>NC_091951.1:196684569-196992902 GCF_031021105.1 Erythrolamprus reginae | reverse complement strand
ATTCCTCTTTCAAACATTAAGCTGCCTTCATCTCCCTCTTCAGTCTGGTTCTCCACAGCATCTAATCTGTAGCTTTTCTATGGTGAAAGCTCAAGTGAGGATGTCTTTGAAGTTTAGAAATCTCTTTCCCTGTATTCTCACCAAAAGAAAGGGAGAGGGGAAACCTACACAATATCTCAAAGGAGACTTAAGTACTTTCTGAGGCCCCAGAGGGAAATGTCAACTAGAAAAAAAAATATAATTGCAAACATTTGCTTGATCACTGTAGGGATCCTGTAGGATGGAAACTGAGTGAAGATGCAAATAAACATTATTCCCCAATTGGCCTCAAAGAGATAAAACTTTGAAAGGAGAGGAAGCTGATGCCCAGTATTCAATGTTTATGTATTTTAGTTCTTAAAATCCTACCCCACTCACAAGGGACTCTCCCTTCTTTTTATCCTCAAAATAACAATCCAGTGAGATAGGACGAGCTTACAGAATGACTAGTTCAAAGTCATCCATGCACAGACCAGCACACACACACACACACAAACTCACATGCCATCATTCTGATGAAAATGCTCTATTTTTTTTAGATAGGGGACATCTTCATAGATTTGCACAGCCAGTTTTGGGAACAGATTCCCTGTAATGGTTCATATACTAAGATCTGATCAATGCTTTGAAAAAGTTGAATGCAATGCAACATCATATAAACATAAAAATGGGTTTCATATATATCCCAACATATAGACATTATTCAGTGGATTTCTCATATAGATTAACCCACATGTCAAACTATTGTTACCTGCCTGCCCGTGTTTTGACAGCCAAGAGAAAGGGCTAAAATGTCATGGAAGAATGGAGTCAACGAGATCCTCAAAAAGAAGAAAAAGTAACAAATGAGTTAATGTAAATGTGCTTGGAATGGAAGATCAGCAAGGAAAAAAAGTATGGTGAGATACAATGAATGACTTGGTATGAATAGGTTTAGTCTCTGCTTCTTCTTCGTGTTCTTATCTCATGCCTTAAACATTTTTGATGTAACATTTTTTATTCCTTTCCTGTACTTTGCAGAACACTATTTATCCTTCTAAAACTGATAATTTGAATGTAATTCAGCCTTCCTTGGATTGTGGCAATCTAAAATACAGGTGACAGAAATGTATTCTCATTCTTTTAATAAACAACTAGCAAACAGTAATTAATACATTGCATATAAACAACTTTCAGGCAGAAAGTTAGAACTGAATCTGTATCCAACACATGTTGGCTGGTCTTTACTTATTTAAAACTTTCCTATGTTTTGCCTACTCAAAATGATGTTATTCCCCAGGGAATGGATACAAATACATTCTAATCACTACCTAAAAACATAAATTAAAAATGTAAACCAACAGCAGCAGCTAATAATGCAAACCGCTACAATTTCAAAGCAGCAAAAAGTAAAGCAACCAAAGGAAAATGAATTAACTCTGCAGAGTTGATAAAATATTAAAGTATACTGTTAAAAGGCCTAGGAAGAAAAAAAAAAGTTTTTGCACAATGCCAAAATTAGAGTCGAGTTGTTCCTTGGGAAAGGAGGGCATTCCGGAACTGGGAAAGACCACTTGGAAAGCTCATTCCCAAACAGCAACCCACTATATTTTAAATAATTACCACTAGGACTTGAACTCTAGACCTTTTCACAAAAAAGGCAGTATACAAACACAATGCTGCTTGTATCTCATGAAAAGCATTGGCAGTGTAATTCAGTTGTCCCTATGCCACAGATGCACTGGATTACATTGCCCATGGTTCTCAGCCACCATGGCCAATAGTTTGTACTTGGCTAATTCATTTCATTATCCATGATTCCATAATTGGAGAAAAATGGGCCTGCAAATATCAGCTTCCAAAAGACTCTCCAAATACACGGCGTGGGCTTCCTGCCATCCCAATTTCTCCTCCCAATCATTTTCACTCAGCTTTATGTTGCCCAGAAGCTCAGCTGTGGAGCCTGAGTAAACATATCTCCGTCTTAACAGATGATTTATGTGTGTTTTAATAAAAGTTTTATCTCCTTTAATTTACTGAGTTAAAGCGCATTTTCACTCTTCTCCTCCTGATTAAATGCTTGAGTAGTTTTTAATAACTGAAAAAATGTTGTGATAGCAAAGAAGCAGGCAAGATTGGTTTCATGCTTGGAAGATGATCAGCTGAGGCCAAGTGCTCCTTATTCTCTTTTGGGAAGCTCAGTTGGATATGCATCGTTGTGTGCGGATGTAAGTTGGGTGATGTTAGGCTTTCTTCTCCATAAATCATTCGTTTTAGATTCAAAACACTTTGCCAAGTCCTTGAAAGTCAGGAAACAGTGATTCTACAAAATTACAGCATGGCTTTCAAGCTTATTCATTTCAACATCAGTTCACAGGAAAGTCCCATAAATAAATCTCTATAACAGAAGTGGAGAATCCAACTCTTTGTATAATACTGAATGACAGCAGCCATAACCAGCCTGATCAAAGAGATGCTCAGAGTTGTGGCTCACCGACATCATGGAGGTGGAGGTTTGTTTGTTTGTTTGTTTGTTTGTTTGTTTGTTTGTTTGTTTATTTATTTATTTATTTATTTATTCATTCGATTGATTGATTGATTTGCATGCCGCCCCTCTACAAAGACTCAGAGCGGCTCACAGCAGGAACACAAAATACAAACCCAATGATTTTTTAAAAAGCAGATCAGTCAAAAAGTCCTTGATTAAAAACATTCATGCAACCCAAACAAACCATACATAAAACGAAGCGGCCAAGGGGAATCAATTTCCCCATGTCTGGCAGCAAAGGTAGGTTTTTAGGAGTTTGCGAAAGGCAAGGAGGGTGGGGGCAGTCCTGATCTCTGAGGGGAGTTGATTCCAGAGAGTCGGGGCCACCACAGAGAAGGCTCTTCCCCTGGGTCCCACCAGACAGCATTGTTTTGTCGATGGGACCCAGAGAAGGCCAACTCTGTGGGACCTAATCAGTCACTGGGATTTGTGCGGCAGAAGGCGGTTCCGAACGTTGGGGGAGATCACATTTTACTTTCTTGCTTTAGGTAATAAGAACCTGTTAGAATATTCATAACTGGGAGAGCCATGTTAACAAGGTCAGTCAATGAATAGTCATAGCAACTTAAGCCAGTCAATGGAAGCTCACCAGTTCAGAGTCTGTGCAGAGAATCAAAACTGGAAACTTAAGCTTAAGGCTGGGAGTGGTTCAGTTCATTCTTTACTCTTTCTCACTCTATGCTTGTTTGCTCTGCTGAAATAAAACTAATTTTCCTGCTTGTGTTTATTTGAAGAAATAATCTATTTGTGGCATTGTGGTATATATATTATTATGTTTATAAATAAGTAAATGAATCCAGCTGAATCAGTGATCTGTGTATGCTTCTGGAAATTAATTATCTGCAACAAACTCTGATAGAATCTCCTAAACATCTGTAGGGATTCTCAGTCATCCAGGCCATGGTTGTCCCAAGGTGTTTTTTTCAGGAGGCAACTGGACTTTCTTGTTTTTTCTTTGAAGAAGTTTCCTTTCTCATCCAAGAAGCTTCTTCAGCTCTGACAGGATAGTGGGGAATGGAAGGATTTATACTCCTTGCAGACAGATGGTGATCTGCATTCTTTACAGAGTTGTTGAAGCACTTGGAGGTTTATCTGTGTTCTCATGGTCATCTGAGTAGTGCTCCTGGTTCCTGCAGTGTGCAATTTTTTTCTCTGGAAATCCATGCCTACTCCCACACTATTCAAAGGATGTTCATCATCTGTAGAATCTGTACAGACTTGTAGCAGTCTGTATAGACCATTTGGGATGAAACTTGGTGGAAATGCAGACACTGAGAGAGACAGCGGAAGGGCAACTGGATGTCCCAGGGCTAGTGTACATGCACCTGTCCCGCTGCAAAGGCAGAGCTCGCCCTCCCTCTTGCAGGGTGATCCAAAGAGGAGAAGGATGCTGAAGAAAAGGCCACCTCCCTGCAGAAGACTGCCCCGCGTCTTGCAGAGTTGCATGGGAGAAAGGCGGCCTTTTCTACAGCATCTCCTCTCCTCTTTAGATCAGCCGGCCTTTGTAGAAATGGGGCAGGCAGTTTGTGCTGAGAATTGGCAGGAGGATGCACGGCCCTCCAGGAGGGAGGGCAAGAGAATGCACAATAGGCCACACTGACCCGGCCCTGCTCAACTAAGATGGCCTACATCACTGTGAACAAGACAATCGGCCACACCTCCCCACCTGGCCTTCCTTGCTGGGTACTGTTCCACTGGAAGCCCTGCCCTGCTCAGCTCCACCCACTGTCACTTCCCACTAACCTCCCAGAAGATGAGCAAGGGGCGGGAGAGTGTGGGCCCAGCTGGTGCTCATTTTATCTTCCAGGTGACGCTTGGAAACTGCCTGGCATGCCCATTCACTGGCTCTCCATGTTCTCCCTGCCCCGCCAAGGCCTCTGCCAGCCCAGAGGCCACACTTCAGGACACCCCATGACAGGGGACATGCCACTGCTGGGCTGGAGCACAATTGCATCCACCGTTGCCCTTCTTGCCTTCCTGGCTTCAGCTCTGGGATCTTTGTGGGCCGGGAAGCATTGGGGTGCGCACCTACAGAGCTCTGCTGGCTTCAGGGGTTTGCTGACCTCTGGGCTGATGGGGCCCTTTGCAGGGCAGCGAGAAAGTGGTGCTGCCTGGAGAGCTGGCAGATGGGCATGTCGGGTGGTCTCCGAGCCTCACCAGGAAAGTAAGTCAAATGCCGGCCAGAGCACTTTCTTCCTTCTCCCGCCGCCAAGAAGAGAGAAAGAAAGAAAGAAAGAAAGAAAGAAAGAAAGAAAGAAAGAAAGAAAGAAAGAAAAAAGATTGGAAAAGGCATGGATGTTTCCCATGTACATCCAGGGACACCCTCACTTTCTCTCATCCTGATATATCTTTACACATGGAAAGATTTTATAAGACATAAACTCTGTGTTAGGAATCCACCATCTTGGGAGTTGGTGAGTAATTTGGCATTTTAGGAGAACCTTATAGCTGCTGTCAGAAGATATTTGCCTTGGGAGAGGTTGCTTTCTATTGCAGAACAAAGAGAAAGAAAAAAAGAAAGAGGAAGGAAGGAAGGAAGGGAAAGAAAGAAAGAAAGATGGTGGGAAGGAAGACAGAAAGAAAAGAAAGAAAAATGGTAGGAAGGAAGGCAAAGAAAAAAGAAAGAAGGGGAAGGGAAGAAAGAAAGAAAGATGGTAGGAAGGAAGGAAGGAAGGAAGGAAGGAAGGAAGGAAGGACAAAAGGAAGATGCTAGGAAGACAGAAAGAAAGAAAGAAAGAAAAGAAAGAACGATGGTAAGAAGGAATGAAGATAGAAAGAAAAAGAAAGAAGAGAAAAGGGTGAAGAAAGAAAGATGACCACAATTGAGCCCAAAATTGTGGTTGCTAAGCAAGAGTGTTGTTAAGTGAGTTTCACCACAATTCACAGGTTGGCCATGCCCACCTGACCACCAAGCCATGCCCACTTGAACAGGTGGGGTAACACTGTGGATTCTGTAATTTGTAACGGGAACAAGCTAGCAGGCCCTTATTTCATTGGTTTATACTCTGTTTTGTCTGAGATGGGTACATTTGGTATAGCGGTTATGGCATCAGGCTAGAAACCAGGAGACCATGAAGTTTAGTTATGCCTTAGGCCAGGGGTAGGCAAAGTTGGCTCTTTTACGACATGTGGACTTCAACTCCCAGAATTCCTGAGTTAATATGAATGGCTCAGGAATTCTGGGAGTTGAAGTCCACAAGTCATCAAAGAGTCAAGTTTGCGTACCCCTGCCTTAGGCACAGAGCCAGTTGGGCGACACTGAAGCAGTCACTCTCTCTCAAAAGGAGCCAAGGGAAAACCACTTCTGAAATCTGCAAGGACTTCTCTGGGAAGTAGGAAGAGTGACCTCTCTATCCACGGTCGACCTCTCCAGATTCCTAAGAAGTCAGTAAGGGGCATACATAAGTGCACCAGCGTGCCTTCCGTCCCCTGTCCTATTGTCTCTCCTATATTTCTTTATATATCTTTTCTTCTAATCCTATATCTTTTCTTCTATTCTTTCATTGATATATTTTATTCCTATATCTTTTCTTCTATTCTTTCATTGATATATTTTACTGAGTATATCCTCTGTAACCTTCATTATGTTTTGGACAAAATAAATAAATAAATAAAAATAAACACTGACTTGAGGGCAGCTGAAACCCCCTCCCCCAAATGCACACAATTATGAAATAAAAATCTCCAACCACTTAACATTTGTATTCACCCAACAGGAAGGCCTGTTATCTATCTGTCTTTTGGCTTGTTTGATTTATGTCTTGCCATTTACTGACTGTGCTGACTGTTTAAAGAAAACAGGAGAAATAACAAGGGGTAAAGTTAACCCTGAGGGCGGGGGAGATTCACAAAGGCATTATCTATGGGTGTCCCTGAAATTGGATGGTGTTTTATTCATACCATTTATTCAGCCCAGGGCCATTACAATCAGGGCTTTGAGATCTCTCTTAAGATATATAAGCCAGGCCCAAGCTAGGGTTGTGTTGAAAAGTTTTGTAAAAAAAAGAAACAAAAGCCAAAAATCTTCTATTGTCTGGATTTTTGTTGATTTTTCTTTTGGCTGAGGGGCATTTCAAGATTGTATGTTATTGTAATTGGTTCAGTTAAAACTGCTATGCATATTAATGTGGGTTTATGAATATCATTGGCTCTGAATTATTATTATTTTATTTATTTATTTATTTTGTCAAGTATGTACTGGTAGTATACAAAGATATAACAATGTTTATATACATGATACGAGTAAGAGAGAAACATTAGGAGCAGGGGACGGTAGGCACGCTGGTGCACTTATGCACGCCCTTTACTGACTTCTTAGGAATTGG
This sequence comes from Erythrolamprus reginae, assembly GCF_031021105.1. Taxonomy (NCBI): domain Eukaryota; kingdom Metazoa; phylum Chordata; class Lepidosauria; order Squamata; family Dipsadidae; genus Erythrolamprus; species Erythrolamprus reginae. The sequence continues at coordinate 196,986,011 of NC_091951.1, read as the reverse complement.
GTGAGGTCAACAGTGGATAGTCTAAGGGTAAAGTTTTGAGGTAGTGAGTTCCTTGCATTAACTACTCGGTTATTATAGTAATATTTCCTGCAGTTGAGTTTGGAGCAGTTTACTTCAAGTTTGTATCTGTTGTGTGCTCGTGTGTTGTTGTGGTTAAGGCTGAAGTAGTCGTTGACAGGAAGGATGATTTTATGGGTTATGCTTAGGTCATGTTTAAGATTATATAAGTTGTAAGCTTTCTAGGATTGTAAGTCTAGTTGTGTAGGGTGTTCTGTTGCGAGTGGAGGTGTGAAGGGCTCTTCTAATAAAGTAGCTCTGGATGTTTTCTATGTGTTTATGTCCAAAATGTGGTATGGGTTCCAGACAGATGAGTTGTATTCAAGGATTGGTCTGGTAAAAATTTTGTATGCTCTGGTTAGTAGTGTGAGATTACTGGAGCAGAAACTACGTAGGATTAGGTTAACAACTCTTGAAGCCTTTTGGCGATGTTGTTGCAGTGGGCTTTGGCACTTAGGTCACTTGATATGATAATTCCAAGGTCTTTTACAGAATGAGGGTTTTCTGTAAGATCGTGTTTATTCAGCTTTTATTTGGTATTCTGATTCTTTTTGCCAATTTTAGGACAGAGCATTTTTTGGTTGAGATTTGGAGTTGCCAGATGTTTGACCATTCAGGCACAAAGTGAAAGTCTTTTTGGAGAGTAGCTGTGTTATTGGTGGTGTTGAAAAGTTTTACATCATCAGCAAAGAGAACGCAGTTCCTTGTAATGTGATTGCAAAGGTCATTTATATAGAGAATGAAGAGTGTTGGTCCTAATATGCTGCCTTGGAGTTTGTACTGCTTTTATGCAGTAAACCACCATGCAAAGATTGTGGCAGTTAAAAGATAGATAAAATAACACATCTTGGAAAGCCCTCACAAGGTCCAAGGCAACCTGCAAAGAAAATTGTGCATTGAAATGCAGACATCAAATACAGAGGAATCATTGAGTCTGTCATCTGCACCTCTATAACTGTCTGGTTTGGTGCGGCAACCCAACAGGACCGACACAGACTTCAGAGGATAATCAGAATTGCAGAAAAAGCAATTGCTGCCAACCTGCCTTCCATTGAGGACCTGTATACTGTATGAGTCAAAAAGAGGGCAGGGAAAATATTTACCGACCCCTCGCATCCTGGACACAAACTGTTTCAACTCCTACCCTCAAAATGTCACTACAGAGCACTGCACACCAAGACAACTAGACACAAGAACAGTTTTTCCCCGAATGCCATCACTACTAAACAAATCATTCCCTCAACACTGTCAGACTTTTTACTAAATCTGCACTTCTATTCTATTAGTTTTTCTCATCATTCCTATCACCCATTTCCTCCCACTTAGGACTGTATGACTGTAACTTATTGTTTGTATCCTAAGGTTTTTATTAATATTGATTGTTTCTTGATTGCTTATTTGACCCCTATGACAATCATTAAGTGTTGTACCACATAACTCTTGACAAATGTATCTTTTTATTTTATGTACGCTGAGAGCATATGCACCAAGACAAATTCCTTGTGTGTCCAATCACACTTGGCCAATAAAATTCTATTCTATTCTATTCTAAATTCAGCCTATGAATTCTCCACTTGAAATTGGGGAATGATATAGAACTGCAAGATGAAGACTTGCTGCCCTGACACCTTTCCAGTTCCTCTGAGCCATCCCTATCTCTCCTGTAAGGAGATTCTTCCTTCAGAAAGGAGTAGAATTGTCTTGGCCTCAATGGAGTCACGAGTGGAGAGTTCTTAGGTTGACTAGAGTGACAATGTGTGGAGTTGGGGAGAGTTTCTTGGCTACTTCTTCCTACTGAATGTAATGACTTTCTTTTTAACTACAGCAAGGAAATCTATTTACAGAATAACATAAAACAGAATTGGAAGGGACCCAAGTTGGAGGTCTTCTAATCCAAATCCCTCCTCACTTGTGATTATCTGTTTTTCACCCATTTTTGCACAAAGCGGGGTGTACAGAGCATTTGAGTGGCCTGCAAAGTGCTCCGGGGTGGGTGGGGGGAAGAGTCAGGAAGGACAAACCCCTTTTTCTTACTTACCTCTTCACCATATTGGTGTGTCTTTTAGAACATCATGGCTAGTAGTGCAGATGTTGCCAAACATTGGGTACTAGCCATGTATTGTATAACCCAACCGCGCTTAACACTGTGGAGGGCAGGGTAGAAGGGAGAGCAAAAAATTCCAAATCTATCTATTCAGAAAAATCAGAAAACTCCCACCCTGCTTAAATGCCTAAGGCATCCTCAGCCACCTTGCATCAAATTTCTATCAATGAAGCAAATGGCTTCAAAAACTTGCTTATCTCATTTTTACATTATGGAGATAAAGCCTTTTTGTGGGGGTTCAGAGCAGTAGTGGATTGCAGCCAGTACGAGTGGGATCGGCGATCCATTAGCAGAAATTTATTTATTTATTTATTTGATTTTTATGCTGCCCTTTTCCTTAGACTCAGGGCGGCTTACAACATGTTATCAATAGCACTTTTTAACAGAGCCAGCATATTGCCCCCACAATCCGGCTCCTCATTTTACCCACCTCGGAAGGATGGAAGGCTGAGTCAACCTTGAGCCGGTGCTGAAATTTGAACTGCTGACCTGCAGATCTATAGTTAGCTTTAGTGGCCTGGAGTACAGCACTCTACCTGCTGCGCTACTACAGATGAACATGCATCTCTGTGCCCCTGATGTGGACATACATGCGCCTATGAGAGATTTGGCTTCTGTGCATGCGCCGGAAACAAAATCCTGCACGAGATGCTCTTGCACAAGAGATTTTGCCCATTTTTGGCTTTTTTTTTTTGCTTCTGCGCATACATAGAATAAAAAATATTGGCGAAAATCACCAAAATCTCGCTCACGCATGTCTCCTCCCATGAGATTTCATTTCTGGTCGCATGTGCAAAAGTCAAATCTCATGCTAAGGTGTACGTGCCCCCCTGCCGGACATGCACGTGTCTGTGCTGGTCTCCAGGAGCATTCCGCTAGCGCAAAAGGTAGGAACCCCGGCCTGGTTCAGAGGGCTGCATCTCTTGAGTATAATGTATTGGAGTTTAGATATATGTCAAAGGGCCCATCCTCTCACTTTCCAGGCCTCCTTTCTCTCCTTCCCTCTCTCTTTTCTTTTAGTTGATGGGAAGATCTGAACCTATTTGTAAAGATGATTTAATATGTCACTTGAAGATGACTTTGGACAGTGCCCTGTTTATTTCCTTCTATGCCCAATCTATTTCAGATGTCTGCTCTCTCCCCTCCACTTCCTATCCCTCTATCCTGCTCTCTATCCCTCCTCCAACTTCATCGCACAAGCATGAAATTAGGACTCTTTTTACAGCCTTCTCATTACAAAACTGTTAAGCAACAAATCAGCTGCTGATAGAAACATAGAAACATAGAAGACTGATGGCAGAAAATTTTGTCAATATCTTTTTGTAGGTGAGGTCTCCAGAACTGAACACAGTATTCCAAATGTGGTCTCACCAGCGCTCTATATAAGGGGATCACAATCTCCCTCTTCCTGCTTGTTATACCTCTAGCTATGCAGCCAACCATCCTACTTGCTTTTCCTACTGCCTGACCACACTACTCATCCATTTTGAGGCTGTCAGAAATCACTACCCCTAAATCCTTCTCTTCTGAAGTTTTTGCTAACACAGAACTGCCAATGCAATATTCAGATTGAGGATTCCTTTTCCCCAAGTGCATTATTTTACATTTGGAAACATTAAACTGCAGTTTCCATTGCTTTGACCATTTATCTAGTAAAGCTAAATCATTTACCATATTACAGACCCCTCCAGGAATATCAACCCTATTGCACACTTTAGAGTCATTGGCAAATAGGCAAACCTTCCCTACCAAACCTTCCCCTATGTCACTCACAAACATATTAAAAAGAATAGGACCCAGAACAGACCCTTGTGGCACACTGCTTGTAACCTGTCTCTGCTCAGAATACTCGCCATTAACAATGACTCTCTGATGTCTATGCTTCAGCCAGCTTGAAATCCACTGAACTATCCAGGGATTAAGTCCAATCTTCACTAATTTATCTATCAGCTCTTTATATGGAACCGTATCAAAGGCTTTGCTGAAGTCCAGATAGGCAATATCCACGGCACCACCTTGATCCAACAGCTTTGTGACATAGTCAAAGAAATCAATGAGATTAGTCTGACATGATTTGCCTTCAGTAAAGCCATGCTGATTGGGCAAGACTTGAAAACAAGGTTGCCTCTTTCCCTTTATTCAGTCTTATTATTACGAAGATGACTTTTCGATCCCTTTTTTTTTGTTACCCCTTCTCCAAATATTGCTTACAATAAGGGCTTTGAACTTTCCAGGGACCAGAGTAGCCACTTTCAAAGCGAGATGTTTCTCCTAGCACATCAATTCAGGTAAACTGCAAAACCAATATAAATTAAACTGTAAAAGATGCTGACCACAGGAATTGTATACTCCCAAAAGTACCTGAAAAAAAAGAACTTCTGTATTTTTCTGTGTATATACACATACACACACACGCGCACGCACACAAACACACAAATTGAATGGAAATAGGAAGTGTTCAGATTAGTAGGAGAAACCTCCAAAATGGTAAGAAATATTTTTAAAGTCAATATTGCAATTCCCATTTTTCCTGCCATATTTTCAGAACTATAATCCAGAGTATATTTCAACCTCATGAACAAGATTCAGCAATGGCCATGAGATTGAAATATACTTTTGTTTATGGTACTCTAGTACAGTGTTTCCCAACCTTGGCAACTTCAATATATTTGGACTTCAACTCCCAGAATTCCCCAGCCAGCATTCGCTGGCTGGGGAATTCTGGGAATTGCAGTCCAAATATATACAAGTTGCCAAGGTTGGGAAACACTGCTCTAGTGGTTTCTTCCAATGCCATAACCCTTTTGAATGGAGGACTTCTGTGGGTGGTACTCTCAGCAGTGTTTTCTCTTGCCATTCTTCCATCACCACCCAGTAACAAAAGATTTCTTCTTTTTATCACCTCTGAAGCCTCATCCACACTTGGCCAACTCATAGAATAAAAAAAATATGTAACATATTTTTGCTGATAATGAAAAGGAAGGGAGACTACTATAGATGAGATTTGATGAGAACAAAATAGCTTGAAACAGATCAATACTAGTCTCCCTTCCTTTTCATTATCAGCAAAAATATGTTGCACATATAGAATATAGTTTGTCGGCTATAAAAATTAACTGCCTTGAACGGCCCCTAGAGGAGCCAAGTGGCAAAAAGGAAGCAGTATGCTCTCTCCCTTATTTGGGGATACCAGAGTGTTTCAACAGAATGTATCACTCTTTTATGAACCTGATAATGGAAGTCACTCTTCATCCAGGCAAGGGGGTAGAAAAGTACCCCTTTCTTTCCCCACAACAAAAACCTTGTTCCAAATTAAATTCCCCACTGGCTGTCGTTTTCTTCTCCCAGAGTTATACAGGGCAACTATCCAAGCCCACTGCCGTAATAACTGGATCGAGGAGGAAGAGAAAACACCGTGTCAGGCAAAATTATGCTATCGCCTACAGTGCTGAATCTCAGCATTGTTATGTCTCTTCAATGAATAAAAAAGGCTCAGTGGGTGAATTATGCTTCAGTGCTTCCCTTCCCTTTTGGCTTGGGCTAAAACTGCACTAGCAACTACCGGGAGAAATGGAAAGAAGGAGGTATGACCTACTGTACATCACGGGTGTCAAACCCAAGGCCCAGGGGATGGACCTGGCCTTCGAGCCACTTAGATCTGGCCTGTGGAGCCACTCTGTAAACATTAAAAGACTGCAGGGTGCTTCTGGCAGCAAAAATTGAGCTTGGGAGCCTGTTTTCACTGGTGGAGTGCTCGGGCTACCACAGGTGTCCCCAACCTGAGTGACATCAAACTGGCCATGAGTACCCTGGCCACGCGCCCCCCCCACCTCCCTGGAGTCACACACAACCCTGATGCAGAACTCAATGAAATCAAGTTTGACACCCCCGATCTACAAAATTGTGCATCAAATCCGCTAATATTAGGTTTCCAGCCTCACAAATAATGGAGTGAGATTACCCTCCCAGTGGTCTTCCTTCCCCTAGTCTCTAGCTTCCCCAGAGATGCCCTTCCAATATTTATTTCTTGCTGTTTTTCTCTCCCTTGCACTAATGCTGTCATTTGCAACTGAGAGAGTCAACAACATGCTGAGCAGCAGGTGTTGTCTACAGCTTATGCTTTCCACTGCTGCTGAGCATATTGTGCTTATTATGTCGTGTTTCACTAACAAAATCAAATAAGTGGGGAGGATTTGCTGCTGTTGGTCTATTTTATTCCATCTGTGTTGGATTTGGGGGAGAAAATGAACTAGAGAATGTCAGCGTACTGCTGGCACTAAGTCGGGAACCATTTAATCCAGCCCGATTCCCTAGAAATAACCCAAATTTGAGACTACCTAAAAACGAGGTGAAGATAACCTTTTTCTTCTCACACACTCACCCGGCTGTCAGAACTTGGAGCCATGGTGTCTGTCATCCAAGAGCCAAATCTGGATCCAGATGCTCGAATAGTAATGGGGTTGCTTATTCCAGTGAGTTTTCCACAACCTGAAATGCAAAATAGAGAAGATACAGAGAACAAGAAATCTTTCTCCATCTCTGAATTAAATCTTTCTTCCCCTCTGACCACCCATTTCTGAGTCAATGGCAAAATATACTAGCATGAAATGTGCCATTCTGTTGCTTTTCTCTCAAGTCACTGACATGAATTCCCTCCGAGGTATGAGTGACAATGCCAAAAAGGTTTCATACAAATCTAAGCTGCCCTTAGAAAGTGCCAGTATGGAAAAATGCTGTCTTAAAATTGGTGCAAGTTAAGGATGATTTAAACCTGTCTCGTTGTGGGCTGGCAACTTAATGAAAACTTAGAGAGATGCTACCAGAGCTTGTTTGTTCTGTGGCTAGATGCAAACAGGGAATGCCCTACTGAGGCCTAGAAGCTAGATTTTGTTTTCTAATCAATCTTGTATCCTTTATTAACTCTAGAGACACTGTGTCCTCATTAAAAATAGAAAAATGGTGGACTTTTATTTTACAGTAGGGACAAATAACAATAACAAGGAAACAAGAACAACACAATTCATAATCCCAGGAAAATATGTAAGTAATGAACTGTTAAAATTCTTAAGTTTCAATAGCTTAAAAATTAATTTGTGCCCAATCATTCCACTGTCCTTTGTTTTCTCAATAGACCATTTCTCCACTGTTCTTCTCTTAATGTCACCTGGAAGACAGGGCTTTTTAATCACTCTCTGCTACAAATAATTCAAATTTATGAGGTTTAAAAAATATAAACAAGGAATTACATCCCCCATGTGTATTTGTCAAAAGAAGACTTTTAACACTACTGACATTTAACATATTGTTACATGACATAGGAAGTGAATTCTGAAAGTGAACTCTGAAGATGTCTAGATCCCTAACAAGTTATTAAAAGTAAACATTGTGTAGCATTTGTCATGCAGTTCCCAAAATGTGTTTCCATGCCTGCAGGACAGCATGGCCTGAAACTTTTTAAATCAAAGACATTCTTCCGCAGATCACAATAAGCTGGGGAAAAGATATGGCTGCTTTAAAGAGTTGCAAATATTTATTAGGCTTGGTCTCCCATATATTCTGAAGTATCTTTACGGAATCAAATTCAAAATGCTGCATAATTCCAGCTCCTGATCTTTTCATTCTATGGATTCTCCTCTATTCACTTTCAATTGAAATAATATGGTATATATGAATCAAATGTTAAACTAGATACACCACATATGGGTCAAAGATTAGGCTAGGTAAAGAGAGAGACTTCTAAACTTGGCCTCTGATCAAGACATGCCACTGCACAGTGTTCTGCACTTTTATTTTTGCTTAGTCCAGTCAGAAGGTGCATATGATGCCCAGATTATTTTTTGCAAGGTACCAGCAGGACAACAAACCAAATGGAACGCAAGAACTCAGGAGAACTAACAACAGCTGCTGTCTGAAAAGGGGAAGAAAGACTTATGGTGTGGCAATTTACATAGGCAAAAAAATATTTTACATCATTTCTGAGTACACAATTGCCTTTATAAATGCCCCATTAAACATGCCCACACCAGATTGTTCTAGATTTGGATACAAGCATGGAGGCTGGTGGCTAAATGCAGCAAATCAGCATCCATCTTTTGATCCTGTGACGTTTCCCAGAATGGGTGAGTACAAAAATGTGAGACACACTGGAGGGTTGGGAAGGATTTAAGGGGATAATGGAAAGCCTTCAATTTCACAGCTGCTAAAGGCAGTTTTTCAATCCTTCAAACATTGGAATCCTATTTCAAAATAGATTTTAGCCTTGTCCATTTGAAATTCCTGAATACCAACCCCTAGTGGGACTCTCATACTGATAGACGCTGCATACCCATTTTATGTCTATGAAAGAATTGTATCAAGGCTGTCACGATAGTCAAATTAAACAGGCACATATTGACATATGTACAAAAGGGGTAGGACTTGGATCATAATGTTATGCCTGCCATCTTGCACATTTTAATTTCCTTGTGGATGCTGCCAAATTATACATTTCAATCTGCCATCAAAAGCCACAGATTTGGATATCCATTATGCGTAGGACTACTGAAAAGGAAAGTGAGGAATTTATCTTATTTTTGTTTGTAGCATGCCAACTTTCCAGGCTTTGAGAATGTTTTTATGTGACATATAACTCTACTTTTCCTCAGATGTATTAGTGTGCTCCTGGGTGGAAGTCATATATTGTTCCATGATTGAACAATTATGAAACATTTTAAGTTATTATACACAGGTGGACCATATAACAACCCTTCTCAATTAGGTAAACATAAGGTCACCAGATCTGGACTGCAAAACTCTGTATATCTGTTAAAAACAAAGTTTTCCTTGCTGCCATTTTAAGGATGCAATCTGTTGGCAGTAGGCAAGCAAAGATTCTTAATCTTTGGAAGTAGATGGATCTTCCTCACTCATGTTGAAACTATGGTACAAGGAGGCAAAGTTTTTGAGGTGTGACATTTTAAGAGCATGCTATGGAAGCTCTCCATCAAAATATTGCCATGAAGTGCATGGTCTGTTCCCAAAACCAACATCATATGTTGCTTCTTGCTGTATATTGGTTTTGACTCTAATTGGCCTCTTTTTTGGACATGTCAGTAGAATTCTAAAATAATGACACTGGGCTACGATCACTCATCTGTTTTATTTTTCAAAAATGCCTGAAGGAGTTCAGGTTCAAAGGAATTCTAAGTAAGATGGCTGCTGTCTTGGTTCTGAAGTGTGTCAGCTTCCTATAAGTATCAGGTAAGGCAGAGAACTTGGTGGGCTTCAAGACAGGTGATTAAGACTGCCACATTCCCTAAACTAAGCTTCTTTTAATTATATTTTTACCTTTGGTTATTCTTAAAAACATATGTGCTTTGGAATATATTTGAATGTCTTTTTTGTTTTCCTTCTTTTATCCAATTGCTCATCATGAGGAGCATGTCAGCAACTTCTCCAAAAGGCTTTAGTGAACAGAGTGAGCCACAAGTCTTGATCTACTGACTAAATGAGGAAAACTTTCAACAAACTGCAAACTGCCACCAAAGCTTTTTCAATACCTGTTGCTGTCAGGAGAGAAAGACTAGGCAATAGCCTCTCCTTATTCCACACGTAGAAGCTAACCAGATTGGCAGATGGATGTTTGTTCCATTCTGGAAATGAGGACATTGCAGCCCTGGAGAATAGACTAGCTTATAAGGCCCTCCCCGCCAAATTTCCACCCTCAGCTTTCAGCCGCTGCTGCCTCAGGCAGTTACTTCGCTCTTCTTTTGGCCTATAGCATCCCTGCAAATTTGGATACATTTTGTTCCCCTGGCTGTAATCTATGTGCCCAGCTACATGGGATGAACGCAACCACAGAGACATATATAAATGTTCAGCAGAGGTTTAGCTACCTGTTTATTAGAGAAACATTATGCTTAGAGAGCTCCTACCTCATGGAATATCAGGTATAAGTTCAATGGTCAAATTTTATGTGGGGGGGTTTTTTTTTACACACACATACCTTTGTTTTTAACGGATAGGGGAAACAGCAAGCAAATTAAAAGGAAAAGGCATGCTGAACTGGGTATAACCAGTAAAGAAGCATGTTTTCTTTGCTTTTATAAACATATATGTGGAGATATGAACAACTCCTATCTGTGAGTGTCCAAGCTTCAATAAATGATCTTAAAAGGAAGTAAGAACAATAACTTCCTGATGCATGCATCTGGAATGCTAGACATTGTTTTATGGTGAATTCGAACCAGTTCATTAGCTCATTATTATTTGTACCAATTTCCATTGGGGCCTTCAATTATTTTGAACTTCGTCTTTCAGGATTCTGGACTGTTGACCTTTTTGGCTGGGAGTGATGGGAGGTGTACCTTAGCCTATTGGGAAGGCATCAGGCAGGAAAGACAGGAGTACTTTGAGCTCTTCTTGGGATCTGAGCCACCAAATACTTGCACATAAATGATGTGCTCTAGGACTGAGCTACTGCTCTGGGAGAAATTACATAGCCCAAAACCTCATTTCCAGGTTAGTTTTTGTTCCTTTTTGCCTGCCACTAGTGATAAAAATTACATGTCCAAAACATTTTTGCCCAATGGCAGATAAATCTCTGCAATCTGTGCAAGCAAGTTTGACATATTTTTATTAATAACAACTCAGTTACATGAGTATTGCCTAGATATATCATGTAGAAAGCATTTGAAAAATATCCTTGTTGTGATTATGGTGTTGGCACAGTTATTCGCAAAGGTAATTGGCAACCATCAATCACAACCCCTGGCAAGCAACAATTTGTGTGGGCAAAAAAGAACAAGAGCCCTAATGTGTAAAATCTTCAGAGCTTATAATAAAACACTGTTTTATTTTATCTAGCAAAACATCATGCACACTGGCAGTTATAAAAATAGTGACAGTAATAGCACATGGACTTCCAACCTCAATTCTGCTACAGGCAAAATGAGAAAAATACCACCTACTCTCAGGTTGGAGATCCCTGGTTAATCTCTAAACAAGATAATTGGCTCATGAAAGATGGGAAGCTGTTACAAAAAATTCAGTAGTGAAAGAACACCTGTCTCTTCAGATCCTACTAACCCAATTTCAAACACCATTCTGCTTTTTCTGTATTCTGCCTCTAAAGGAAAATATGATAACACAGTTGAAAATCTGACCAAAAACCTGAATCACCCTGAATAGACAAAGTTCTCAAATCCCCTGGGATAGTCTGCATTTTTTGCAGGAATGTGGGGTTTGGGTTTTTTTTTTTTTTTTTGTTATTTAGATCATACTTAAAGCATTGTGCTAAAGTTCTGGAGTGTTGTTAATTCCCACTCCAGAGGCACTAAAGTAGGTCTTCTTAAACTTAATTTCCATGGTCAGCTGATGGGAGGAAAAGATGGCAGGACTATTTGAAATTGGAACTTCTGACCAGCTGATTTTGCTTGGAGGCAGGAAAGTGGAGTAAGCGACCTGAAACTCTTGACTATATTCCTTGCAACCAAGACCTACACGAACGTAAACAGGCTTTCATTTACCAATCATGATTCAGGTTTGAAGAAATTCCCAAAAGGCTTGAATGCATGCTGCATTGCAATGGGTGGCTCAGCTTATCGAAGATGAGAGAAAAGTCTTACCTAACTCTGTAGGTAAAAATGTCTTACCTAATTTCTGCATGCATGCATGCAAACGAGTCTCCAAAATCAGCACTCGCTGTTGGAGTTCCTCGTAGTCATAGGCACCCATCTCTTCCTGGATCTGAAGCAAGCTGCCCGAAAGGTTTCTCACTTCCTCTTTGAGCTGCACGATGGTGCGAGTATCAGACTTGTATTGATCCAATACAGGAATAAGGGGCATCAGTTCCGTCATTTTGTCCTTGAGCTCCTGCCAGTGGGGAGAAGAAAAATCCAGTGAAGGGGAGCAAAAGGAGAAGTGTGTCATGGTCAAATTTTAATCTTTTACTTTGCTACTATTATTTTACCATGGGAACTTGAACTGCCTCTACTAGACTGCAGTTTCAGATGCACAACATACACCCTATGTGAACTGAAAAAAAGCAGGACAGAATAAGCAATGAAACAATGCATAATTCCTCCCCCTTCTGACAGGAGTAGGCCAGCTGAAAGTACAGTCAGCCAAATATGTCTATCTTCAAAATGCACTATTCTTCCAACACTTTTCAAAGAACTGTAAAGGGATGCTTTATAATATGTATATTATAAAATGTATTATATATACTTTAGAGGTTCTAAGAACTCTTCAATAAATATATACACACAGAAACACACAGTCTCTCTCTCTCTCTCTCTCTCTCTCTCTCTCTCTCTCTCTATCTATCTATCTATCTATCTATCTATCTATCTATCTATATATATATATATATATATACAGGTTCAAGTCCCAGTGGGTATGGCTAGCTGACGAGGCCAAAATAAGGCCGAAATAGATCTATCCTAGTCTCCCTTAATTTTCAAATTCAGCTTAAACATGTGACATATATATATATATATATATATATATATATATATATATATATATATATATATATATATATCCCTTGTCCAGCACATTAAAAAAACAGGGCACGAAATTGACTTTGAAAAAACTAAATTACTTCACAAAACAGAGAATTTATATAGAAGAATTGCCTTGGAAGCCATAGAGATTGAGAGGAGCCCCCTTTGCATAAATAAAAGAGATGACACGTCCCGCCTACCAGAGATTTGGAAACCAGCCTTAAACAAAAAAACACTTCATAAAAATCACCATGTCAATCCTTCTAATGATTATGATTCCACCAACCAATCAGATCACTAAAACATAATCACCCAATCTATTTGCTACATTCAAACCAAATCTCCACCCCCACACTATATACTAGGAAGAAATGACAGTTGCAAACATTCCATTTTACAACAGCACGAAGCTTGAAACTTCAGCCTGATGATGGTGAATGTGATTTCAACGAAACGTCGCATAGACATGCAAAATATTACACAGGGCAAAGCCCGAACTCAGAACAATCTACATATATATATATATATATATATATATATATATATATATATATATATATATATATATATATCACATGTTTAAGCTGAATTTGAAAATTAAGGGAGACTAGGATAGATCTATTTCGGCCTTATTTTGGCCTCATCGGCTAGCCATACCCACTGGGACTTGAACCTGCAACCTTTGCCTTGTAAGGCAGAGAATTATCCTCTAGGCTACAGTATCCAATCCCTTCATATATGTGTGTGTGTGTGTGTGTGTGTGTGTGTGTGTGTGTGTAATTGAAACTACTCTAAATAAAATCAACCCAGATGAAGCCAACAAAATCAGACTTAAAGTCACTAATATTCTCTGCTCTAGCAAACCTCCTAGAAGCAACATACAAAAGGAGGAACGAGATGCACTTATCAATTTGAAGAAAGACAATGATATAATCATCCTTCCAGCCGATAAAGGAAACTCCACAATAGTGATGAACACATCAGACTACAAAGAAAAATGTCCATCCTACTACAAAACCCTGCCTACAAACTTCTAAGCACAGATCCTACCACCTACCTAGAAAAAACCACCAAATCCAAAATTAAGGCCTCTCCCATCAGTGAAGAAATCCAGCGAAAAATCATCCCCAGAGAAAAATCTTCCATATGTCCAAAACTCTATGGCCTTCCAAAAATACACAAAGAAGGAATACCTCTCAGGCCAATAGTCAGTTCTATAGGCTCCCCTCTACAAAACCTTGCCAAATTTTTAGCCAAATATCTTCAACCATATACAGAAACTATCACCTCATATGTACAAAATTCATTCCACTTTATACAAATAATTTAAAAACAAAACCTACAACCTGGTGACCTACTTGTGAGTTTTGACGTCGTATCCCTTTTCACACAAATACCTATTAAAGAAGCCTTAACAGCTATCCAGGACAAACACAAGCCCCCCAAATATATCCTAGATCTAACCAACCACTGCCTGACTAATACATACTTCATCTATAACGAACAAAGATATAAACAGATAGAGGGAGCCCCCATGGGATCACCCCTCTCACCTGTCATCGCCAACCTCTATATGGAATATTTTGAAAATAATGCATTAGAGCAATCCAAACACAAACCTAAACTTTGGCTGAGATATGTTGATGATACTTTTGTAATTTGGCCACATGGAAGAGAAAAACTAGACAATTTCCTCACACATCTCAATAACCTACACCCCAAAATACAATTTACTATGGAAACAGAAATCAATGATCAACTTCCCTTTCTAGATGTACTGGTCTATAAAAAACCCAATGGCACCCTAGGACACACTATCTACCAAAAGAAAACCCATACCAACCGTTATCTAAATGCACACTCCCACCACCCCCCCACACAGATCACCTCAGTGGCCAAAACTCTCATCACCAGAACCAAACGCCTAGCTGACCATGAGCACTTAAAAACTGAATTGAACAAACTCAAAGATGTATTAATTTCTAATGGATTCGAAAGGAAAACAATCACAAACCTAATCAAAAAAGAGACACCCCCCAAAAAATCAAGATCAAGAACAGGACAATGGTACCACCCTCCTCCCTTACATCAAGGGCACCACAGACAAAATTAGTAAAATTCTGCGCAAACATAACATCAAAACTTCATTTTTCACTAACCAAAAAATATCAAATATCCTAAGGAACCCAAAAGATAAAATCCAATTAGAACACCAAGGAATCTATGAAATCCCTTGCAAAACATGTGCAGCCACATACATTGGACAAACCAATCGAAGAGTAAGTGCACGCATTGCAGAACATAAGAATGCAGTTAAAAAAGAAGAAAAGACTTCCTCCCTTGTCCAGCACATTAAAAAAACAGGGCACGAAATTGACTTTGAAAAAACTAAATTACTTTCCAAAACAGAAAATTTATATAGAAGAATTACTTTAGAAGCTATAGAGATTGAGAAACACCCCCTCTGCATGAATAAAAGGGATGATACGTCCCGCCTACCAGAGATTTGGAAACCAGCCTTAAACAAAAAAAACACTTCATAATAATCGCCATGTCAATCCTTCAAGTAATTATGATTCCACCAACCAATCAGATCACTAAAACATAGTCACCTAATCTATTTGCTACATTCAAAGCAAATCTCCACCCGTAACACTATATACAAGGAAGAAATGGCAGTTGCAAACATTCCATATTTACAACAGCACGAAGCTTGAAACTTCAGCCTGATGATGGTGAATGTGATTTCACCGAAACGTCGCATAGACACTCAAAATATTACACGGGGCAAAACCCGAACTCAGAACAATCTACACACACACACACACACACACACACACACACACACACATATATATATATATAAATCTATCTATCTACAGTATCTATCTATCTATATACATACACTCAAGAATTGTCCTAAAAATGTGAGTTCCAGGTATAGTTATAATTGAAGAGGCAATAGCCATCACAATTAACGATCTTTCGTCAATCCCTATTCTGCTCATGGAACTCATATCCACCTTTCTGTTTTTTCCTGTCAAGTTTGCGTGTACACACACATACACACATACATGAAATTATTGCCCTTAAGCTTTACTTATAAATATGTAAGCATAATGATTGCGTATGCATGGCCAATAAATAGAAAATTGGAGAATGCAGGTTTGCAGAACATTAATATGTGCTGGTGTACATATAAAAAACCAAATCTGAAAAGCAGTATTTCAGGTTCAGTGGAAATACAATACAGTAAATGGAATCAAGTATTGTATGTACCTATTCAAACTGCTCTTTGTTTGCTAACTGTATGGACAGCTCTCCCATTTTACAGACACTTTTAAATCAGAATTGGCCTGGATAGTCAATAAAACAATGCAGGGCTATCTCCAATAGACAAAGCTTGAAAGCTGAGCCATCTGACAGCACAGATTCTTGGAGACACTCTTATGATTGGTATAAATCAACTATTTGCTTCCTTCAACATTACTTTGTTTACAATTTGAGTTCTCCTTTGAAACCTACAATAATAGCATGACATTTACTATGAATTTTCAGAAGTACTCCTATGTTCATGCAAAGGTCAGCTTGATTCATTTTCTTTCCAAAGTTTCCAGAAAAGTTGTGAAAGAGAAAGAGGGAGGGAGGGAGGGAAGGAGGGAGGGAGGGGGGGAGAGAGAGAGACAGATGGTATCATATCGATACACATTAGAATGAAAACTTACTGATAAACTTAGGTTACAATCTTATCTAATGTAGCTAATGTTTAGCGAAGGAAATTAGTATTTTTTATTTTACAGCAAGATTATTGATTTGAACCAACATACTGAAAGTCTTTATGCATACTTCATTATTTCCCTGTAATAGAGAAGACTCTAAAATGGATGATATCAACTTAGGCCATTAGCCAACCCAGGGGGCACCAATTAAACAGCAATACAGTGTTCCCTTGACTTTCACAGGGGATGCGTTCTGAGACCACCCGCGAAAGTCGAATTTCCGCGAAGTAGAGATGCGAAAGTAAATACACTATTTTTGGCTATGGACAGTATCACAAGCCTTCCCTTAACACTTTAAACCCCTAAATTACAATTTCCCATTCCCTTAGCAACTATTTAGATTATTACTCGCCATGTTTATTGGCAGGACCCAGGGGAAGAGCCTTCTCTGTGGCGGCCCCGGCCCTCTGGAACCAACTCCCCCCAGAGATTAGAATTGCCCCCACCCTCCTTACCTTTCGTAAGCTACTTAAAACCCACCTCTGCCGCCAGGCATGGGGGAATTAAGATTTCTTCTCCCCCTAGGCCGTTACAATGGTATGCATGGTATGTTTGTATGTGTGTTTGGTTTTGTATATTAAGGGGTTTTAATTTGCTTTTAGTATTGGATTATTATTGTATACTGTCTATGATTGCTGTTAGCCGCCCCGAGTTTTCGGAGAGGGACGGCATATAAATCCAATAAAACTTGAAACTTGAAACTTAAACTTTATTAAAAAATATTTATTAAAGGCGGACAAAATTTTAGCTATGACATATGATGTCATCGGGCGGGAAAAACCGTGGTATAGGGGAAAAAACAGCGAAGTATTTTTTTTAATTAATATTTTTGAAAAAACGTGGTATAGACTTTTCGTGAAGTTCGAACCCGCGAAAATCGAGGGAACACCATAATACTATTACAACAAGCAATAAATAAGAACAAACCACAATACAAACATACTGATAATTCATCATTAAATAATTAATAAGAAGCTGGAAAATATGCAAAATTCTTTAAAAAAAAATTGAACATCTAAATAGGAGGAACAGAAACTTGTTGTAATGAGAACTTTCAATTAGCAGGAGAAGACCTGAAAGGAAATGTGAATATATTTACTATCTTCATACCCATTTTACAGAAAGAAGAAAAAATATATAGCATATTTTAATACCACCTCCAAAAGCCTTTAATGTGTATTCTACTAGTTTAATCAGAATGACTTCCTGGAAAAAAATCAAGGGAAAAATATTATATGCAGTAAAACACACTTTATTTATGCCCATCTGTTTCAAAGCAATCACACTCATGTATTACATTATTGTGCATCATCTAACTCCCAATAGATAGATATTATAAATAGAAATTTAGCAAACTGTTGCAACTGGGAAGGAATATAGTGACACAAAGCATCTGTTGAGAACATAGCAATAAGATGCAACTTCTATGAGGCTTTCCAGACTGGCAGTCCATCATTTTTCAAACCTTTACAGTGTATTTTAAATCTATTCTAAATACATCCAACAATATTTACTTTTAAAAATCTATGCTCAGGCTACCATAACAGGGCTTTAAAACTCTAATTGGCAACTAATAGAAAATATAAACTCTTCATTCAACTTGGTTATCTGGAGGATAAAACGGATAAAAAGACCTAATCTAGGGTGATTTCCATACCACTGTAATGTCTGTTTAAGTGTTAAGCCCGTAGAGAACACAAATCATTTTTTGTTGCGGATATTCCAAGCAAGTCAATACAGTGGTACCTCTACTTAAGAACTTAATTCATTCCATGACCAGGTTCTTAAGTAGAAACATTCTTAAGTAGAAGCAATTTTTCCCATAAGAATCAATGTAAAAGCAAATAATGCGTGCAAACCCATTAGGAAAGAAAGAAAAGCTGGGAATTTGGGTGGGAGGAGGAAGAGGAGGAGGAAGAAGAGGAGGAGGACAGTCATGCCGAAGGAAAAGGTGAGGTGAGGGGAATAAAAAAAATCCAAAACTTTAAGGCTTTTTTAAAAAAAGAGGGACTCTGAGGTGACGAGGAGGAGCACGCGCCTCCCATACACCCGGCATGAGGCAGCCTCCCATACACTGCGCCAGAGAGAGAAACCCAGGCGGGCAAGAGGGGGGAACTTCCCGCTCCTTTGACCGAAAGGAGGCTGCTGCTGCTGCAGGGAGTCATTGCTCACAGTCACTCATGCCCTCATCACCTCGAGGTTCGATTACTGCAACGCTCTCTACATGGAGCTACCTTTGAAAAGTGTTCGGAAACTTCAGATTGTGCAGAATGCGGTCGCGATAGCTATTGTGGGGCTTCCTAGATTCGCCCACGTTTCTGCAACACTCCGCGGCCTACACTGGCTGCCGATTGGTTTCCGGTCACAATTCAAAGTGTTGGTAATGACCTTTAAAGCCCTACATGGCATTGGGCCAGAATTCATCCGGAACCACCTTCTACCACACGAATCCCAGCGGCCGATAAGGTCCCACAGAGTTGGCCTTCTCCGGGTCCCGTCGGCCAACCAATGTCATTTGGCAAGACCCAGGAGAAGAGCCTTCTCTGTGGCGGCCCCAGCCCTCTGGAATCAACTCCCCCCAGAGATTAGAACGGCCCCCACCCTCCTTGTCTTTCGCAAACTACTCAAGACCCACCTTTGTCGCCAGGCATGGGGGAGTTAAGATATTTCTTCCCCAGGCCATTACAAGTTATGTATGGTATGTTTGTGTGTATGTCTGTTTTTTAATAATTAGGGCTTTTAGTTGTTTTATTAAATTGGATTGTTACATATTGTCTTTTACTATTGTCGTTAGCCGCCCCGAGTCTGCAGAGAGGGGCGGCATACAAATCCAATCAATCAATCAATCAACAAACAAACAAACAAACAAACAAACAAACAAATTAAAGCCAAGTTTATCTGGCCGGGGCGAAGCACCCCCTTTTGCTTTTCCATGCCTGGATGCTCCGGGAGGCAACCTCGCGCCGGGTGTATGGGAGGCAGCGCGAGGGAGTCACAACAGAGAAGTGGTTTATTCCCTTTCTAAGTGCCCAGAGAAAGGAAAATGCTCCGTTTGCTCTGTGCTGTCAAAGCCAACGGGTGTATGGGAGGCAGCCGGGTGTATGGGAGGCAGCGCGAGGGAGTCACAACAGAGAAGTGGTTTATTCCCTTTCTAAGTGCCCAGAGAAAGGAAAATGCTCCGTTTGCTCTGTGCTGTCAAAGCCAACGAAAGGCTCCTCTGGCAGCCCAGAAAAGTCTGCAATGGCCGGGATTAAAGGGGGACTGGCAGAAACTGGCCAGGCATTTGTGCCGCTCTCAAATTTCTTTAAGAAGAGGCAAAAAAATCTTGAACACCTAGTTCTTATCTAGAAAAGTTCTTAAGTAGAGGCGTTCTTAAGTAGAGGTACCATTGTATATGATTGCCCTCTGTACAGAAATGATCCTCTCCTACAATGTATCCTCTGCCCATTGTAGGCCAAGCCAAGTCCAAAAACACTAGGGAATTTCTTGAAGCCTGCTACATTGACAAATTAGCTATCAATAGAAATATAGACATAAACAGTATCTTCAGACTATGCGAGAGTCAATCAACAAGCCAAAAAGCAAGCAAAAAGACCAAACCACCTTCCCACCTTAGCACCCAAGCGAGCCTAGATTAGCTCCACAATTACCATCAGATCGACAATCATGAAGTAAACAATATCCCAATCAAGGAACTGACAAACAAGCTAACAGTAAACAGCCCAACCAAAGAACCTCCGAGACCCCTCCCACCAACATTGACAAGGCAAACCACTCGAATATAAACCGAGAGCAAACCCAACTCCTTTGGTAGCCCTGATGATGTTACTTAGTTTTGGTAATGAAATGTCTGTAAGAAAATAACCAAGCCCAGAGACCACCAAGGACACTTCCATTCTTTCATCTGCAAAATTGATGTGGATGTTTCTAGTATAATAATGGCAGCAGGGCAGATTTCAAAGGAAAAAAAATAGAAAGAACAGACATTGGTTTAGATCTGGAATAACCCCATGTCTGGATTGTTGACAGCGTGTTAGCTATTCTGCTGGCAACATAAAAAGATAACCGGAATGTTTCCTTCATCATCTGATAATGATGAAAATCTACCTCTTGAATTTTATCCTGGGATGGAGTAACTTTGCTTCTCCACTCTGTCTAAGCCAGGAGGTTCTATCAGATTCATAAGCTATTTTAACTTACCCATCGGCTTGTTGAGCATATAGATTGTGGTAATTTCCTCCTATACTATTTATGTATGGAAACTGAATTGTTGCCAGGAACAAAACAGATTAGAGCCTGTGCAACTGGAATGCCTCCCCAGTAGGATTTCGGCAATTAGAATTTCATTTTTTTAGATTCTCTCTCTCTCTCTCTCTCTCTCTCTCTGTGTGTGTAAAATTGGGTTAATAACAAAACTTATTTCAGCTTTCTTCTCACCCAAACACATAAATGTTGTTGTTTCTTCCTTCCTCCATCCCCTAATGGAGATCAATTGGTTTATTATACATTGTTTACTATGGCCACCAAGCTCCTAGAATACAGATGGCTTCATAAACATGCAGAAAGCATTATTTGCTTCCCAATTCAAAGTTAATAACTACGATGGTGCTCAGCTAACTTCATTTTTACAAGCACTTCAAGAGCATAGTCCAAAAGTTTGAATCATATTCCTCATTTGTTCAAGATGGTAAGTGAGACTGAAGCAAAAATAGGCACCCTCCAGCCTCCACTGGTTCAAAGTAAGGATGCCAGCCAGTCCATTATAGGCTATAAGTCTTTATCAAGAAGTAACAAATCATAGCTCTTTCTTTTTTGTGTAATGGAGAGGAGCCCCTGAAATCACATTATAGATTATTTGGCATCCTGCTCATAATACTAGCAAGAATCAGCTCCCCTGAGAAGCAATAAAGATATAAAATTGAAAGGCAGCTATTTAGAAATACTATGGTACCTGCTATTTTCTTCTGATATTGAGAAGCCTGTGTTAAGGGTCGACCTAAACATAGCTTCCAGCTCTAGCCTAAAAGTCAATCCTCTATTTTCTTTTGAATACAATTTATTTTATTTCCCATCCCTGAAACAACACCAGCTTTTGGAAGTGGAATATTATTATCAAGAAAATAATAAAATACCTTAAACACAGAACTCCTCTTTCTATATGGAGCTACAAATTAATTAAAATTAGGGCTGGTGGAGAGAAATAACTTACTAGATATTAATACCTATCAAAACTGTTCATGCATGAAGGTGTGGAGCAATTTTCAGAATTAGAAATGTCCAAAACATTCTGTGCCTGAACTTTTCCAAGGAACTTTTCCATGGAACAGATCATTTTGGGTGGTTCAGTTCTAAAATGAAACATTTGTTTGATCCAAGTAGTATCAATCTCACTATATAGGACAGACCAGACCAGACCAGACCAAGAAATCAAATTCACAGGTGTAGTATTATTATTATTATTATTATTATTATTATTATTATTATTATTATTATTATTATTTATTAGATTTGTATGATGCCCCTCTCCGAACACTCGGAGCAGCTCACAACAACAAAAAAGTACAAATCCAATAATTAAAACAGTTTAAAACCCTTAATATAAAAAACAATCATACATCTCAAACAAACCATACATAAAACGGAAATGGCCCAGAGGAATAAATTTCCTCATGCCTAATGACAGAGATGGGTTTTAAGGAGTTTACGAAAGGCAAGGAGGGTGGGGCCAATCCTAATCTCTGGGAGGAGTTGATTCCAGAGGGTTGGGGCTGCCACAGAGAAGGCTCTCCCCCTGGGTCCCTCCAGACGACATTGTTTCATCGACGGGACCCAGAGAAGGCCAACTCTGTGGGACCTAACCGGTCACTGGGATTCGTGAGGTAGAAGGTGGTCCCGAAGATATTCTGGTCTCATAATAGCACATGGGAAAGATCTTGAGAGATATGCTGCCAAGGGACAGATGTAGTATAGTCCACAATTGGATAGTGGACAGAGAAAGAAATTCAGAAGAGTTTCCCCTAGTTTCTTGTGCTGTATAAGAGGGTGTGTGGTAGGATTGTACTGTACTTTCAGACTTGCAAGATTCTGTCAATGTAACTTTACAATAACATAAAATAAGCTCATTTGGTGTGATTTCTACCTGGTTTATCCTGCACAGAAGACATCAATCTTGCAAGTACAATCCTCTCCCCTTTTCTTTTACAGACCCAGAAACTATGAAAGCAAATAAGATCTCTTAATATTAGCCATGAATGTATTTGGTTTCATGATAATTTTTATAATTAGTTTGCTCTCCAACGCACACAGAGGGGTGTGTGTGTGTGTGTGAGAGAGAGAGAAACTGTGAATGACAATACAATTCATTGGCATTGTTCATGACAGCCTTTTTCAAACTGCTTTGCAACCCGTGGAACAACAGATAGAAAATCAACAATGGGGATCATAAATTTCAGGCAGAAGAATAGGTGTGGAGCCCCATTATTCAGTAATGAGGAAAGGCTATAGTTACATGCATAAATCTGTCTCCTATTTTGCTTTGCAAAAGTCAACTATAGCTGATCTTGAAAAAACTAATTAATATTTAAATGGGAGAACATAAGAAAATCTACAATTAGAAAGCCAAATAAGTATCTAATATCTGAGAAGAATTTGCAGTGGAAAATTACTTATGTGTTATATGTAGTGATGGGCGAGCCGAACCCGCACAATTCGGGTCCGTACTGAATTTTGCGGTGTTCGGTATACCGAACACGAACATGAAATTTTTTGAAACTTCGGGCAAAATTCGGGGTTTATTTTTACATGAAAGGACTGCCCTTTGCTTGCAGTGCTGTTGTGGCATCCTTTTTCGTAAAAATAACAATGTTTATTTTTATGTGAAGACCTCCCTTTGAAGGAGCTGGGGAATCCCTCCCACTAAGAGATTCCGGGGGTGGAGCCTTGACGTCACCGGCAGGTTGCTAAGGATGCCAAGGTGATCACTTCCTGGATTCCATGAAATCCAGGAAGTGATCACCTTGGCGTCCTTAGCAACCTGCCGGTATACGTGACATCAAATCTCCGCCCCCAGAATCTCTTGGTGGGATTCCCCATTTGGATTTGAGTTCGGGTTCGGTTCGGGTTCAGCCGAATTTTGCGTAAAGTTTGTCTGAACTTGCTGAACCCGAACACCATTGGGTTCGCCCATCACTAGTTATATGATCATTTTCTTACCAGTATTATTTAGATGGAGGGAGGGAGGGAGGGATGGTGGGGGGGAGATCATAGCTAGATGGATGGATGGATGGATGGATGGATGGATGGATGGATGGATGGATGGACGGATGGACGGACGGACGGACGGACAGACAGATAGAGATGGAGACTGATTTGTGGTTGTATAGTTCTTTTTATTACCCTACATATCTTATATTCAGACTTATGAATGTAAGAGCTACATGTTATTTACAATAAGCATAAAAATTTATCTCTAAGAAATGGTAGAAGTGAACTGAGTTTTGTGAATTCAGATTCTGTGAATTCCAAGTAGATTCCCGAGAAGGAACAGACATAATTGCAGCTCAAGAGTGAAGTTATATGCTGGAACCAAATACTGGATTATAAGCAAAAATGCCAACTGCTAAAAGATGTAGTCTGACAATGAAAATTCCATTGCCTTCCAACATTGTTTAAGGTTAGAGCCTTAAACTGTATTTGAAGCTGGAGGATATAGTTCCATTGTTATTTATTGGCTTGGGTCTCTGGGGAACTGTATGGAAAATGGTCTCCCTCACAATTTTTTTAAAATACAAATTTTATCCCTTGTTGGATGCCAATATATAAACCAAAAAAACATTATACAGTTGAAATCAGCCATTTTTACTTTTGAATTTTGATCATGCTAAGTTGAGTACTTAGGGGAACCACAAAATTGCTGCTGGGGCCACTTGTATTCTGTAAACTGTCTGTCCATTCCTGATATTTGACCTAATCATAAAATGTGTATGTATATGTAAGTTTTGGAGTTTGGTGAAATGCCTTTTCTACTATTAGCTAGGACCTAATTTGAATTTAGTGGAATATTGTTTCCATTAGAAAACCATTTGACAATCTGCCTCTCAAACAATATGCCATGCTTCTTACAATAAGTTCTGGAATATTCTCCAGGAGTCATCTTCACTTCCCAACGTTTTTGGACAGTAGATGTGGCTTTTTCTTAGATGATTTAATTAAAACACCTTAAGACAGACACTGAGGTCAGCCTTCTCCAACATGGTGCCACCTGATGTGTTGAGGCTGCAAAACTACAGCTTCATTTCTGGATGGTACTAAATCAGGGAAGGCAACCAAGATACTTGCACCTTCGTTGTCTACAACTATTTGTTGTAATGAGAAGAAACAAACCTGGATGTATTTGTCTGCTCATGCACATGGCTTGCACACCAGCCAGCCTGGGATAACCAAAACCTTAAATATAAGTAGATTGCTGTGTGAAAATCAGGATTATGAATCTGGCTCTCTCTTCTACTGTGTCCTGCTAAATGTTTATATGTGTGAGCTAATTAACAGCTTGATAGCATGATATTGAGGAACATCTATCCAATGGCTTGCCACTGCCAGAGTTACACAGTTTTCTCTAGTCTGGGATGGAGGTAATATCTACAGCCTTGCTAGCAAATTAAAAACAGCAATCCAGGAGTTGGTAAGTGGGAAAGGCTCCATCCATTCTAATGAATTTGGCAATAATGGGGCAGAATGATTATTTGGGGAGAAAGACATATAGTGGCTTACCATTTCGGAACATCAAGCAGAAGGAAATAAATATTTTATAGTGGCACACAGAGCCAATATGTCCAAACAAGGACATTTCAGGATGAAATTAGGATCAGGGAAATCATGTACACAGCCACAAATTGTACAGAGAAAAGGTAAGCAATTAGAATGTGTTGAAAGAAAGGGTTCGAAAAAAATGGTTAATTCCTAAGCTTATAGGGAATAACAGCTCCCTGGGGAAATGCATAGAATGGTATATATAAAAAATGAACAACCTGTACGTCTGTCACTCTTTCAAAATTCTGTTATTATACCATACAATGATAACAGAGAGTTCTATTAGTTCCTATGGTATCTGTTTTCTGACCAGTTCTACTTCAAAGAGCTGTATCAGACCATTGTGTATCTGCTTATTGCAGCTTATAAGATGAAGCTCTTTTTCAGGAAAAGACGATGAAGAAGTCGTAAAATCATGCTCTGAACATGACCCAATACAGGTTATTATTTTCTGGATGGTCTGCAGCATTGATAGCGGCAAGGATGCTATCCAGATCAGTCCTTTCAAGTAGCCACATATATGCTAGATCAGTGTTTTTCAGACAAGGTTCCGCGGAACCCAAGAGTTCCACAAGGGCCAGCCAAGGGTTCCGCGACTTAATAAGAAGGCAAGGCAAGGCAGCTCCCCCCTTCAATCCTGCCTGCTTCTGCAATGGGGCAGCCTCTTCCTCCATCTCGTGTCCGGCAGATCAATCACGCTCAGCAGCAGCAGCCAACAAGCAGGAGGAGGAGTGGCAGCGGAGGAAGCTTTGGTACCGTCAGCAGCACCCCTCTAGCCCCTCACTGCTGTAGCAGGGCCAAAGCATAGGCTGCAGCTGCAGCAGGAGGAGGAGGAAGGGGAGGAGGCGGGATCAGTTGCCTCTCCAGCACCTCTGACGCAGAGCTTCCCAGTCCAGGGCCAAGGTGTGCCAGGCGGCTCAAGGTTCTCTCCCACTCCTCCTCACGCCTCCTTCCCGCACCTACGTACACGCCGCCACACTCGGCCAAGCAGCCAACTCATTATCTCCCTTTTCCTTGCACAGGGCACTGTAAGAGCGCGCCCTACTACTCCCCTCATGCTTGGGGCCTGAGAGGGCAGGAGGAGCGGAAGGCAGAGTGGAAGGCATCCGCTCTGGCTTTTCCTTCACTCCGACCCTCCCACTGGCTCCCGCAGCCACCAAAAAATGAGGAGGGAAAGCGGGTGGAATAGAGCGAACGGCCTCTGCTTATTGCCCTGCTCAGGCCCAGCACTCCCGGTGAGGGTATGCGGTGCAGCCTCTCTCTCTCTCGCCCTCTTTCTGCTACTCTGCCACACGGCAGCAGCACTTGCTGATTCTGCCTCCATCCTCTAAGGCTGCATTACTATTAGTCTTCTCATCATTCTTATCACCGATCTCCCACTTATGACTATGATTGTAACTTGTTGCTTGTATCCTTATGATTTATATTGATTGTTTCTTGATTGCTTATTTGACCCCTATTATTATTATTATTATTATTATTATTATTATTATTATTATTATTATTATTATTATTAATTATTAATTATTAATTATTAATTATTAATTATTATTATTATTATTTATTGGATTTGTATGCCACCCCTCTCCGCAGACTTGGGGTGGCTAACGACAATGATAAAAAACAGCATGTAACAATTTAATAAACAACTAAAAACCCTTATTATAAAAACCAAACATACACACAAACATACCATACATAACTTGTAATGGCCTAGGGGAAGGAATATCCTAACTCCCCCATGCCTGGCGACAAAGGTGGGTCTTGAGTAATTTGCGAAAGACAAGGAGGGTGGGGGCCGTTCTAATCTCTGGGGAGAGTTGATTCCAGAGGGCTGGGGCCGCCACAGAGAAGGCTCTTCCCCTGGGGCCCGCCAAACAACATTGTTTGGTCGATGGGACCCGGAGAAGGCCAACTCTGTGGGACCTTATCGGCCTATGACAATCATTGTGTAGTACTTCATGATTCTTGACAAATGTATCTTTTTCTTTTATGTACACTGAGAGCATATGTACCAAAGACAAATTCCTTGTGTATCCAAACACACTTGGCCAATAAAAGAATTCTATTTCAGCTTAATGCAGTGTTTTTCAATCAGGATTCTGCCAGAAATCTGATGACACCAAAGGGTTCCCCTGAAGAAAAAATGTTGAAAAACACTGTGCTAGATAAACTGCCTGCAACTTAGAGAAAATTAAACTGACCTGTGTATATCACATTTGGCCGCAAAAAAATATCATTTATAATTACACTGTTAAATATCAGTAGTTATTGGTTATCACAGGTCAGTTTGAGTTGACTGGCTTCCTCCTATCATTTGGGGCTGGATACTTTTTGGTTTTGTCAATCTGGCTAAGTGAGTAAGCTACTTGATCATTTGTGACTCACAATGCTATATTCATTAAGCAACAGTAAGACTTGAATGCATGTATTTGTTAAAGGTTGCCAGAGGATGGCTAAATATTTGAGCTTCAGAAGCAACATGTTATCTTCTTGTTCAGAGAACTTTCTATGAATGAAAGGACACTGTTGGAATGACTGATCAATGTAGAAAATGTTTCTGGTATTTTAAATTCTTTAGAATTGATCTGGAAATCTGAGAGAGATAGTGACTATTGTGAGCAAGCCTACAGGAGTGGGTTGTTAGCTGTTACTCCTTCAGTAATTAAAAAGTGGTGTAGGTATTTTATATTCTGGAGATTGATCCAGACTTAAATTTTAATTTAGTCATGATATCATCTTATTGATATGGGTTAAAAGAGGAACCAATTAATGATGGAGATATGAGACCTATTGGTATGAATGATCTCAAGAGATCTATTTGTCTGCTGATCTCTAAAGTGCCTCAAGGAATTTATATAGAATAGAATAGAATAGAATTTTATTGGCCAAGTGTGATTGGACACACAAGGAATTTGTCTTGGTGCATATGCTCTCAGCGTACATAAAATAAAATATACATTTGTCAAGAATCATGTGGTACGACACTTAATGATTGTCATAGGGGTCAAATAAGCAATGAAGAAGCAATATTAATAAAAATCTTAGGATATAAGCAACAAGTTACAGTCATACAGTCAACATGGGAGGAAATGGGTGATAGGAATGATGAGAAAAACTAGTAGAATAGAAATGCAGATTTAGTAGAAAGTCTGACAGTGTTGAGGGAATTATTTGTTTAGTAGAGTGATGGTGTTCGGGAAAAAACTGTTCTTGTGTCTAGTTGTCTTGGTGTGCAGTGCTCTGTAGTGACGTTTTGAGGGTAGGAGTTGAAACAGTTTGTGTCCAGGATGTGAGGGGTCAGTAAATATTTTCCCCGCCCTCTTTTTGACTCGTGCAGTATACAGGTCCTCAATGAAAGGCAGGTTGGCAGCAATTGCTTTTTCTGCAGTTCTGATTGTCCTCTGAAGCCTGTGAATATAACCCATTATTTCCAACCTAGAAGAGGCTATGTTGCCTTAATACCCTACCTGACTAGATGTATTGCTAGTGATAATAAAAATATCACTGGAGTGTGTTAGTTGGAACCCTCATTGAGCATATGAGAAAGAATCAGTCTAACCTTATGTCACCAGCCTGGGGGGTACCACTGTGTTTCATATATTCACTCTCCCCATGCCTTGTGGTTTGTACATTTACATTTTTTAATATTTCAATTCCTAAAAATGATTTTTTAAAAATAATTTTATAATGATTGTTTTTGTATATTTTCTGATCATGGTATACTACCTGGGCTCCTTTTTTGTGAAATGGGCAGCCATACAAATAATAAATTTGATTAATAAATAAAATTCATCCAGTTCCCTAACATAAAAAAGGTCCTGTCCACTCCGGGTGCCCATGAGGATCACAGTTAAGATGGTGAAAGTAGGTGGCCTATGTGTTACGGCCAATGTAGGACCAGTCAAGAATGAAAGCTGGAAGCCAACTGAGTAAGAAAAAGCTGATGAAGGAACAGAAGAATGGTAACCATGTTGCTCAAATCTTCAGGTGGGTGGATACACTGCGATTTCTACCTTTACTATCTTCCAGTGACACAGGAAACTTGGCTTCCTTCTCATTTCCCGATAGCCTACTTTAAGGGCTGACCCTGAACTGATCGTAGCCTTGCATGCAATCAAATGTAACACAGAATGGCAGACATAAATGGAGGGGAATATAGATTTTGGCAGCCTGGGGTTTAATCAAGAGAGACTTTCTGAGCAGCCAGCTCTCTCCCAGCTGTCATTAGGACACTCTAGCTCGCTACTCCCCTCTCAACCAAGCATAAACCAGATGCCCATTATTCTCAGCAAATGGCTGTAATCACCCTGGCTAGACTTGAAAAATTACCAGGAAAGGTAATTGAATGGCAAAAGGCCCAGAATGTGGATGGTCTGTGCTCATTTATCAGCAATGCCAACCTCTCCCTGCAGGTACCGAGAGGGAGGGAGGGGGGAAGGACTGTTGATTTGCTTGGGTTTTAATTGCAGAGATGATATTCCCTTGGCTGATTCATGAGTCAGCTCTGCAAACTGAGATTATCAAGAGCAAAGGCAAAGCAATCAATTTACCAGCTCACCTTCTTCAGCATATTAACCATTTTTAAAGCAAAGCAATCAATTTACCAGCTCACCTTCCTCAGCATATTCTCACACTCCAGGGGAAGGCCAGCCTAAAAGCACTGTAGCCACTTTGGACCCTACTTGCTGTAAAAAAGATTTTCCAATGCAGAAAGTCAGTACTCACAAACTTCTACAAGTCAAGAATCACTTCAACAACTCAGATGATGTTCTATGTATGTAAGTCATATGAATGTGAAAAAAGGTGAAAGATTTATACGATCTGAAGAGAAACCAGAGTATGAATGTGATGGGCCAAGAGTTCCTTTGGTCCTTTTGAAAAGTTGGATTACATCATTTCCAAAATTAGTGAAGCCACATGGCATCATAGCTCTTATAACCCCTCCTCCTCCCCATCCTTTGTTTAAGTGAGAGTTTGGCTCTAGAAAATGCAAATTGTAAATAGCAAATTGTAAATAGCGCCTTCTGCCGCACGAATCCCAGTGACAGGTTAGGTCCCACAGAGTTGGCCTTCTCCAGGTCCCATCGACAAAACAATGTCGTCTGGTGGGACCCAGGGGAACAGCCTTCTCTGTGGCAGCCCCGACCCTCTGGAATCAACTCCCCTCAGAGATTAGGATTGCCCCCACCCTCCTTGCCTTTCGCAAACTCCTTAAAACCCACCTCTGTCACCAGGCATGGGGAAATTGATTCCCCAGGGCTGTTTCCACTTTACGTATGGTTTGTATGAGATGTATGGTTGTTTTTTATACCCTGCTGTTCAGTTCGAGAAAACTCCCTAATCTTATGTTCCCGGGTCTATTTGACCCGGACTGCAAATTGATCATTTTAGGTACTTATATTTGGTCTTTTTGAAAGCTTTTTTCACCTGGAAACAAGTTTGAACATTTCTGCACACAATGGAATGGAAATTGAACTGAAAAAATTAATCCTTATTGGTTTATTTTGCACATAAATGTGCCTCCCCCCCCCGTGTTTTTGCAAGCAAAACTATCCATAAATTGAAAAATATTTCACAAAAACGGGGGGGGGGGGGGCACGCATTCTATCAGCAAAATAAACCAATAAGAATTACTTTTTTCATTTCAATTTTCATATCATTGTGTGCAGAAATATTTTGGACTACTTTCCAAGTGAAAAAAATATTCAAATTGACCAAACATAAGCACTTCAAATGAAGAGTTTTTGGTCCGGGTCAGGGTGACCCGGGAACACAACAAGTGCGAATTTTTGTTTTTCAGCAAGAAAGAAACCCCCCACCCCCCCAAAAAAATTCTCATAGAGAGAACCCCAGAAATGATGAAAAGTCATGAAATTTCAAGTTTCAGATATGCAGGGAAATTTTTTTACAGGGACTCAAACTTGGCTTCGGGTCACATACGACCCGAACAGAACAGCAGGGTTTTAAGGGTTTAAAATTGTTTTAACCATTGAATTTGTACTGTTTTGTTGCTGTGAGCCGCTCCGAGTCTCCGGAGAGGGGCGGCATACAAATCTAATAAATAATAATAATAATAATAATAATAATAATAATAATAATAATAATAATTTAACAAAACCCAGCAATTGCCCCCTTTTAAAATAGTGATTTATTAAGAATTATTATAATAATTATAATAATTATTATAATTATAATTAGAGTAATTGTAAACAGTAATAACTAATACAAATTTAAAATGAAAAAGGAAATAGAGAAAAAATGCAGAAAAAGAGAAAAATCTTTCCTGCTTTTAGTTTTCTCGTATCTCACATTAATAAATCCATAAAATATCAACATTTCAGTCCTGGTATCCACAAAAAAATGCATTAAAGTTTACCAGAGATAACAATGTTGCAGCTCCCATAGGATGCATTGTCAGATTTCTGATTTGTGTTTGGCACTCATACGATGCACAAAGAAGTTCCAAAATTCATTAAGTAACAGTGAGATCTGAATGCATAAGCATCTTGTACCATTTTTTAAATATATAAATATATTTTCCAGAGAACCACACTGGCATCTCAATTTCATCTCCCGCAAACTCTGCTAGCTTTTCTCAGCTTCGATAATTTGCCCAAATATGGATTTCAATTCCCAGAGTTCTCAACATGGCCATTGCTAAGAATTCCCAGAGTTGAAGTGCACCCAACAGCAATGTAGCCTGAATGCATGTGACATGTTCACATATCCCTTAATTTTTGGCACCAGAATGGACATATAAATACATGCCCTCCAATGATAGCCTGTGGTTATCACAAACTGCTTAACTGAGGTTGTCAGAAGTGCAAATCAGTATCACCAACAGGGGGAGATACTTGAAGTTATAGCTTCACAATATTTGGAGAATACAGTGATACCTTGTCTTACAAACTTAATTGGTTCCAGGATGAGGTTCTTAAGGTGAAAAGTTTGTAAGACAAAACAATGTTTCCCATAGGAATCAATGGAAAAGCGATTAATGCGTGCAAGCCCAAAATTCACCCCTTTTGCCAGCCGAAGTGCCCGTTTTTGCACTGCTGGGATTCCCCTGAGACTCCCCTCCATGGGAAACCCCACCTCCGGACTTCTGTGTTTTTACGATGCTGCAGGGGAATCCCAGCAGGGGAATCCCAGCATCGCAAAAACGATCGCTTCGCTGGCAACGGAAGTCCAGAGGTGGGGTTTCCCAGTGAGGGGAGCATCAGTGAAATCACAGCATCGCAAAAACATCGAAGTCCTTGAAACCCCACCTCCGGACCTCTGCTGCGATTTCACTGAGGCTCCCCTTGCTAGGAAACCACCCCTCCGGACTTCTGTTGCCAGCAAAGCGCTCATTTTTGCGATGCTGGTATTCCCCTGCAACATCACAAAAACACGTAAGTCCAGAGGTGGGGTTTCCAATGGAGGGGAGCCTCAGGAGAATCCGAGCAGCACAAAAACGGGCGCTTCGCTGGCAACGGAGGTCTGGAGGCGGGGCATCCCAGCGGTGGTGGTGGGTTTGTAAGGTGAAAATAGTTTGGAAGAAGAGGCAAAAAAATCTTAAACCCTGGGTTTGTATCTCGAAAAGTTTGTATGACGAGGCGTTTGTAAGACGAGGTATCACTGTATTTGGAAAATTACAACTTTCCCACCCTTGTTTCATTTACAATTGATAATTATCAACTGATAATTACCGTAGCATTGCCTTTTTCACATCAGTTTGATAATGTTGAAGTGCTAATGGAAAGACGTGAAGGAATAGAAATTATTGAAAACTGAACACATACAATATGCATTGAAATGAAATTTAGCAATAAGAAACATAACAACCCTGGAACAATGGAAGGTTCCTAATGTGTTGCTTCTAACTCTGAAACACAGCCAAACCAAAAATGGGGAGATGTTTAATGAGAATCTGGAATCATTTTCTGTTCCTCAATCTGCTGTTAATTACTCCAATACTTGGCATGCTGCTTTATCCTTAACTAAATTACAGTTATGGTCCATCTAGCCCAGGACTGCCTACAACTGATTACCACTGATTAGTGTCAAGATCTTGAGTGGAAGAAATGTTCAGCCATAGCAAGTGATTCAAGAGAATGAACCTGATATTCTACAGGTTGAAGGTGCTCCTCACCATTTGTCAAATAAACTTCCCTTTCTTTTCTGCTGATCTCACTGAACTTAATCCCTCCAGATTCTCCCAAATTCTGCTGTCCATAGCGCTCAAGTGGTATGCTGAAAGAATTAGACAAATGTTTTAAATTGGTCTCCATTGGGATTGCTGATAGGGCCATTCTGCTATTTAAAAAGGAGATGTTCAGTTTATAGCATATATATGCTATAAATGCCCCTTGTCTGCAAATCACCAAGTTTTTTTTAGATGTTCAAGATAATGCTAAATGATGTTGCACAATCATTAGCACTTGAATTATTTAACTGTTCCTTGAAATGGCCATTGTGCTGCTCTAATTTTGCCTCCCTGCCTTTAGTTCCAAGAGAGATTATTTCCTATTGAACTGACATCACTGCTCCATTTCCTTAATAAATAGCTTTATTTGGGACTTCAGCAAATTGCCTCCCTTGCAATCTTTCAAATGACCCTTGAGCAGTTGTTTGATAGGAGTGAAGCACACTTAGTCCCTCCACTTTTTGCCCCAAATTGTCTCAAAGTTCCCAATTTCTCAGCCATACCCCTCTGCTGCATTTCCCAATGGTCTCTTAGATTCACCACCTGCCTGCTGACATTAAAGCTAGCCCAACTGTCTGCTAGAGCTCCAGTGTTTAATCAATGTCTTCTGTAGCTGTCAAATCCAAGGCCATGCAGCTCACGCCTTCATCTCCTTTGGTTGTATTTCACAGGAAGGAAAGGCGTTGACATGGCCATAAGATTTTGGTCTCTCTGAGGAATAAATCATCAGGGTCTGAACATCTCCAAATGCCTTGCATATCAACAGCTCAGCTGTGGGGATAGGAGAGTATCCTAAAAAAAACAAAAAAATCATCTGGAAAGGAATTATTTTCTTGCTCATGAATCTGGCTAATTCCTTTCTTATTCACACTGTTTTCCAGATAGTAACTTCTGGATTTAGCAGTGATGGACTTTCAGCCTAAGGACTAGATTCAGCCACAAGAAATCTCTATCTGAGTCTTCAATCTCCATCTATCTCACTGGCCCAAAGCAGTGGACAGTGGAGAGCTCATAGAAAGAAAAGGGTAAGCCTCCCCTCCCTGTTATTTCTTCTAACATCACTCAAACAATCCAAGTTCAGCAACATATGTATTTGCATGCAATGTATGATGAGAAGGACTGCCTCCAACTCCAATCTCTACCTCCCGTTAACACATTTGCTTTCATAAGGTTCATACAATGAAGATCCTCCAGAAAATGAAGTGAAAACTAGTTTTGCGTATAGAAATGTATCCTCCTTTGATCTGGCCCTTCATGGCTACAGAAAAAAAATCAGTGCAAGGACAGACAACACTAATACTGTTCTGTGGGGGGTGGGAAAATAGAGCATTAATAGGATTGGAATTTGGTTTCAGTTCCTGAACTGAAGTCCTTCCTTCTATGGTTGTAGTTCATTTCTGAGATGACACCATTGGGCATGTTTAAATAAAGAATGAAGATCTGGGCAATGGTCTTCATGCTGTTATATCATCTGGCTCTGCCTGAGAAAATCAAGATAATAAATCAATGGCTTTGGTTCTTCTCTGTAAGCTGAAATTCACTGTTATCTATGTGTGAATTTTTGATGTTCCATGTACACGATGAACAGAATGTTCTTTCTTCCAATCTGTCCTCCATCAGGACTCATTTCTAGACTGTGCACCTGCGATATGGGTTTAAGCATACAGACTCCATTTTTTGGGCTGCTGGAAAGGAGTATTAATTGGGCAATGTGTAGATGTGATTGCCTTGCCCCATTATGACCAATCAGATATTTGAGAGCAAAGACAAATGTATTATTTAAAGAATTCATCGACCTTGTTGGGGCAGGGGAGGAAAGGTTATCATTAACATATGTATACTCTGTACATAAATCAGAGATTTCTACGTGTGGAGTTCTGCCACACAGATATTGTTAAACCATATAACACAATAGCACAACATCTGGCAGTCCCAAAGCTGAATATAGCTGGGATATAGAATGTTTTCTGTGCCAAAGGATGCACTTGGCTTTCCAGAGGCATGCTACTGGGGGTGGGTGGATCCTATGGGTTCTAACAGGTACTCTAGAACCAGTTGTTAACACAGTTTGGAGAACCAGTTGTTAGAAGAAATCTCCTTTTGTTTTTTTCCACTTGACAGGATTAATCCTGTAAGCAATTACAACATTCTGGTGTAGTTTCTATTGCCTAATCTTTATTGCCCTGCTTACAGAAGCCGCCTCTGTCTTAACCCTTATTACTATATTTTTTGGAGTATAAGACGCACTGGAATACAAGACGTACCTTAGTTTTCGGGGAGGAAAATAGGGAAAAGAATCTGCTTATCAGGTATTCATCTGGTTAGCGTCCTTAGTGTGGTCAGTTTCAGCACATTATTTTATAATCTGGTTAAGGGCTTAATTTTTTTTTTATTCTGAGAGAGTAACAATGAAAGAGCTTGTAAACCAGTAAGAGCTAGGAACATCATTAGAACCTGGAAAGAAACAATCTGAGCAAGTAGAGCAATGGAAAAAATCCTGCTTGGAAACTTAGGGCTTGGAAAACATTCTTCTTTGCAGAGAGTAACAATGAAAGAGCTTGCAAACAGGTAAGAGCCGGGAACATCATTAGCACCTGGTTAGGACTGGAAAGAATCATTTGGAGCAAGTTAGACCAATGGGGAAAAAAACTCTGCCAAAGACTTAGGGCTTGGAAAACATTCTTCACAGAGAGTAACAATGAAAGAGCTTGGGTACATTCATAGCACCTGGTTAGGGCTGGAAAGAAATAACTGGAGCAAGTAAAGCTATGAAAAAAAAATCCTACAAAGACAAGGTTTGGAATACAATCTTGGCAGAGAGTAACAATGAAAGAGCTTGCAAGCCGGTAAAAGCTGAGAACATTGTTAGCACCTGGTTATGGCTGGAAAGAAATATTTGGAGGAAATAGAAAATGAGGGGGAAAAAATCAAAGTCAGGGTTTGGAAAACATTCTTAGCAGAAAGTAAAAATGAAAGAACTTGCAAAACAGTAAGAGCTGGGAACATTTTTAGCACCTGGTTAGGGCTGGAAAGAAACTTACTCAGAGCAAGTTAGACTAATGGAAAAAAACCTTGTAAAGACTTAGGGCTTGGAAAACATTCTTCGCAGAGAGAAACAATGAAAGAGCCTGCAAGTTAAGAGCTGGGAAGATCGTTAGCAGTTAGTTAGGGCTGGAAAAAAAGGCTATATTCAGAGTATAAGATGTACCCAAATTATCAGCCTCTTTTAGGGAGGAAAACTGTGTATCTTATACACCCCAAAATACAGTACATTCTTGGCAGTACACCTAGACTTACTGCCCCTGGAGTTAATTTTTTTCTTTTCTTTGCTGCTACTTTTTTTTCTTTGCTTGACTTTCTTAGAGGGGAAGGGTTGTTTGTAGCTTTTTACACTGTTGTTAGGAGGAAATACTCCCCTTTTGGAGTTCTTCCAACACAGAGCTGCCAGAAAAAAGTTTTTAATGACAAGGAACCAAGATGAGTGACATTAAGCAAGGCTTCTTGGCTAGCTAGAAAAATTGACATTCAAACATGAGTTAACATACTATTTCTTACTTTTGGTCTTAAACTGGTTTTTGGTGAAGTTTAATTCTGTGCTTCGTGATGTTTAATTCTGTGATTATTAATGGGATAATTTTCTCTATTCAGCTTTGTTTGGAAGAAAACATGTTAATCTCTGTTCCTGAAAAGAAGCAGCTTCAGAAATCTGGCTAGTTCCTGTGTTTATTTGTTCTGGTAATTGGTTTAAGCAACAGCTACTGTGATTGCTCATTCTAGTTACCTCAAGTGCTTTTTCTATCTGGGGAGGGGGATCTTCCTTCACTTCTTCTTGGCAGTGTTCTTTTGGGGTGTACTTCCAAGAGTTAGGATGCAAGCTTAGCACTGATTTTTTGTCTTTCTGGGAGGCATGTGATATGGATGAGTGAGACCAGCTGGTATTTTTAATGGTGCAAATGGATCTAAGGATTGCTTCTCCTGGTTGTGCTCTTTCTGGAGAGCTTAAATGACCTCTCTGATAAAGGGTTCACTTTATGAGCAAGAGTTGGTGCTGATAGTTATCATTGCATTTTAACTATTTTAATTCCTCAAGGAGCTCTGGCACCTTGCCTGATTTGTAACTCCAGCTTGCAGGTATTTTTAATTTAATGATTGGTATTTAGGGAAGCTTTTTTCAAGCAAAGAAGCTTTTTGTATTTTTGTACATATAATCCTTGACTTACAACCCTTCATTTAGGGACCATTCAAAGTTAAAGTGGCACTGAAAAAAGTGACATGACTATTTTTCACACTTATGTCTGTTGCAACATCATCCTGATCACAAGAGTCCAGGCAAAGAGAAGCGTCCCTTGAGGTCAATGAAGTCATTGGCCACACCCAGTCATGTGACCACCAAACTACATCCCAAATATGCCACACACATAGAATCAATTATTAAAAATTTGAATCCCACCACTGCATAAATCCACAAGTAGGGGAGAATCATCAAGGGGGGGGGGAGACATGACTTAAATTTCCACTTAATTAAAATGAAATATAGCTGATTCATGTAATTCATCTCTTTTCCTTGAGCACAATAAAATTAAACTTTGACGACTAACTTTTGCAGATCTTTCAGAGACTGCACCGAAGTTTTTCCCAGGCCCAATCCAGCCCTAGGAACTCAGGCTGCATAACTGTAAAATATGCTTCATCTGCTTCAACAATGGTGGCAAACCTTTTTGCACATGCAAATGTGCCAAAAATATGATAGTGCACACATCATACGTCAATAATTCAGTGCCCCCATAGGCTCTGCCCCCTGTTCATGTGTACATACTTCCCCTCTGTGCTGCCCCACCTGCTGCTCAAGCATGCACATCCCCCCAGCTCACCATTTCCCACCTTCAGATGGGCCTGGTATGCCTTTTTTTTTTTTGCCCTCCCTAGGTTCAAGAGGCTTTCTTTGAGCCTGGAGTGAGAAAAACAGCTTCCCCTGCCCCCTGGAGGCCAGAAACGGCACATTTCCTAACTTCTGGTGGGCCCAATAGGCCCATTTCCTGGCCCTCCCCTGGTTCCAGAGACTTTCTTGGAGCCTGGAGTGAGAAAAAACAGCTTCCCCTGCCCCCCCGGGGGCCAGAAATGGCACATTTCCTAACTTATGGTGGGCCCAATAGGCCCATTTCCTGGCCCTCCCCTGGCTCCAGTGGCTTCCTTGGAGCCTGGGAGAGACAAAAATGGCCCCCGCACCCTCCAGAGGCCCTCCAGAAGCCAAAAATGTGCTCCCAGAGCCTCTATGCAGACCGAAAATCATCTGGCTGGTGCACACATGTATGCTGGAGCTGAACTAGGGCAATGGTTCACATGCTGACAGATATGGTTCCGCATGGCACATGAGCCATAAGTTCCCCATTACAGGATTTATGTTCCTAGGCTAAATATACTTTCCTCAGAACCCAACCTTATTATCTCCAAAATCAATTCTCAGAAACATACCAGAGGCATTCCAAAAGGGAGTTTCTCTCCCACTTCCAGGGCAAATGAGTCTGCTCCCTCTAATAGTAACATGCCCCATTAAAAAAGAGAGATAAGATCCTAATTTATTCACAACCTTGATATGCCAGCTGCAATATATAACCCTCAATTTACAACACTTCATTTAGTGACCATTCAAAGTTACGACAGCCCCGAAAAAAAGTGACTTCTGACCATTTTTCAATGTAACCACCTTTGCAGCATCCCCATTACCATGCGATCAAAATTCAGATATGGTACTAGGCAGATGTTCATACTTAAGACTATTGTGGTGTCCCAAGGCCATGGGATCACTTTTTGTGACCTTCTGACAAGCGAAGTCAATGGGGAAGCCAGATTCACTGAACAACCCAGTTACTAACTTGTTAACTTCAGTGATTCACTTCACAACTGTGACAACAAAAGTTGTAAAATGGGGCTAAACTCACTTAACAAATGCCTTACTTGACAGCAGAAATTTTGAGCTCAATTGCAGTCATGTGTTAGGAGTACTTGTATACCAAATCCATTTTCCCAATCTGTTATAAGAATGCCCAAAATCTGCAGAGCACTCTTGCTTTCAATTGGTGTAAAAATGGTCCCAAAAATGGATTATAAATGCTGTAATCTACAATCAAAAGTCCTGCTTAACATTCCCTAGGGGTTCTTTCAGGCTTTGGTGTCTGCATACCACCAATCAAAGGGCATTGTGGACCTAATATCTCTCTCTTTTTCCTTTAGCCATTTTTATTTTCAGGGGGGGAGGGAAAAAATGGAAGACAACACAGGAGGCAACAAATGGGAGATATTGCAATGATTATGTTAAAATGAATAAGATACAAGACCTGCACTTTAAACATCAGCCTCAAAGCATCTTCAGCATTTACCTAAGATATCTGAAGCAAAACCAATTTCCTTCCTTGTTAAGATCAACCCATTCTAGTCTCAAACAGCTCTCATATAATTGGCAAGATCCTTCCTCTTGTTTGGCCTAACGTTACTTCTTTATCTAGCTTGGTTTCTTAGGGACGCAAGTAACTCTCAATTTTGCAAAGGTTATGCAAATGAGTCCATTCTATGAAGCTACTGGCACTCCTAACTGATATTAGCTGCACACTGATTAGCATTTCATTTCTCCTTCCCATCTGCTCCATGCCCCAAATGTTTTTTCCTCCTGAATAATCACTTGATCATGAAGATGGATGTGATCAAGGACAGTTAATAAGTACAAGACAGCTTCTTTTCCATCAATCCTTATGAATTACATTTAACTATATGCAAACTCATAATTGAAAGCTATTCTTGAAATCACCTTCATCTCAATGCCAAAATGGCAAAATCCAAGCAAACTCTTCCTTGCCAGGTATCTAATTCCAGTTATCACAAGTTTAGTTTTTAACAAAAATCAAGTTGGTCTAGAACTAAATGCCATGGAGATTGACATCTAAATATTATTATTAACCATTATCATTAAATTCCTCAGTAAGAGTACATTAAATTCATCAAAAATATTTATGTTATGCAATGACATCTTTCCAATTACATTAAAAGCCAGGGTGCAGTAAATACTGAAATATATACTTTCTAGAATATTGTTTTGCCTCTCAAAAAAATTAAGCATAGAAATGCATGCAGTCCCAGCAAACTGCACACAACGATAAATAATATTAAGGAAACAATGTCTGCAAAGGAGTGCACTCCAGAGTAAAAAAAAGAAGTAATTTTAGTAAAAGAAATGAATAGAAAAATCCATGTGAAGTGGGTCAAATCAAACCTGTAGTACAAAATAAAGAGTTATGAAAAGAGTGGACAGATTTTCACTCATCCTGCACAAATATTTTCCCCTCCACTTGCAATGGAGAGTGGGGAGGTATGCAAAGAGTTACCTGGAAACTTTTGACATTCAGATTTTTTTGACCCTCAGTGGCCATTTTCAGCCTAGAATCCAGTCCTTTCATCAATGATTCTGTATTACGGACATATTGCAAGTCCCGGTAGGTCCGAAGATCCAGCACTTCCATGGATTGGGAGATGTTCTGTACCTGCTCAAAGGAGAAAGAATACTGATGTTAGATTGGCAGGATCCGTTAGCTCATTGTTTGGATCCTTTTATGGGATCAAAGAAAGCCGGTAGTAACCCAGTAACCCAGACAACCCTCTACTCAAAGGAATTTTGCATAGTAATAGATGAAGGGGCATTTTTAAACCCAATAACTCTAGAGCAAATGTACTGATGATTTCCCCTTAACTTAATGACAGACATCCTTCTTGGGACCAATCCACAGCTGACAAATAAGCAGAATCTGTAATAGGATGAATGAAAAGTAAGGCATGCAGGATCCTTCCACTACTTTTTTTTTAAATTTAGACCAGCCCCTACTAGTTTTACAGACCAGATTGTTTCATATTCCTGGTTCAATAAGCTCACAATGAAGCACCCTCCTCTGGGAATGGAGTCGAAACCTGCCGTCTGCAGCACCAGCTGGAATTCCAGCTCCTTTTGCCTGCTTTGCACCCATGAAATATGGATGATAATAGAACCAGATGGAGCTGAATACTGATGAAAGCTGGAGAAGGGGAAAGACAATGCTCCTTTAAACATTTGCCTTTGAAGGAAGGAGACATGTTTAGGAAGAAGTCCTCCGCTTCCATTGTGGAGGGCAAAATATGATCTGGATTTGGCGCCAAAAGCATAGGCACTGGAACATAGGCAAATTGTAATGTTCTGGGTGAATCTTTGTTTCAAACTTGAAATGCATACCCCAATTTCTTACCATCATTGCCTTTTTATGGGAAGATATATGCAGCTTGGGTAACAGTCTATCCTCCATACTAACCAACCCAGGCTTCGTGCTCTGGGGAATCCAAAGCATCATACCATGGCCTTTCAAGACTGAAGGATGCCAATGCATATGCACATGCATCACTTATCATAGTTTCTATTTTTGCAATAATATGTGGGAATGACCTTGGAAGAAACGGGGAAGAGTGACAACCAGGGGAATGGTCATTTAAGAGGTAGTTTAACCCATAGAAGGAATGCCTGCATGGCATGCATTTCAGAAGGGATTGAGATTTATCTTATTGGGCTGTAAAAGGAATGGGGGAGAAATATTCTTCTAAATTTGCAAGATTTTGTTTATGTAACCTTTACATTAAGGTAGTCCATAAGGTCAACTTAGTCAATCCAGTCAGGCTTTCTGTTCCGAGGACCATGCTAAGATGGCAGATTTATGTGTTTCCTATAACCTTTTGGAATTAACTATAGCAGTGATGGCGAACCTTTTTTTCCTTGGGTGCCGAAAGAGCATGAGCGCACACTCTCATGCCTGCATGAGTGGCTACACCCATAATTCAATGCCTGGGAAGGTGAAAACACCTTCCCCTACACCCTCAGAGGCCCTGTGGAGGCCAGAAATGGCCTGTTTCCCAACTTCTGCTGGGCCCAGTTGGCTCGTGTTTTACCCTCCCCAGGCTCCAAAGGCTTCCCCGGAGCGGGGGGAAGGTAAAACATCCTTCCCCATCCACCGGAGGCTCTCTGGAAACCAAAAATACCCTCCCTGAGCCTCTGTATGAGACAAAAATCAGCTGGCTGGCACGCACATGCAGGTTGGAGATGAGCTAGGGCAGTGTTTTTCAACCAGTGTGCCGTGGCACACTAGTGTGCCGCGAGACATGGTCAGGTGTGCCGCGAAGCTCAGAGAGAGAAAGAAAACAAGAGAGAGAGAAAGAAAGAGAGAGAAAGAAAGAGCAAGAGAGAGAGAAAGCAAGCAAGAGAGAAAGAAAACAAGAGAGAGAAAGAAAACAAGAGAGAGAAAGAAAGCAAGAGAGAAAGAAAGCAAGCAAGAGAGAGAGAGAGAGAAAGAGAGGGATGGAAGATGGGAGAAAGACATAGAGGGAGGTAGGGAGGGAGAGAGAAAGAGAGCAAAAAAGAGGAAAGAAGGAAGAGAGAAAGAGGGATGGAGAGAGAAATAGAGCGAAAGAGAGAGAATTTTTTTGTCCAAACTTTTTTTAGCTGCCCCCCCCCCCCCTCAATGTGCCCCACGGTCTTGTAAATGTAAAAAATGTGCCGCGGCTCAAAAAGGGTTGAAAATCACTGAGCTAGGGCAACAGCTCGTATGCCAGGAGATATGGCTCCACATGCCACCTGTGGCACCCATGCCATAGGTTCACCATCACTGGCCTCGAATCCCTGTGTAGCCACAATTACACTAAGTCTAACTCACCCTTGAATTATTAATCCATAGGTGACTCTAAGCAGGTGTTGACAATTAGCTAAATAGATTCCTGTGCATAGGCCTTTTAGCAATACATCAGTTTCATTAGACCTCCATGTATGGAGGTCATGTACTTGATCTTTTGCACCTGACAAAATTTAAGGACCAAGAAGGAACACAACACTCGGATTTGGGCATGCTACATATGCAGGACTTTCTCCAGGGAGCTGCAAATATTTTTATACTTCTAGAATTGGAGGACAGGACAGGACAAGAACAGGCATGAAGAGCACTGACCCATAAAGTGGTCAAGGACCAAACACGACTGAATGGCTGATGAAGATGACTTCTGGAAGTTGCATTTGTGGTCCCTGCTATGGAGTTTATACTAAAGTAATAAATACATGCACTGGCATATGT
Organism: Erythrolamprus reginae; assembly: GCF_031021105.1. Taxonomy (NCBI): domain Eukaryota; kingdom Metazoa; phylum Chordata; class Lepidosauria; order Squamata; family Dipsadidae; genus Erythrolamprus; species Erythrolamprus reginae. The sequence goes on along the minus strand of NC_091951.1, from coordinate 196,942,461 downwards.
TTTTCTTTTCTAATATACATTTTTCATGTGATAATTATGACTAATTTTAGTTTTCTTTCTATGTATCCAAATTACTCATGAATAAATCTAAACATTTTTCAAGAGAAGAGGCAGCCTTCACAGTCTACTGAGCCACAGTATCCGAAATCAAGGTAAATATCAACCAAAGTTGGCATGTTGTGCAAATGCATCTGCTAAGCCATTGCTTGACCTGGCTAAAAGCTTTGCAGGAATTCAGCCAGTACAGTATTTCATTGTAGTTTCTGCTTGGTAGACCACAAGGTCTTGGTTGTTTTGTTGTACAGAACTTGGTTGTTTTGTTGTACAGAGCACTTTATCTATTTGAACTCTGTATTCTTTATTTATTTATTATTTATTTATTATTTGGATTTGTATGCCGCCCCTTTCCGAAGACTCGGGGCGGCTCACAACAAGTGAAAAAACAATCCAATACATAATCCAATTAATTAAAATATTAAAAAGTTTAAAACCCCTATACTAACATACACACACACAAGCATACCATGTATAAATTCGGCGGGCCCAGGGGGAGATGTTTAGTTTCCCCATGCCTGACGGCAGAGGTGGGTTTTGAGAAGTTTACGGAAGGCAGGAAGAGTAGGGGCAGTTCTGATCTCCGGGGGGAGTTGGTTCCAGAGAGTCGGTGCCGCCACAGAGAAGGCTCTCCCCCTGGGGCCTGCCAACCGACATTGTTTAGTTGACGGGACCCGGAGGAGGCCCACTCTGTGGGACCTAATCGGTCGCTGGGATTCGTGCGGCAGAAGGCGGTCTCGGAGATATTCTGGTCCGATGCCATGAAGGGCTTTAAAGGTCATAACCAACACTTTGAATTGTGACCGGAAACTGATCGGCAGCCAATGCAGACTGCAGAGTGATGGTGAAACATGGGCATACCTGGGTAAGCCCATGACTGCTCTCGCAGCTGCATTCTGCACGATCTGAAGTTTCCGAACACTTTTCAAAGGTAGCCCCATGTAGAGAGCATTACAGTAGTCGAACCTCGAGGTGATGAGGGCATGAGTGACTGTGAGCAATGAGTCCCGGTCCAGATAGGGCCGCAACTGGTGCACCAGGCGAACCTGGGCAAACGCCCCCCTCGCCACAGCTGAGAGATGGTTTTCTAATGTGAGCTGTGGATCGAGGAGGACGCCCAAGTTGCGGACCCTCTCTGAAGGGGTCAATAATTCCCCCCCCAGGGTAATGGACGGACAGATGGAATTGTCCTTGGGAGGCAAAACCCACAGCCACTCCGTCTTATCCGGGTTGAGCTTGAGTCTGTTGACACCCATTCTTACTCCCCTACCAAATAATAATGCCTTTTTTCCCCTTTCTCCCACCTCCCTACAACTGTACTTATTTATAAAATGCCTTCAAAACCATTTTCTTCATTTATTTATGAAAGCTTGCAAGAATATTGCCTGTTTTTAAAAGGACAACATTTACCCCTCTTGTCCCTTTGCTTATTCCTACTGGTAGGAATTCCGCTCCTGGCAGGTTACCTATCCATTATGTTGGGCCATAGGGACAAGGTAAGGATACTGCTGGCTAGGAAGGTCCTTCTCCTAGCAATAAGACTGCTATCTTGAATCTTTTATTTATTTTTATTTATTTATTTATTTTGTCCAATACATAATACACATTGAAGAGAATAGATATGTAATAATATAAATAAAGAAAAGAATAGAAGAAAGGATATAAAAGTATAGGTGAACATATTTGAAAGGAAGAAAAGATAAATGAGATAAGGAGAGACAATTGGACAGGAGATGGAAGGCACAGTGATGCACTTATGCACCCCCCTTGTGGCCTTTTGGTATTGGATGGTTGGTGATTTGAATGGGGATAGTCTGCTCCTCATATTCCTTTTATACCTCTTATTAGCCTTTGATATAATTGACCATGGTATTTTCTCAGACCTCAGGGAGGGCTAGGACTGAAATCACTGCTTGATGCTGGTTTTATTCCTGTCTTAATAAGTTCTCAGTGGTTGTGGGGAAAAGAGAGATTGCCCTGGTAAATGCTCCATTGTGGCATGCCCAGGGTTTAGTTCTGGGAGAAGCAATCTATATAGTATCATCAATACACTGATGCTTGTATATTATCAGTGTGGGAAAGGCCACCCTCTGGAGGCAATTAAGATGCAGATGAAATGAAACATGTTGAAGTTGAACTGAAGCAAGACATTGTTGTTTGTACATCTAGGTACTCTTTTACCTCGGTATGATCTTTTGATAATTAAAGGGTAGGGCTATGTCTTGGGGGGTGGGAGGCTCCTGGATTTGTGGCTACTGTTGGACAGACTGGTAGAGGCTATGGCATCATATGGATTTTGCCCAACATTGACTAATGTGCCAGTTGAAACCCAACTGGGATGAAAGGATCTCAGAACAGTAATTTCGGTCTTTATATCTATTTGTTTGGACTATTATAATGTGCTCCACAGGAATCTGCCCTTGAAGACTACCCAGAAGGTCCAGCTGCTGCTGAATGCGATAATCCATTTGTTAACTGGCAGTGTTCGTTATTAACATATGATCCCAATGTTGTAGGCTCTGCATGGTTTCTGGTGGGTTTCCAAGTGCAATTCCAAGTATTTTTAATTTATAAAGCCTTGTGTGGCCTAAGTATACTTATGGTGAACCTTTTTTGGCTCATATGCCAAAAGTGTCTGTGTGCATGCTAGCACCCATGCCCTCCCCATGCATTTACACAACCCCTGCACTGCCCCTGCGCATGCATATTCTCCCCCGCTGTCCCCTGTGCATGCACACAAGCCTCACAAAGGATTCCTGAAGCCTGGGGTTGGCAAAAAATGGCCCAATGGGCCAATTGGAAGTTCAGGAATGAAATTCCAGTTGGCCCGTTGGGCCATTTTTTGCCATCCCCAGGCTTCAGGAAGCTTCCCTGAAGCCTGGGGAAAGCGAAAATGGCTGAAATGAAGGCTGAAAATCAGCTGGTCACATGTGTATGCACACTGAGGCTAACATAGGGTGATGCCTACTGTGCCCTCTGATACAGCTATGTGTGCCACCTGTGGCACGTGTGCCATAGGGTCGCCATCGCGGGCCTAGCATCGTCAGATCTACCACTACCACCTAGAACTTATCCACCTGATCCATATATCGCAGGATAAATTTAGTTGGTTCTTCATTCTACAAGATGAGAGAAACTTCATTTTCTAGTTTTTATTTTTCAGTAGGAGTATCCATTTTTAATAACAAATCAGACTTTCCCCCACATTGCTGTCTATTCAAACATTATTAAAAATTGAGCTCTTCTGAAGGGCCTAAAAGATTGTGATCTATGCACTACTGTAGGTATCAATATTGTATTGCCTTGTGATATCTGAAAAGATTTATATGTTACAGGCTTAGTTCTTAATGTTGTGTTTTATTGGAGAGGATTTATTTACGTTGGGTTGGGTTTGTGTTGTCACATACTACTATTATTAATGGCTGAGAGTGAGATTTGATTATGGTGGGCACAAATCTTATAAATAAATTCCACAATTGGTTTGAGGAGTTAAAGACAGATATGAGCCTTGGTGGCGCAGTGGTTAGAGTGCATACTGCAAACTACTTCTGCTGACTGCTGGCTGTAGTTCACCAGGCTTTCCATCCATCCTTCCGAGGTGGGTGAAATGAGGACCCAGATTGTTGGGGGTGATATGCTGACTCTGTAAACTGCTTAGAGAGGGTTGTAAAGCACTGTGAAGCGGTTATAAGTCTAAATGCTATTGCTATACTGTTTATCTATGTTTTTGCATTCTGAAGCTCTTTTTGCCTTGAATCTAAAGTTCTACACAGCCCAGATTCATACTAGCCATGCAAGGAAAAATAGAATTAAGGGCCCACTTGTAAGGTATGCTAGCTTTCTAAAACTGGGCCCAGATTTTCCCATCACATGGCAGATCACAGGTTTTAGCTGCAGCAATTGCAAAGGCTACCCTTTCATCTACTAAGCTGCCTGGTTGGTGGTTTAATTTCCTCACTTTCCATGTAAACAAAAGGACATCATAGTGCAGAGAGAGACTAGGAAACAGCCTTCTCATTGAATTTGCAGATTCTACCCTTGGTTAGGTTTTGCTTGTTAAGAGGGAGTTTTATGGAATTAGAATTGCTGACAGAGAAAGAAGCAGCTATTGCGAAACAGTTGGTAGCAGGAAAGGAAAACAGGGAAACTGATTGTGGTCTCTGTGATTATTGACCACTTCTACTACTTCAATATTTCAGGTTCTGCTTCTCTATGTAAGGAACTGATATATGAAGGAGCATTCATATATATCTCCCTGGGCACTTGAAAGTGGCATAGCTCATTAAAAACTAACTATTTCTGTCTTCTTGCTTGCTTTAATTCTAACTGGATCTTTCATGGGATCCATTTATATAATAAAGCAAGCATAGAATGCATTTTGACTTATTGGCAAACAACAAGAATTGGAGCTGCTCTTAATTGAGTTTGTCAGGGAAAGACTTACATTCTTTCAGCATCAATTCTCTGAGCAGCAGTAAATGTATTCCTTTCCATTCTAGTTGGTTGGAAAGGAAGGGAAGGGAAATCTCCTTAGTCTTTGCCTTCTGAAGCATGCAAAGTGATTGAAATAAGAGAGGTATTTACAGATCAGCTAGAAAACAGGAATTCTACCGATGTACCTCTGTGTTTAGTAAGGCTTCTCCCAGATTCTCTTGCCTTGTTGTGATTCAAGAAAATAAGCTGCAGATTGGTACACTAATTTGAAGCCTTGCCATATCTCAATCCATCTTGTGTTCAAAGCATGCCCAGCCTATTTTATTGTCAACACGCTTTCCTTCTGCAGTGTCATTCCATTTAACTTCCAGGACTTTTTCACATTCTTTCATCAAGTCCGGGACTTTCCAATACAGCCCAAGCCATCTAGTGACTAAGCCTAGAGAATCCCAGCCCAGGCTACCAGAATAGGACAGCCAATTAACACTCAAACTCCACACTCATTCATACAAGCAACTCTCAAAGTGGGCAGCTTCCTTCTCGCCACACATTTCAGGACTTAATCAGTTTATAATGCCATTAAAAAAAACAACCCTAAAGAAATATAAAAAAATTGTCTCAGTCCAACGCAATCCATGAACTTGTCCCCCTTATAACAAATTTGTGCATTTGTCTATGGGTTTACAAGGGATTCACTAAGATAATCCAACAAAAGCATAGGTGTAATGGGCTGTTTCTAGGAAGCAAATGCTTCTAAAAATACTGTAGCTTCTTCTTTTGAAAGAAATGTAATATTTAGGCTATTACAGTGTATTACTGCTGCTTTGCAAGCAGAGATGAGACTGATGAAAGTGCCTGTGAAGTTGCAGAGATATATAGTGGATCCTAACATCAATTAATCAATCCCCAAATGTCTTTTGGAAGCCATCAAGTTGAGTGAATAACCTGGTTCCAGAAAGCCCTAAAGCTGAACCACTGCTAGGTTCTTTTCTTTTTCTTTTGCAGTACTTTCCTTATAAACTTCAATGAGTTTTGGTAACTTCAACAAAGTAGGAATGGAGAACTGAAAGTTTTCAGGAATATGCTGCCCACAGATCCTCTGAAACATGGAGGGGTATCCAATTTTGTGTCGGCATAGAAATCAGGTGGCTATGCTGTAAAAACGGAAAGGAATGCGATGGGCTTCAGTAGGACAGGAAAGACACAGAGACACAGTGAAAAATGGTGAGGTGGTAAATTGACAGCCATCAATCCAGAAAGATGGCAAAGAGAGGGGTAAAGGATGGATGGTGCAGTCTATGCAACTTCACTGGCATTTGCAAGAGATAGGCAAATGGTGAGAGTCATGAACTTATGATGCAAGCTCCATCCCTTCTGAATATGTGTCACATACAAAAAAGGATGTGACTTGCATTACTACCCTTATATTCTCATTTTGATGGAAGCACTGAATCTTGGAAATGCCTCTGGCTTCTGATTTATCTGAGCCACGAAGATTGCTTTTTTCTCATGAGATAGGTCTTCTCTATGCTTATTGAAATTCCATGAAATATTAGTTTTTCCAGGAATGCCCCAGCCATAGTCATCATGTTTTCTCAATCGAATTGAAGTCACTCCTACTTCACTATTACTGTAAACAGACAATAAAAAGGTAGTCTGCTTTATGAGACATTGAAATCATTACAATATGAATTGTATGATACTAGCAATTAACCTGCATTGTAATTGCCCTACGTAAGTCTTTTATAGAAGCATTCCATTGCTTTTGAGAATAGTGTACAAATTCCCTTCCTTTTCCCACATGTAAATGTATGTAGACATCTATCATATTTCAATAATTGCCAACTAATTGCTTCTATTTGATCATGGAACGATAAATAGGAACTCTAAGAAGTCAACCAAACTGAATTGTGTGTTTTTATTGTGTGATTCTGGACATGATAGAAAGGTAGACAATAACTGAACCTGTAAGAAAATGATTATTTTTTTGTACAATATATTGCTATCTTCATTGATAAGTCACAAAAATTAAAAGCAGTACATTGTTATTAGTATAAGTCCACCAATATTTGTGCAATGTCATGACATAATGACAAAGAATGCCATGTGTTTGTGTGAATGGACAAAAGATGGAGTATTTGAGATTTACAGTGGTACCTCAGTACTCATTGTTAATTGGTTCTGGGAGGTGCAATGGCTACAAAAAATGATGAATAGCAAGCAAGTTTTTCCCCTAAGGAATAAAGTAGTGAGTCACAAGGCAGTTGACACCGACAAGTTCTAGCTTGTCCATTGAGTAACAAAAAACAATGAGTAGTACGGCAAAATGTTTGTGACAAAATGTGTTGAGTACCAAATTCAACAAGTTTCAAAGCAGTTGAGTATGAAGGTACCACTGTATTCAAAAGCAGACCAAAACAAGAAAAAATTATATTTTGATGGAAAAGTATAAGATGTAATTGGCCAAACTTTAATTGATCAATGAAGCCTTATTAGAAGTATAAAAATATATTGAAATTAGATTGGGACTTCTATTTTTATTGTTTTAAAGATACTGTATGTTATGATTTTAATGTTTTATGTTGTAAGCCACCCAGAGTCAATTTTGTTATGATGTGGGAAGTAATAAATTTAATAAATAAATAAATAATAAAAACTGCAGTCATTACAACAAGTGTGGTACTATAAACAGTGGGTATCCCATATCAATTCTTCAGATTCTCAAAATTAGTCTGAGCAGATGAGTTGGTCAAGGACATTCCAATATGTGAATGGATGTAGTTTTAAATTTTTAAACTAGACAATCTATGCCACATTAAATCATATTTTCAGAGATATTTCCATACCAGATCCCTCAATGACTACAGTGACAGAGCTTCTAAAGTACTATCTTTACTGGAAAAGTTAAGATATATTCAAACTATAGTATATCTGCCTTGAAAATAGCCCCTGCTGAATTGCTTAGCATGGTCAAACATGAGCACAGGAAATGTTTTATAACATTTTGTATTATGTAATAATTCCTTTTTTGCAATAATGTTCATATTATAAAATGCTTTATAAAATTTGCCAAATTTCAATTCATGGATCTTGCATTTTGGATGCATTCTGTAAGTTAACTCACTTGAAGTAACTTGGTCCAAATGTTTTGCTCAGTTAAAAGTTATAGGAATTAGTCTTTTAGTAGAATATACTGTACATTAAACAGTGAAAGTGGTAAACCTGCATTTGTTTCAATGCTGCTAAATCACTGCATAAAAGCAGGAGGAAAAATAAATACTGCAGGCACCGTTCCCCAAAAGCTGCGCACGCGCGCGCACCCCAAAATACACCCCCGCACAGCCTTTTTCACGGCCGCGCTCTCCCCATCCTCATGCCAGCCCGTGGGGGGGGAGGCGCCGGCAGCAGAAGGGACGGGAGCTGCGGCCGCCCCTGCCTCCCCACAGTTCCTCCGGCCCCTCGGCCTTTCGGCGCTGCCCCCCGCCCGCCCCTTCTGCTCCTCCGCCGCCTCCTGCCTTTCGGCGCGGCTCCTCCTGCACCCGGAGGAGTGCACCTTTGCCGAGAGCACTTTCGTCCCGGGCTCTCGGCAAGGGGATTGCAGGAGAGGCGGAGCAGGCATTCTCTCAGCGGAGGCCGGCGAAGGTGATATTCAATGTCGGGGGCGCGCGAGCGGTTGTGCGCGCTCCCTATCCCCCTGCTAGCCCGTTCGGAATATTCAAAATAAGAAAAGCCTTCGCCGGCGAAGGCTTTTCTTATTTTGAATGTTCCGGGGGGCTAGCAGGGGGATTTGGAGCGCGCGCAAACGCCCGCGCCCCCCCGACATTGAATATCGCCTTCGCCGGCCTCCGCTGAGAAGAACGGAGAGAGAAGGAGAGAGAGTGAGAGCAACAGACAGCAAGATAGAAAGTGAGAAAGAAAGAGAGAGAGAGAAAGGGGGAAGAGAAAGATAGCAAGAGAGAGAAAGAGTGTGAAAAAGAAAACAAGAGAGAAAGAGTGAGAGAGAGAGAAAGAAAACGAGAGAAAGTGAGAAAAAGAGAGAGAAAGAGGGGGGGAGAGAGGGAAAGAGAGAGAGAGAAAGCAAGAGAGAGATGAGAGGAAGGAAGAGAGAGAGAGAAGAGTGGAAGGAAGAGATAGAGCGAAATGATAGAAAAAAGGGTAGAAAAGAGAAATGAGAAAATGATTGAGGCAGAGAATGACAGGAAAGAGAGAAAAACAGAGTGAGAAGTGACTCTTGATTTAAAACATATGGTAAAAGCACTTAAATAATAACAGAAAAAAAACCCAGCCCTCACCTGTTTTTATTAAAAGTTATGTTTTTGGTTTTGCTGGTTGATTTAGTTTTAATAGTAATGGATTTTGGTTTTTTTAAATTATTAATTTCTTTTAATAAAAAAGAAGGGATTTTTTTTCCTTATTTATTTATTTATTTATTTATTTATTTATTCATTCATTTATTTATTTATTTATTTATTTATTTATTTATTTATTTATTTATTTATTTATTCTTCTATGCCGCCCAGTCCCAAATGGACTGTCGCTCAGACACTATACTTTTCCGCCCACACCGAAAAAAAAATAGAGGGTACATTGACTGCAGGTGTTTTCTGGTCATTAGCATCATGCTTCCAGCTTCAATTTCTCCACAATGTGCCAAGATGGGGAAAGAAGGAGTAAGGTTACCACTTGAGTAACTGAAAGGTTTATCTTTTTAACACAGGAAATATCTTCTCAGAAATCTTGATGAAGATAAGCAGGGATCAGTCTGAGTTTAGACAGAAAAGATCCAAGTTTATCTACCTTCATTAAAATAAATAAACGGCAAAGAAGTAAACTGGATGCAATGTGATTGGGGGAAAAAAACCTTAGAAATGTTTCCTTTGATTGTACAAGGCTCATATAACCCACCATCTCAACTGTAATGGTGTGCCCCTCCTTGACCTTCTTTTCCCGCTGTTCTGCCGGGCTCTCTGGTAGGAGCCTCCCGAAAATTTAAGGGTACAAATTGCAGACACACACACGTTTGAAAATTCAAAACAATGTTCTTTATCACAAAATTCAAAATAAACTAAGCACTTTTTTTGTATTGCAAATAGCACTCGTCCCAAAACAACCAGGTAGTCTGTACAATTTCCCTTAGGCAGTCATTAAGTACTTAGCTAGCAGCTGTGAAGAAACTTCACATCCCTTCTTCCAATGAAGTGAGAGACACACACGTTGCTCTGCTTTGGTTTCAAAGGCGTGAAAAATCAACAAAGTCCAGAAAACAGCAACACATGATTCCTGAAGAACTGCGATCAGATACTCTTTCACAACGGCCAAACCCACATGCTGCTATTTATAGCAGCAGCCCTAACTACTGGAGCCCCACCCAACCACAGGTGGCCTCATTTTCTCTTGTAATAATCCTTCAGTTGTTGTCTCCTATGCATCACTTTATGCATGCGTGGATGTGTCATTAATTCTTCTTCAGAATCCAAGGATGATACAGATGATTGATCTCCTCCTGGGCTGTCTGCCAAACTCCCCTCTTCCCTGTCACTCATGCTGCCTTGGTCAGAGGAAGCTTCATTGGCAGATTCCATCAGGAGCAAAACAGGCCTGCGGCATGTGGATGTCTCCCCCACATTCCTTGGGGCAGGAGCTGGGCCAGAGCTAACCACAACACCCGCCATTTTGTTTCTCAGTCCGGCAGGCTTCCATTTTGGATTTGGGCTCCTCTGCTGCATAGATGACTAGCGTTAACTTCTCTATTTCAGTTTGAGTCTAAGTGAACCCCTTCTGCTACCTCCTGGGACATTGTGCACTTTTTAGCACCATTATGTAAACGTTTCTGAGAACAGGCTTCCCTCAGCACATTTTTAACACTCAGCATTGCAACTTTCTGCCCAATTCCCTTCAGCTGTTACTTGCTTTCTTCCTTTTTCCCACCCATCAGTGAAGTATGCTTTTTTTTTTTACACGAACCAGACATTTCCCCCCCTCAATTCAGCATAGCACAAGCTATAAAGCTCTTTTATTTCAGGAGCCTTAAAGAGACTCGATTGCAATTCGTGTTCTTTAAATGGATGTTTATTTATTAACGTTGCCCTAGCTGGTACTTTACAGCCACGGCTATGGCCTCTGAAGGGAGCTATTTAAGAGGCATTTTGCAGCATGTTGTAATAAAAGTTTAATCAGCTACCCACCCCCAATTTCTTTATGTATGTAAGGGTAGAGGAGGAGCAAGGGTGCATGACAAAGCAAGGAAAAAAAGACACGAAGCACAGCTTGCACACAGGACCGTGGAGAGTCATTTGAACACATGCACACACATCTATGCATTAAGTAGTGGCATTCACAGCTTGAAAGTGACATTGAAATCAATATTAGTGACAAGGGAGGGGGCTACTCTCTGTCTCCACTTCTTTCTTAAGTACAATTAATTTATTCAAATTAATCCCAACTAAAGAAATGGGCAACTTTGGTCAACCCATTGATTGCTGAATGACACTCCCAACGCTCCTCCCATTGGCAAGTTGGGGTTGAGGTGACTTGGCATCATCTGCAGAATGCTTGTACTCCTTTCTTGATAGGGGCACCATTGCAAGAAGCCAGAGCAGAGTTTATTCTTACTGCCCTTCTTTCTTTCTTTCTTTCTTTCTTTCTTTCTTTCTTTCTTTCTTTCTTTCTTTCTTTCTTTATCTATCTATCTATCTATCTATCTATCTATCTATCTATCTATCTATCTATCTATCTATCTATTTATTAGATTTGTATGCCGCCCCTCTCCAAAGACTCGGGGTGGCTCACAACAGCAATAAAAACAATATAGCAGTGGAACCAAATCTAATATTGAAAAACATATAAAACCTTATCCTTATTTAAAAAAACAAACAGCACATTTATACCAAACCTAAAACGAAGTATAAAAAAAGCCTGGGGGAAAGGTGTCTCAACTCCCCCATGCCTGGCGGTATAAGTGAGTCTTGAGTAGTTTACGAAAGACAGGAAGGGTGGGGAGAGTTCTAATCTCCGGGGGGGGGAGTTGGTTCCAGAGGGCTGGGGCCGCCACAGAGAAGGCTCTTCCCCTGGGGCCCGCCAAACAACGTTGTTTATTTGACGGGACCCAGAGAAGGCCAACTCTGTGGGACCTAACTGGTCGCTGGGATTGGATCAAGATAATTAAATCTGCTATCTGGTACCCTGCAATAAATTTAAGTCGGTCGCTGGGATTCGTGCGGTAGCAGGCGGTTCCGGAGGCACTCTGGTCCAATGCCATGTAGGGCTTTAAAGGTCATGACCAACACTTTGAATTGTGACCGGAAACTGATCGGCAGCCAATGCAAGCCACGGAGTGTTGAAGAAACGTGGGCGAATCTTGGAAGCCCTACGATGGCTGTCGCAGCTGCGTTCTGCACGATCTGAAGTTTCCGAACACTTTTCAAACATAGCCCCATGTAGAGAGCGTTGCAGCAATCGAACCTCAAGGTGATGAGGGCATGAGCAACTTTACATTTTAAGATTAAGGACAGGACTTATGGAGTCAAAGAGCAAAGATCACCATCAAGATCATCATTCTTTGGCTGAGCTTCTGATAGCAAGGCTGCTCATCAAGTCCTAGAATAACCTTCTGGAAGACACATAGGTCTCCTTGAATTCTTGTAGCTTAGTCTATTTTTTTTTAAAGAGAGACAACAATATCTCAAATGTTGTGATTTATTCTTGACTCAGCCTTTCACACATCCTGCTCTCATTCTCTGTAACAGCTGGACATACTCAAGCAGCTTTTGGTTATCAGGAGAATAACACTGTGCCCTGATTTGTAGATGACATCTACAGTATCTCTGGAATTGTGGGTTCCAAGCTGAGTTCAAAGATATAGGTGCAATGAAAGGAGAATAGAGGTAGCTCTAAAACTGCTGAATAAAGATAGTCATGGAATTGCAGTTTAAACGATCAGTACTCATATTTATACCATACTGTTGAGATATACAGGTAAAACTCAAAAAATTAGAATATAAATCTAATAAACTATTATTACTATTACTATCACTATCACTATCACTATCACTATCACTATCATTATCATTATTATTATTATTATTATTTTGTGCAAAGGTTCATTTATTTCAGTAATCCTACGGTCATTGAACAGTAATCCTACGGTCACTGAACACAGACTCTGGAAATTTTTGCATCTCCTTTGGAAACCAAGGACCCATAATATGGGGGGGGGGGGGGGGTGGAGGGCACACACAGCAAGATGTTTGAAGCCCAGTGTGAAGTTTCCAGAGTCTGTATTGATTTGGAGAGCCATGTCATCTGCTGGTGTTTGTCCACTGTGCTTCATTAAATCCATGGTCAATGCAGCCATCTACCAGGAGGTTTGGAGTACTTCATGCTTCCTTCTGCAGACAAGCTTTATGGGGATGCTGACTTCAATTTTCCAGAAGGACTTGGCACCTGCCCGCACTGCCAAAAGCACCAAAATCTGGTTCAATGACCCTAGGATTACTGTGCTTGATTGACCAGCAAACTCGCCTGACTTGAACCCCATAGAGAATCTACAGAGAATTGCCAAGAGAATGATGAGAGACATGAGACCGAACAATGCAGGAAAGCTGAAGGCTGCTATTGAAACATTCTGAGCTTTCATAACCCTTCAGCAGTGCCATAGGTTGATAGCTTCCATGCCATGCCACATTGAGGTGGTAATTGCTGCAAAATGGGCCCAAACCAAGTACCGAGTATATATGCATGGCTATACTTTTCAGAGGTCCGATATTGTTCTATGTACAATCCTTGTTTTATTGATCACATGTAATATTCAAATTTTCTGAGATGGTGAATTCGTAGTTTTCATGAGCTGTACCCCATAATCATCACAATTATGACAAATCGCGGCTTGAACTATCCTGCCTTACATGTAATGAGTCTCTCTCAAATATTGCGTTTCACCTTTTAAGCTGCATTACTTAAATAAATGAACTTTTGTATGATATTCTAATAGTTCAGGTTTCACATGGACAGTGTTCCCTCGATTTTCGCGAGTTCGAACTTCGCTAAAAGTCTATACCAAGGTTTTTCAAAAATATTAATTAAAAAATACTTCGCTGTTTTTTCTCCTATATACCACGGTTTTTCTCGCCCAATGACATCATATGTCATCGCCAAACTTTCGTCCGCCTTTAATAAATATTTTTTTTAAATAAACTTTAATAAATAAACATGGTGAGTAATAATCTAAATGGTAGCTAAGGGAATGGGAAATTGTAATTTAGGAGTTTAAAGTGTTAAGGGAAGGCTTGTGATACTGTTCATAGCCAAAGATAGTGTATTTACTTCCGAATCTCTACTTCGCAGAAATTCGACTTTCGCAGGCGGTCTCGGAACACATCCCCCACGAAAACCAAGGGAACACTGTATTTGAATTCTATTCAAATAAAGGTAATGATTTCTACATTTCTATTGCCACATGTAAATGAACATGGACATATTTTCCATGTCCTGTTTCTCCCTCTTCATACTGACCTTACCTCTCCAAAGTGCTGACTGGAAAATGAGGATCAAGTCTCCACACAAAGCTTAGGACACATAATGTTTGCTTGTTGTTTTTCATGCTTATAGGCTGCCCAACTCCTTCTGGACACTGGGCGGCGTACAATATATAAGGAACAACAAAAAACAAACTAAAAAGCCATTAAAAAAAACATTCATAACTTCTAAGGGCCAGATCCAGATGGTTTCAGAGTGATCAATGGCCAGGTCTTCACAGGTTTCCAGAAGGCCAGCAGGGTCTGTATGGACCTCAGGGGGCAGCTGGTTCCAGAGAGCTGGAACTCCTACAGAGAAGGCCCTCCCTTACACAATAATACACACATGTGAGTTTTTACATATAAGTAGGAGATCAATACAATTTACAATATCCAAATGCCCCAGACAAGTTCTGGAGAGAATATTGGCGCTTGCAAGAAAGAATTGAGGACCTCAACTATGAATCCTTCTAGATAATGTAAATAAGGCTTGCATTTTCCACTTGAGCTGTTGTTTTAAGGATCAGTGGTCTGAGCCAAGCTTAGAAACATAGAAACATAGAAACATAGAAGACTGACGGCAGAAAAAGACCCCATGGTCCATCTAGTCTGCCCTTTTACTATTTCCTGTATTTTATCTTACAATGGATATATGTTTATCCCAGGCATGTTTAAATTCGGTTACAGTACTGTGGATTTACCAACCACGTCTGCTGGAAGTTTGTTCCAAGGATCTACTACTCTTTCAGTAAAATAATACTTTCTCATGTTGCCTTTGATCTTTCCCCCAACTAACTTCAGATTGTGTCCCCTTGTTCTTGTGTTCACTTTCCTGTTAAAAACACTTCCCTCCTGAACCCTATTTAACCCTTTAACATATTTAAATGTTTCGATCATGTCCCCCCCTTTTCCTTCTGTCTTCCAGACTATACAGATTGAGTTCATTAAGTCTTTCCTGATACGTTTTATACTTCAGACCTTCCACCATTCTTGTAGCCCGTCTTTGGACCCGTTCAATTTTGTCAATATCTTTTTGTAGGTGAGGTCTCCAGAACTGAACACAGTACTCCAAATGTGGTCTCACCAGCGCTCTATATAAGGGGATCACAATCTCCCTCTTCCTGCTTGTTATACCTCTAGCTATGCAGCCAAGCATCCTACTTGCCTTTCCTACCGCCCGACCACACTGCTCACCCCATTTTGAGACTGTCAGAAATCACTACCCCTAAATCCTTCTCTTCTGAAGTTTTTGCTAACACAGAATTGCCAATGCAATACTCAGATTTAGGATTCCTTTTCCCCAAGTGCATTATTTTACATTTGGAAACATTAAACTGCAGTTTCCATTGCTTTGACCATTTATCTAGTAACGCTAAATCATTTACCATATTACAGACCCCTCCAGGAATATCAACCCTATTGCACACTTTAGAGTCATCGGCAAATAGGCAAACCTTCCCTACCAAACCTTCCCCTATGTCACTCACAAACAAGCTTGTTGGTTTATTTATGAAAAGGGCAGTTTCCTTCCTGATCCATCTCCCTTCCAAGTATTTCAATCTCAGTCAAGGTCAGAGTGTCACTCTGCAACCTGAGCCTCCTGGGCTCTAGAGGAAATTTATAGCTATGTTGTTCTGCATCATCACATGGAAAGCTTCTCTCACTGGTCCCCGACACAAACTGTCTTTGTGACTTTCTACGAGTAGAACTATCTGACATTGGAAAAGATTTATCCTGAGCAAGACAATACTAGAAGACAATGTCTTTCCTTGGACTTGATAAACGCTTCCTCCCAAACTGAAGCATCTATATATCTGAGATGTAAAGGTCACTGGATGGATTACTCCCTTAAATTGCCTGGCCATGTAATAGATGAGGGAAGAAACAACAGCTGCCTTCTTAAAACCTATATCTTCCCAGATAGTAAAGTCAGCAGTAGCCCTTTCTGTACCCTTACTGTCACAAGAATCAATGACATCCTATCTTTGAAACTCCCTCCCAAGAGATGGGTCATACCATTTTTTAAAGACACAACCTGAAATCCTTTTAATTGGGTTGTTTTAAGTCCCATTAAGTAGAGCAGACCAAAACAATAACTACAACTATATTTAATAGAGACAGGTTATAGTAACAGAACTTTGCAAGCCTGATAGTGCTATATCTCCTACTCCTGATAGTTAAATGAATTACGGGGATGTCTGCTTCTAAACTTTAAGTGCTTTAGCTCTTTTTGCCTAGACAAAGGTTTCTGCATATTTCTGCCAAGGTCATCTCTCTGACTCACTACAGATGTTTTAAAGCAAATGTCAGACAGCCACATATCAAGATGCTTTACGTTATACTGTACTACTGTCCTGGATAGGAGGTTGGATTTGGTAGCTTTAATAGCTCCCTGAAATTTCGAATACAATAATTCAAGGGATAGGTAAACTAGAATTTCCTATCAGATTTGACAGTGACTAATCAACTAAGGTGGACTTTTAAAGGAACTACAGCAATCAGTGGAGCATCGATGATTACTAGGTTTGATGGTTATGACTATCTAAAGAATCATTGGCAGAAAATCTTACATTTCAATTGCGCAAGAGAAAAATATGGAGGCTACTAATTTTCTGTCCAAGATTGTGAAGTTGCCAAACATTCCTATGTGGCTATTATATGACCAAGAAATCAGTGGGATCTTCATGCTACCACTATTTTGACTTCCCAATCTTACATAAGTAAGACAAATGGTTATAGTTTTCAATATGTAGAGAATAGATATGTGTCTGTGCTTCCAATAATTTTTGACTCCTGGTAACTCCCTGGACTAGTCCCTGCAGTTTTCCTGGCAAGTTTCTTTTAAAAAAAAATAGTTTGCCTTTGCCTCCTTCTTAGACTTGAGAAAGAAGAACTGGCCCAAACTCATCTCTTGGCTTTGTGCCTAAGGTAGGACTAGAACTCACAATCTCCTGGCGTCTAGCCTATTGCCTTACCTACTACTACAGACTGGCTCTCATAGATCTTTGTCAACCTTGAAATGCAAGAGCACCATGAGCCAATCTATATTTCCCTTCTCTTTTTTCAGCAGACTAATAGAGGAATTGAAGAAATTTCGTTCAATCAATCCTCTACCCCTCCTGAGCTACAATTATTCAATCTCCTTAGTCCCATTATTTTTAAGAATAAAGAAAATGAATTGGTAACACTTCTAGCCTCCTTCCATATGTTTTTCAGCAGTCTGTATTTGGCAGTTTGTAATAACAACAATTTAAAAAAACATTAAAAGTTGCTTTACGAGGAGTTTCCAGCGATGATTCATGACAAACTAGATGTTCCTAAAGGAGTGGGGACATTTTGGCAGAGATCAGGAGTGAAATCTGACCAGTGAAATCTCTCCAGAAAAAGGAGAGATAGTGAGCTTGCCCACTTGTACTCCAGATAGTTGCTCCTCATGAGTAGTCTGAAGGAATTGGGATTTTTTGTGGTCTGCTCATGAGTTGAGCTGCTGGGAATTAGGAAATTTCAATCAGGTTTACAGTCATAATGTAGTTAATATGAACATAAAGTTGTGTATGAGCCTCATTTTCAGATATAACTGATTTACGGCTAAAAAGAGATTTTCTAAGTAGCAGGATACAATTTCCACTTGGTGAGTTCTTTTTTCTGGGTTATAACATTATTAAAAAATGATTTTAAAAAAACATTAAAACTGGCAAAAAGCTTCACAAAAAGTCAATGAAAGAAGTTTGAAACAAATGAAGGGGTAGTCATTTTGAAAGATTTTTTTCCCCTGACACTACATTTGAATCCATTGTAATTTAAATAGTCCCAATTCATGGGACTCTTTTTTGTTTACCATTAAAGAGTATAGATAATTAGTGGATTCTACAAAAACAAAAGATAAAAGTAATACAAGCTAGATTGTGATGCTGACTATAACTATGGAGATATGCTTGTATAAGCGCACCAGCATGCCTACTGTCTTACTGTCTCCATTCATCTGTACTTACTTTCTTTATGTTTATGTTTATACTTATACCTGCTATCTTGTTCATGTTTGACAAATGAATGAATGAATGAATGAATGAATGAATGAATAAATAAATAAATAAATAAATGTTGTTTGTGATGCTGACTATAATTAAGGAGTGCTACTTAAGATTAAAATAATGACACAGAAAAACAAAATAGGGTGAAGTTTGCCATTCTTTTTTCCTTTGAGACACCTTTACTTTTGTATTATAATATCCTAATGGCATTCATCAGAAAAGTGGCAAAAATAGAAAGGAACAGAATATTGTTAGAACAACCTACAGAAAGAGGAATTAATCCAGTTTTGCTTGAGTAGCTGGGCCATACATTAATGGAATCACTTGATTCTAAATTGAAAGTGTTCGAAAAAAACCCATGGATAAAAGACTTGTCAAAATGAAAGAGGAGGAGAAAGAAAAAGGTAAGAATATGGAAAACTGTAACAAGAGTCTGGGGATGTAAAACAAATCAATTGCAAAGTGGAAATTTTCAGAGTAACACAGAAGTTATAGACAGTATATAGGGGGGGGGGAGAGATAATCTGGTTCTACTGGAATTGAGAGAGAAGGAACTTTGAGATTTTGAGCAATGCCATAAAATGTTATTAGAAGAAAAATATTATTAAAATGTTAGTCCCTTTATTGACATGAGGTTTATACAGAGGCAGAAATATAACTGAAATATAGAATAAATGTTAGATTTATGAAAATAATATTCTCAAAATAATATTTTGGGAATAACATTCCAAGGAATGTTTTGGTGCATTTTCTCAGGAAGAAGGCACAACATCAAATCAGCAGCACTTTAATACAAGGCTGAAAAATGTTAATGCAGATGTAATTGTTTTAAAAGAAATTCCTAATAGATGTTTACATAAAAGAGGGGGAGGGGTTTTGACTGAGAGATTAAAGCAGAAAAAGATTCCATTTCAATAGGACAAATTTGAAGATGTGATTTTTTTTAAATTGTTAAACAGCAGGCATTTCAAATGAATACTGTTCAGCTAGGGAATTCCTAATAAAATCCAAAGAGGAATTAGAAGAGTCATACATAAAAAACCCAGCAGGTCCAAGGGGAAACTGATTGGGATAATACTGAACTAGGCACTACAGGTATTAATTTTTCTAAATTTTTAGCTTGTGATTATGTATTACAAATGATTAAAATGGAATATAAATAAAGTAAATGCTGCTCAAAAAAGAGATGCAATGAAAACAAGATAGAATTTGTCTATATGAGATACATTTTTAATGAAAAAAGAAATCAGGGTAATCAGGCAATTCAGGCAGTTCAAATGAATATAAATATTTATTTGCAAGTTTAAACTCTCTACAAAAATCTGAGCTACTAATAATGGTCAAGGGAAATGAGCAGGAATCAGGAAGGCATTCAAGGTGGGCTGGATCTTTTGCAGACCCATAGGGACTCATGACTTATGATGTGTTTGACCCCTGCCTCTCGCTCAGTTGGTCATCTCCTACAGCAGGGATGGTGAACCTTTTTTGGTTTGTTTGGCAAAGGGGGGGTGCTAGCATGTGTGTATGTGCCCACATCCCTCCCCTCCCTCCCCACGCATGTGCGCCACTCCACACTGCCCCCTACGCATGCGCATAGGACTTTCTGAACCTTGGTAGGTGAAAAAAAATGCCCAAACGTGAAAACTGGAAGTTTGGGAAAATTCACTTCCAGTTTGCCGTTGTGCTGTTTTTTGCACTCTGAGGGGTTCAGGGAAGCTTCCTGAAGCTCCGGAGTGCTAAAAACAGCACAACAGCAAACCAGAAGTTTGGAAAGAACACTTCTGGTTTCCCACTGTACTGTTTTTTGCACTCCTGGGCTTCAGAAAGATTCACTGAACTCTCCAGAGTGCAAAAACTAGCACAATGGCAAACCGGAAGTGCATTTTTCCAAACTTCCGGTCTGTTTGTTGGAGAATTTTTATCTATTTTTTTGTCTCTGGGGTTTTAGGGAAACTTCCCTGAAGCATCCAGAGGATGAAAAGGCCTTTCCCAAGGCTGAAAATCAGCTGACCAGCTGGAGCTGAAACATGACAAAGTCTCACGTGCCCCCTGATATGGCTCTGCATGGCACCTGCAGACATAAAATATTTAATGGATAAACATTTGGGATTTTATCCAAATGTATTTCAGTGGCTGATGAGTGTTATTCTGTATTTTACACAGGTAAAACTAGAATATATACTGACTGGAGAACATGGTAGATTTGTTGTGTTTTTAAAAAAAATATTTTTATTGAGTATAAACATTAAAATAACATTTTAAAACAAAATAAAATATTAAACAAAAATAAACAGCACATTTACAAATATGCATATAAACCTCCTAATTACTCCTACAGTATATTAAACAAAATAAACAGTACATTTACAAATATACATATAAACCTCCTAGTTACTTTTATAGTAAATTGTCTTAGCGTTAAATTTTCTTTATTTATAATTTATATAAACTGTATTTCCTTTACAGCTTTTATCTATACATCTATTAGTAAACATATCTATCCATTATACCCAAACTTATAAAATCCTATGGTCATTCTTTAACTAAACATCAATATACATTTATACATGTTCTTTTTTCTTTTTCCTTTCCAGCCAGTTATAAAATAATTTCCAAACTTCAAAATATTCTGAATCCTCTTTCTGGTTTAGTTCTATCATCAATTTATCTGATTCTGCACATTCTAATAATTATATCATTGGATGGTATAGTACATCTGCATGTTTCCAATTTTATGCCAGGCATATTCTCACCACTGTCAAAATGTGTAATATAATATACCAATACTTCTTTTCTATCTTTTGATCTAATATTCCTATTAAGAATACTTCAGGTTCCATGTTAATTTTTTGTTCCATTATTTCTTTGAGCCAGATGTGTATCTTTTCCCATTTTTTCCCATTATTGGGCAGGTCCACCACATGTAGTGGTATGTTCCATTTTTGGTGTTGGCATTTCCAACATTTGCAGTTCATATTTTGATATATTTTGCCCAATCTCGCTGGTTATAAGTGCCATCTGTAGTACATTTTATGAAGATTTTCCTTATATGAATTCACTTTGGTTAATTTATAACTTTTGCTCCAAATTATTTCCCATTGATCCAAATTTATGTTATATCAGAAATTCTTATTTTATTGTAATCATAAACAATTCTTACTTCTTATTATCCAAAGTACGAATATTACAGATCCATTTGTTATACTAGTTCTGCCCACTGCCAGAGTAGGAAGCCCTTCAGACAATCACTCATGTCATTGTTACGTCATAAATAGAATACTACCATGCATTCTACATGAGGCTGCTCTTAAAGACTACTCAGAAACTACAGTTGGTTCAGAATGCAATGGTGAAGACCCTGATGGCCATGCTATGATATACCCATGTGTCATCCTTCTTTTTGCAAGCTGCACTGGTTGCCAGTTGGCTATCTAGTGTAATTCAAGGTACCAGTTATAACTTATAAAGACCTTCTTTGCTTAGTATCTGGTCATTACCTATTTCCAGTAATTTTTGCCCACATGGTAACCACACTCATTGTGGACATATATGAAGTCCCTTTAATATTTATTTAAAATGTTATCTACTGGGACTGAGGAAGCATGATAATTGACCCTTGGAATAGCATCCCATGCCTCACTTGCCCATACCAGTATCTATACAACAATGAACCTGCAACTGTTTGGCATATCTTTAAAAATCTGGCTTTATGCCAGGCTTGGGGTTGAGATGGTGGTTGTGCTAATGTTAGTTTTTAATGTACTGGCTCATTTATTTTGAATGTAGCAATAGCACTTAGACTTATATGTACATGCCCCTGTCTTTCCTTTTGCTGTTTTCTACCTTTAGAGATATAAGACACCCAGAGTTACGGGGAGTCCAGTGAACTATGAATCTAGGGGGGAAAGTCTCTGATTATTCTAAATGGAGAGTAGTAAACATCAGAGAGCTCAGCAGCCAAAACCAAGCAGGATTCTCTATTCTTTTGTGAATTCTGCTAAAAGGTATAACTGCTATCCCGTCTATCTTCCTGAAATCGTTAAACAGCTGGTTATGTTTTTAGCCCATTTCCTACAATTCTAGAAATGTTGTTAAAAGGTTCAAAATCCAGCTTTTGCAAATTACAAGTTAGCAAGTTCTAGTGCACGTGATAAGCTTGAAAGACTTTCATGAAAAGATATAACCCTTCTATTTTCTACAGATCAAAACAAAATGAAGAATATCTCTACAAAAACATCTCCTTGTTGCCCCCCCTCCCACCTGCAATCTCCACTATTCAAATACTGATGGCTTTCGCCTCTTTTCTGCAGGCAACGTGTTTAAAAGGAAAACACATTTCTGTGTCTGTTAAGACAGCGAAAAATAATAAGTTGCCATTATTACACTGTACCTGTAGGTTTTCAGGGGGGGGGGGGCAAGAAGGCTGAGAAGAAAGCTGGGGATAGATCAGGAGCAAACAAATCAAAGGAGAGTACATCATTGCTCGGAGAGAGAACAAAGCGAAGGAAGCAAAATGAGAAAAACAGAAGGTCTCTGGTAGTGTCATTCAGCACAAAGAAAATACAGAAAAGAGCATCATTCAGAGCACCTTAGCTGCAAAAAGTATGGAAAACTTCATCTCCCAATCTTTTTCAAATGAAGAAGCTAATACTGGCAGACTGAGAAACATGAAGGAAATGAAGAATGAATTTATATTGAATTGAGTTTGTTACTCAGAGTTCCTAAGCAACGAACAGAGCATTTCTTCTGATGTCATGTTACTTTATGACTTTGTGAACTAAATAGGATACATCTAGAAATATTAGGGCTTATCGTTGCTTTTCCAACATATAAAAACATATAACTCAATAGAGATGAGTGAATCCAGTGAAGGGCCACAAAACGTTTTACTACCACACTGTGGCTGTGGCTTATTTTGTGGGAGTGGATTGATGGTCATGTGACTGGGTGGGAGTGGCTTGTCAACCATGTGACTGGGTAGGAGTGGCTTGGCAGCCATGTGACCAGGTGGAAGTGACTTAACGATCATGTGACTAGGGGGTGGCTTAAAGGTTATGAGACCGGCTTAAAGGTGGCCAACTTGATGACACTCACATCAAGGGTTTGAGTTAGGGTGCCTGGCCTCTCCTTGCCTCAAAGAGATACCAGATATTTACTATTACTGAACACACAAAATATACTATTTAATCCTATTGTATATATGCCATATGTGTACATACTGTACATATTATACACAGGAACTCAAAAATATACATTATCTACTATAGCTCCATTTTTGTTACCCCCACTACGACCCCCCCCCCCCCCGGTGTGGGCAGCAGCCCATGACTGAGTGAATCCTTTGACTTGGTGGTCTCACATCTGTCCCTCCTATCCTCCAAACCTCGCTACAGAGCACTGCACACCAAGACAACTAGACACAAGAACAGTTTTTTTCCGAACGCCATCACTCTACTAAACAAATAATTCCCTCAACACTGTCAGACTTTCTACTATGTCTGCACTTCTATTCTACTAGTTTTTCTCATCATTCCTATCACCCATTTCCTCCCACGTTGACTGTATGACTGTAACTTGTTGCTTATATCCTAAGATTTTTATTAATATTGCTTCTTCATTGCTTATTTGACCCTATGACAATCATTAAGTGTTGTACCACATGATTCTTGACAAATGTATATTTTATTTTATGTACGCTGAGAGCATATGCACCAAGAAAAATTCCTTGTGTGTCCAATCACACTTGGCCAATAAAATTCTATTCTATTCTATTCTATTCTATTCTTAAATTCATTCTCTCCTTTTTCTGCTAAAGTATGTGAATTCAAACAGCAAGCAATCAAACAGTCCCTTCAGGTATGTTTATGCATCTTCCCATGCATTTCTCCGGCAATATACATTTTTATATGCATTTTCACTAAAACTTATTTTTCTAAGAATTTTTTACTAATTTAATTTTTTTAAAAAATAAGGCCTTTTCTGCACTTGGAAAGAGCACATAGAAGCATAACAAAGATGATCGGGGCTTGGAGGCTAAAACATGCTAAGAACAGTTTTTGAGTTGCTACCTGCATTGCAAAATGCAGAAAAGTGTAGGTTTTTGTACAGGATTGGGAAATGAGGGCTGGGAAATTTACATTGCCGTATGACCCACCTGAAGTGTCTAATCCATATTAATCAGATTAATTATTTGATGTGACAGCTACACCCTCTTCTGGAGAAGGAAAACTTTGAATTATCTGGTCTGGCTAGTAATTTCCAAATATGTTTCAAGTAACATCCAGACTTCCCATAAGAAGCATTGGGTAAAATATAGTTCCCAGGACTTGCTGTTATGCACCAAGAACTATATACATAAAACTCTTTTGAAAGAACTTCAAAGGTTTCCAGCTGATATCACACCCAAAAACACGTTGATATTTTATGCCTATTTTGAACCTATTCTATATACTGAGATCTTCGTTAGATGTTGCACTTCTATTGCAAGGTCAGAAGAGGTAATATTTAAGGGATAGGACTCCTTCAGTGGTAATTGTCCTCGGCAAATCTATGCCAAGATCTATCCCTTTGGTCTTCCTGGCAAATAAATACATAGACATTGTAGTGCCACATTCTGTTGAAGGGGTAAAAATTAAATGGCTTTAAAATGTTTGTTGCATAGTATATATGAACATATGCATATTAGTTCACCCATCCACAGTCATAGGAAGAAATTCTATTTCTCGGGAATCTTTTTAAAAAAATTCTCCACAATTTCCATTTTTATGTCAACAAATATATCTTAAAATGTCAATAACATACATATTTATGACACTGTTATTCAATGAATCAAAATCAATATCCTGTTTCACACCTATTTTTATCCTGTTCATCATCTGCTTCCTTCATTCCGTTACACTCCCCTCCTTCTTTCTCCATCTCCTCCTTCTTACTCCTTCTCTTCCCAATTCTCTCCACTCCTTCTATCAGAAGAAATTATTGATTGGTATTGCTTGCCTAACTGAAAGGCATTTCTCTCTCTGTTTCTCTGTTTTTCTCTCCTCCCCACTCTCTCTCTCACACACATGCAGAGCCATTATGCCAACTGTTGTGGTTAGCTCTGGTCCAGCTCCTGCCCCAACGAATGTGCAGGTGGATGTGGGGGAGACATCCACATGCCGCAGGCATGTTTTGCTCCCGATGGAATCTACTGATGAAGCCTCCTCTGACCAAGGAAGCATGAGTGATAGGGAAGAGGGGAGTTTGGCAGACAGCCCAGGAGGAGATCAACCATCTGTATCATCCCTGGATTCTGAACAAGAATTAATGACACATCCATGCATGCGTAGAGTGATGCATAGGAGACAACAACTGAAGGATTATTACAAGAGAAAATGAGGCCACCTGTGGTTAGGTGAGTCTCCAGTAATTAGGGCTGCTGCTATAAATAGCAGTGTGTGGGTTTGGCCGTTGTGAAAGAGTATCTGATCGCAGTTCTTCAGGAATCATGTGTTGCTGTTTTCTGGAATTTGTTTGTTGATTTTTCACGCCTTTGAAACCAAAGCAGAGCAACATGTGTGTGTTTGTGTGTCTCACTTTGTTGGAAGAAGAAGGGGTGTGAAGTTTCTTCACAGCTGCTAGCTAAGTACTTAATGACTGCTTAAGGGAAATTGTACAGACTACCCGGTTGTTTTTGGATGAGTGCTCTTTGCAATACAAAAAGTGTGCTTAGTTTATTTTGACTTTTGTGATAAAGAACATTAGTTTGAATTTTCAAATGCGTGTGTGTTTGAAATTTGTACCCTTGAATTTTCGGGAGACTCCTACCAGAGAGCCCGGCAGAACAGCCAACAATTATATTTAGCTGCCACATTGAACCTATCAGGTTAATTTCTAACCGATATGTACTCAAAGTTTGCCACAATAGACTCATGTGGCACATTAAAACCAGTAGTCCTAAACATCTGTAGATACAGGCCACTTTGTGTACTACATGAGAACATATGGAGAGCTGTGTTAAGCACAGGGAAGTGTATCTCTGAAGCAGCATCCAATTTCATGCAAAACAAGTCACAGTCAGCCTAGCTATTGCTGTTCCCATGAGTTGATATTCAGAGGCAAAGTATTTGTGTGCTGGAGATAATACATTGCTATCATGTTTGCAAGCCATTAGTAAATTTATTATCTGTGATTGTCTAATATGCTGCCAAATGTGTTTATGTTGATGGTGATCGTGCTTACAACAATGGGCTCCATAGTTTAACCATGTACTGGTGGTCCTTGTTGAATGACCACTCATTCAGTGACCGTTTGACATTATGATGATGCTCATGATAGTGGTAGTGACAACTATCCTTGGAATAGCAACTATAGCAGTGATTGGCTTCCAATGACAGTTGCAGTATTTTGCACTCATGTGATCACCACCTGTGAACTTCATTTTAGGCTTCCAACAAACAAGTCAATGGGAAAACTGGCAGGAGGTGATAAATGACAACCACTTGATATGTCACTCATGACACTTTAGTGACATGACACACTGGAATTGCTGTTGCTAAGTGTGATCATAGGACACCATCCTTTATGAGTGGGTTGTTCAGCATTCTGGTCTCAACTACTGTTATTAAGCAAGGACTATCTTTAATTTGTGGAGAAATGTGTTCTCTTATCAGTTTTGAATTTCCCACCATTTAAAGGACTGATGAAATGTTGTCTGATTATTATATTGCCTGCAGCTTTTCCTCCAGTCCCCAAGGGCATTCTCACACATCTATGAAACTAAACTTGAAGTGAAACACTATCTCTCTGTGTGTATGAAAGTGTGCAGAAATAACCTCGAAGGAACATAAGAGTAGTTACACAAATATCAACTTATTCTTGAACGAGAGAAGAGGTGGAGAATGAAACTCAGGGTAATTCTGCCTTGATTCTCTTTAGTATAACAGATAAACTCTATCAGGATTTGTTATTATACCCTGTAACTTGAGTTTCACTAGCCCTTGCTGTGCCTGTTTCTGGAATTGAAAAGCTGTGTCTGTCCATCTGTCCATCCATCCATTCTGTTGCCTATAAACATACATGTTCAACCAACCCAGAGCCATCTTTCTAACCCTTTCAATATATGTCTGACACATGAGAAAAATCTAGGCAATATTCTTTTAATCCATTTTGATTTTGAAAGCCTTAACTTTCAGAAAAGGTTTAATTTTCAACTTCCTGAGCACAGATCCCTTAAAAAGAAAGTTATTTTATGTAGAAAAAGTCACACTTTCCAAATTGTGAAACCAGTACCCAATTAAAGATGAATTACTGTTTTTTTTAAAGTATATCTTTGGGAAAAATGTATTCATTATTCTATTAAAGTATGGGAAAAATCTTTGCAACAATGTAGGCATTAGGAAAATTGTGAATGGAAATGTATATAAATTGCACAAAAATATACATAATAGCAGGGAAAACATGAGAAATTAAATGAAGTTAAGCAATGACCCTTGTTGCGTTCAAGTCTTGTAATACACAATTCTTCTCATCTCCATAAAAGCAGGATTCAGAAGGCCAAAGCTAACACAAGGCAGCAAATACATGCAGATGACTCATCCCTGAGAGAAATGGCTGGATATGAGCTACTTCAGCTGTCTAGGACCCATTTCATTCAAATAGTCTATACAGGAAAGAGAAAGAGCTGTGAGAGCTATGGGTTTGGGCTTGACATGCACTACAAATGAATTGTTTTTCTTGCTCTTTTCTTGTCTCAACACCAAGGACCTTAGCAATTTTAGAAGAATAGAAGGTATTCTTGGCACTTTCTAGAACTTGAATTATTAGGCTCCTTGATGAAGTCATGACTATCATCAACAATGAAAAGGTGGAGTCAAGAGAGTTGGATGAGCAGAACAGATTGCTAGAGTCTTGTTTTCCCTCATTTGAGGTCAGTCAAGAAACCAAGGAAATGGCATTCAAACTGTAGCAGTCCACAAGATCCATGCAAGTGTTCCTTAACTAATGACCTCACATATCTATACTAAACCACAAATCTTAATTATTTCAACTTGAGGATGAGATTCACATCCTGTGCGCTGTTGAATGTACCTATGGTAGGATGGGATTTTCAAATCTAAGTATGGCAACAGAAGGGATTGTGACTTTATCTAAAGTCCTGAAGCTGACAGGTATTGCCAAATAGCTTCTTGTATACTGAACCAGGAGCACCCATTGCATTATAAAAAGACTAGGATTATGAAAATATTATTTTAATTAGATGCTTTGTTCTATAGACCAACAACAACACTAATTACTCAACCCCTGTATTTTGGAGGCATTTCCCAAAGTGCAAACTGGTATTCTAAGCAGTCTCCCCCTAATCCAAAAAAGCTATCCAAATTGGTTTACCTATAAGTTTTATCATCCCCTGCGAACAGGTTGGATATAATGAGATTTGTAGTAAAAATAAAACATCTAGTGGGGTACGAATTGGGGAAAGCTGCCATCAAACAACAACCATATTGGAGTTTCCCTACAATCATTTCTTGACCTCTGACCTAAAATATCCCCCTAGAACTTTGATGCTCCAAATTATCAGCAAGAGATGCCATGACAGATGACTTCCTGTGGGCAAGAGACAGAGTGAGTGTCTCTCTGGGTGTCAACAAACTCAAACTCAACCAAGACAAGACAGAGTGGCTGTGGGTTTTGCCTCCCAAGGACAATTCTATCTGTCCGTCCATTACCCGGGGGGGGGGAATTATTGACCCCCTCTCAGAGAGGGTCCGCAACTTGGGCATCCTCCTCGATCCACAGCTCACATTAGAAAAACACCTTTCAGCTGTGGCGAGGGGGGCGTTTGCCCAGGTTCGCCTGGTGTACCAGTTGCGGCCCTATTTGGACCGGGACTCATTGCTCACAGTCACTCATGCCCTCATCACCTTGAGGCTCGACTACTGTAACACTCTTTACATGGGGCTACCTTTGAAAAGTGTTCGGAAACTTCAGATCATGCAGAATGCAGCTGCGAGAGCAATTATGGGCTTCTCCAAGTATGCCCATATCACTCCAACACTCCACAGTCTGCATTGGTTGCCGATCAGTTTCCGGTCACAATTCAAAGTGTTGGTTATGACCTATAAAGCCCTTCATGGCACTGGACCAGAATATCTTCAGGACCGCCTCCTGCCGCACGAATCCCAGCGACCGGTTAGGTCCCACAGAGTTGGCCTTCTCCGGGTCCCGTCGACTGAACAATGTTGTCTGGCGGGACCCAGGGGAAGAGCCTTCTCTGTGGGGGCCCCGACCCTCTGGAACCAGCTTCCCCCTGAGATTAGGATTGCCCCCACCCTCCCTGCCTTTCATAAACTCTGCCGTCAGGCATGGGGGAACTAAAACACCTCCCCCTTGCCCATGTTGTTTGTTGATTGATTGACTGTGTGCCTGTTTTTTATATATACTGTTTTTATGAGATTACTAATTTTAAATTGTAATTAGATTGGTGGGCATTGGATTTGGTATTATGTACTGTGCTGTTTTTTTATTATTGTTCTGAGCCGCCCCGAGTTTGCGGAGAGGGGCGGCATATAAATCCAATAAATCTAATCTAATCTAATCTCTGCTGGACCTACTTTTGCCTCAGCATTTTTCAGCAGTGGTGACCATGATCGCCACTAGAATTATCTCCCATGAACTATTATGTACTCTGCACTATGCATGTACTAGTTATACGCAGTGAAAAGCTACCAAAATTTTTACTACAACACTGTGGGTGTGGCTTATGCAGTACGCCCTGCATTTTCTTTCAACATATTTCAGTGCAAATTTGGTACTCTGGGGTGGAGCTCCATTTTCGCTACCCCACTACGTTCCCCCCGGCTGGGCAGTAGCCCACCCCTGGTTGTAGGGTACATTGCACAGGTATTATTTTTAAATGCAGGGGTGTTTTCAGACAGTGGTATTCAGTGATTGAGTCTGCATATGGTATATGTTTCTGTTTGGCACTACAAGGCACAGTGATGTCCCCTATGCTGTATAACTGTCCTAATCTCCCTCCTTGTTTTTCAAAGTATTTGTCTTGTGATTTGCAATTCTGTCTGTCTGTCTACCATCACACTTCCATCACTTTTGGTGGTTTAGAAAAAAATATCATCTCAAAAGTAGCATTAAGAGGACGATAGGTAGGAATGAATTGTAGTCAACCTCACAAGAAATCCAATAAATTCTAATAAATATTTTTGTTGGGGGGAAAAACACAATTTTATAGTTTACATATTCTTGCACTCTATTTTTTTAAGTGTCTAAAATAAAATATGAAGTAGGGAGGACATGAAAAACCAAATACACACACACACATCAAGAGTAAGACACATACACACATTTTATACTTTGTTTTTCTTCCTTCCAACCTATTTGGGATGTCTGGCTCAAATGTCTTGTGTGTTTGTGTTTAATTTGCTATCTTGTCATTTTCCCTGGCTGCATGACAAATAATTCTCATATCACCCACACAAAAATGAAATAAATACCTAACAGCACTCCCTCCTTGTTTTTCAAAGTATTTGTCTTGTGATTTGCAATTCTGTCTGTCTGTCTACCATCACACTTCCATCACTCTTGGTGGTTTAGAAATAAATATCTCAAAAGTTGCATTAAGAGGACTATCCACTGCAAAAAAGTAGATGTACTTATACAGGGTGCATTCCAAAAGTAATGCAATTGAATTTCCTGTGCCGCTCCTATTGGTCAAAGTGGGACTGAAGCACTTGGAGTAGGTGGGGGGGACACTAAGCTTTGCTGAGAAACCAGTCTCAGTGCTCTCCAAGCTGTGGAAGCGGCAGGACATCAGTTATTGTAAATCTCTGCGCACCGACCGTGTCACGAAAAAAATTGAATCGATCGAGTAATGTTACGCGATTATGTTTTGTGCTAAAGTGAAAAAAATCTCTTGAGGAGACTAACAAAATGATTTGTGAAGCTTACGGGGACTCTGCTCTGTCCTACTCACAAGTTTCAAGGTGGTTAAAGGCTTTAAGGAGGGTTGTGAAGAGTTTCATGACGAACAATGCTTTGGATGGCCATCAACCAGCAAAACCAACAACAATGTGGCTCGTGTTCGACAATTGTTGGACTCTGACTGTCGATTGAGTATCAAGATGGTTGCCAATGAACTGAACTTGTCATCTACTGTTGTGTTTTGCATTGTTACTGAAGATTTAGCGATGAGTAAAGTGTGTGCCAAGCTCATGCCCAAGGTATTGTCAGACGACCAAAAGACCAACCGAGTGGAAATTTCAAGTGAACTTTTGCAGCGTATAGAAATTGAATCTGATTCTTTGGACGTTATAACTGGTGATGAAATCTGGGTTTTTGAATATGACCCAGAAACAAAATGCCAAAGTTCTGAGTGGCACACCGACCAGTCCCCCAAGCCCAAAAAGGCAAGAATGAGCAAATCAAAAATGAAAACAATGCTCGTTGTCTTTTTCGACAGTAAAGGGGTGGTCCATAAAGAGTTTGTTCCTCAAGGAGAAACAGTTAACACTGCCTACTACATGGATGTGCTGGAAAGACTCCGAAAAAGGGTCATCAGGACGAGAAAAGACATCTCCGCTACCTGGCAACTCCATCACGACAATGCGCCTTGCCACAATGTGCTACGAGTCCGTGAATTCCTGGCCAAACACCAGGTGCCAACGCTGCCCCACCCCTGCTATAGTCCTGATATCACCCCAGCAGACTTCTTTTTGTTCCTTTGGATTAAGGCAGCCATGAAAGGAACCTATTTTTCGTCCATAGAAGAGATCCAATCAGCTGTGACAAAGACCTTGCGAGAGGTCCCCGAAGACGCCTTCCAGGGCATGTACTGGTCATGGCAGAGTTGCTGGAAAAAATGTGTAGAGGCCCAAGGACAGTACTTTGAAGAATTTCAAGTGTTTGTGCAAATTGCATTACTTTTGTATATGAGACATATATAATAAGCAAGTAAACAAAATATTAACATTCCTCCAAAGACCTTTTTGGCTGCTAAGCCACCATTCCTCTGTTGCATTAAAGAGCCTTGTAACTTCTGAAAATGAAGTGACGGCAATTTTATAATAAAATGCTTTTTCCAATACCAGTGGCCATGGGTGCAAATGGCAATGAGAACTGTTTTTAAAGAAAATTATAAATAATGTATACATAATAATGCATACTTAGTAGGTTGTATAACTGCAGAACTCAGAAAAATATATCAACTTTGCTCTGGTTTTCAATAATCCAGAGCAGAACTGTAAATCAATTCACAATTGATGTCATCAAAACCACAGTCAAATTGATATTTTCGTTAGTTCTCCGAAAGAGCTGCAAAATGGTAATGTCATCCATAGGTTGGCCACCACAGGTAAATATCCCAGCAGTTGTAGCCCAGCATATCCAGAGGGCTCCAGGTTGAATAAGACTGCTCTAACTAATGACCTTTTTTAACAGAGTGTGCCTCAGCCTCTTAATACACAGTGATGTGAGCCTGGTTTAAAGCATTAAAAATCAGGCTAAGATTACAAATATTAAAACCAACAAGAAAAGTCAGGATAAAATCAATGTGCTGTGACCACAGCTTTGTGAGCCTTAGGATATTTTAAAAGGCAATTTTGAAGAGATGGAGAAAATAGGTATAGCAAAGGTAAATCTTGTATTTTCATAAAATTAGTCAGGATATATTTGGTATTTCTTTCCATTTCTCCATTCTGGGCTCAATTCTTTAATGAACCTCAAAAATGTAAGAGAGAGTAGAACATGTAAAAACAGAATCAGACTAAACTAAATTGTGTAAGATATGTGCTCCCTCTCCCCCCCCTCTTTCTCATTCACTCTTTCTCTCTCTCTCTCTCTCACACACACGCAGGGACACACTTCCCCTTCTATTTTCTCCAGTTACACTCTGGTATTGGTACTGTTTTATTTCCTTATGAAAGCAATTTTTGCAGGAGAGGCGGAGTAATGACACGGACACAAGAGCTGGATTTAAAACTGGATCATTTTTATTGAAATAAATTTGCATAATTTATTTAAATAAATTAGCATAATTAGCATAATTAACTAATAACCCTAACAAGGACCCGCAGGGTCAAACAATTGCTTCCGGGGCGGAAAATGACGTATAACAAACTTCCGGGGCAACTTATGGGCGTAGCTCCATGCTAATCCAGGTGAGGGACCACTCCCCCACCTGAGACCTTGCCATGCACGTGCATGTGGGAGGTCCCGCCGGCTGACCCCTACAAGGGGAATTAAATGGGCGGGACCCAAAGACAGGTTCCCCCTAACTGCTCAGGTCGCCAAAACCACAAGCCTTTGGAGAGAACCTGTCAATCATCCCCAAAGATGCCCAACGGAGAACACGCAGTTGCTAAACCACCACCTAGTTTTCCGCCCCTAACCTGCCTACCCAAATGACCAAAGGTAAGCCAATTAACCTAAACAGGTGCAAGCACCCCCTAACCGCTTATCCGTCTCCACAGTGTGGAATAGGTGAAAAAACAGTCCCGGCAAAGCGCCAGGACCGCCAAAAATTCCTATTTGGCCCCATAGGGTGACCCCGATTGGCACACTGCAAGATAGGGCGGGCGGGTGTTTGCTGATGGAGTCTGGGTGAAAAGGCCGACTCCGAGCCTGCCAGCCCTTTTATAGGGCTAGCAGGCTCCGCCCAGACACGTCACTGATCAGACCACTCTGGTCTGATCTTCATCTGAGATCTCGCGAAGCCTCGCAAGATCTTGGCCGAATCCAAAATGGCGGCTGCACCGGTATCCGTGTCCCCCGGGCCTCCTGCAAAATGCGCCGGGGGATGAAGACCACCGGCGGTATTTTACAAGTTCTATTGTTAAAATCCTAAAACGTTGCTTGTCATAAACCAAAGGATTATTTCTATTAAAAGAATGAATTATGATGATTATATCTAGAGATAATTGGCTGGATTGAAATGTGTAGTAAAAAAATATATGGTGAGTGTTGGGTTGAGAAAGTCTGTCTTAAGTGACTGCAACAATCATTATGTTTTGGAGCGATGGGTTCCTGAAGTTGAATTTGCAGGACTCTCCCAGATCACATCTATCCATCAGGTCCATCAGACGGGCATGTCGTGGGTTCTGTTTACAAAACAAAGTCATCTAATCCGACCCAGGAAGAAGGCCGTTTCTGCTATGGTACCTATCCTCTGGAACCTCATTCCCCTGAGGTCAGACTGGCTCCAACCTTTTTGGCCTTTTGGAAGGGTTTGAAGACTTGGCTTTGCCATCTGAGTTGGGGAATCTGATAATGTGGGTCTAGAGTCTGCAAAGTAGCTATATTGCTAGGGAAATTGTGCAGTTGGCAGATTGTGGTTTTTTAAAAATGTTTTTTATTATTTTTAAATTTTTTCAGCTATGGTTTGGGTTATTTTGTTGCATTGTTTCTATGTTTTAACTCTGTAAACCACTCAGAGTTACAAACATTGTATGAACAGATGTACAGTATGATTTGAATAAAGCTACGTGATCAATTCTCCTTTTTGAACTCAGCCCAACCCATTTTCCCTGATGCAGGTAGTCTCAGGAGCTGGAATACAGATTTTTTTTCCTACATGTCTCTAATTACAGTATGATAATAGAAGCCAGCAACTCAATCATGGCTCAAATAAAAACACCCATATCCTCTGCAAGATATTTATTGTTATGCACATGCGTCCACCCTCTGCTGTCTGCTCATGCCTTCAACCCCAGCAGCACTTAACCCTCTTAAGCTCTCAGAGAAGCTGCTTAATTATTTATTTTAAATGATTAGATGTTGCCTAGACCTTGCAGAATCCCAGAGAACTCACAACCGCTCTCTAAAATATGAAGTAGCAGCCAAAGAAAGTCTGCACAGTCACCACTATCCAAGGCTTTAAAAAAGGCAAATCCATGGGTTCCTTAGACCATAGAGCCCTTCCTGGAAAAGCAGTTAGGCAAAGAAGTGACATAGAGCTACGCTCAGGCATGAGAAATCAGGAAATCCAGGTAATTGAAATGAATATAATATTGCAAGCTTAAGCTCTCTACAAGAATCTGAACTACTGAAAGTGAAAGCAAATAGGTGGTAAATAAGAATCTATGGAATTCAAGGTGGTCTGGACTCAGGGGTGGGCTACTGCCCGGATGTGGGGGGAATGCAGTGGGGTAGCAAAAATGGAGCTCCACCTCAGAGCACTCAATGCAGGGCATCCTGCATAGGCCACACCCACTGTGGTAGTAAAATTTTTGGTAGCCCTTCACTAGCTGGACTTAGACCTCTTGTGGGCATAAAGCAGAGGTGGGCAATTAATTTTGCCATGGGGCCGAATGAGGAATTGGGATGGTTTTAGAGGGCCGGAGGAATATAATTAACTCAGTTCTACCCAATACTGAAAAGACCCAGACCCTGGCCTGACCTAAACACCCAGACCCACTCTACAGACTACTAATTGTTTGCTTTATGGCAACACGGTGCACCACAATCACTGCACTGCAGTGTTTGCATGGTTTCTGTGCTCGGCCACTCTCGGTAGGAGGTCGGGGTCCGCTCCAGTGCGAGGATGAAAGAGTTCACCGCGTCTGCCGGGACTCCTCGGGTTCCTGCTTTCCTCATGATTCATTAGGAAAGCAGGAAACGGAGGAGGCCCAGCAGATGCAGTGAGCTCTTTCATCCTCGCACTGGAGCAGACCCTGACCTCCGCGGACCGGTCACAGATAGCGGGCGGGCCAGTCACACGGCCCGCCCCTTGCCCAGGTCTAGCATAAAGGGACTTGAGACTGATGAGGCATTTGAACCCTCCCTTGGGTTCAGCCTAGTCATCTTCTACAGTTGCCTTTCAAAGGCTGTTTCAAGGAAAATCCAAGTTCCACCTGAACAAACCTTTGGGTGGAAGGAGTTGTCCAGATTGAGAACCCAACCAATTTTTGGTTCAATAATCCACATTTGATACAGAATACAGTTGCGAGCTGCAGGATCTGGGGTGGGAGAGAGAAAAATAAAATAAAAAATGGTAGTGACAACACAATTGAGGCTTTCCCCTCCACTTCATTGTGCATACAAGACAAACAACTTTAGACTGACTTTCACTCCTATGCCACTGCTTTTGTGCTGCTCCTTCTTTGTGATTTGATAGTACACTTCACTTGAAGAAGAAAGGATCCAAGTAAATTTTTTAAAGGAGGAAACGTTCTCTCTGCCCAAGAAAAATCATGGTGAGAAAAGGGATGTTGGAAGATGTGGCAGAAGAGATAAGCATAAAATCTGACTATAAAATTCTTTATTTTATCCCAAAACGGTGGAGAGAAATATGACATTCACCTTAAAAAAATAGAACATCTTAGAAATTAAAAACTGTAGAACTCAAGTGAACTTCATCTCAAGTTTTGGAAATGTTATTCTCCCCTTCTGTCCTTGATTTTGATGCTTCTCTTCTCTTTTTCTATTTTGTTTTAAAAGGTACAGTTTACGACTCTCTTCCTGTGAGGAAATGTCATTTCTAATGCTTTCAAAAAAATTTGCTTGTCCAAAATCTATTTGCAGGATCCAATCTGGGTCGGTCCCTGGGACCAGAGGTTTTGTCTTCTGAGGTTTTGGACTCATGTTGGAACCCATCATCAGGGACCACAGAGATGTTCCTTGAGGAAGGGCTCCAGTATGCATCTGAAAGCTCAAAAGACAAAACCTCTGGTCCCAGGGACCAACCCAGATTGGGTCCTTCAACATTATTCTGGGACATGTACATTCACCTTCATTCAAAAAGCCCAACAACAACCCCTATTTGGCCAGCTGGTAATTTAGCAGCAAGAGAACATCCAGAGTAGCAAGCAAGATAGCTCATAGTTGGAAAGTCCACAGTTTTACTTCGCCAGAAACTATTAATTGCTTGCTCTTCAGGGAGCAATTGTTTCTTTTCCCCAAGCCATCATTGTCCACAGAATTCTCTTATGTCTTCTTGGCTGCCCACCGCTTTGTTTCCTGCCACCAACAACTCCCTCATCAGCACAGCAGTTACCGGTAATTAAATGTCAAATGCTTCCAAATGGCAGGTGCAAAAAAAAAAAAAAGTGATTGTAGAGTTTGTGCAGTTTTGGACCCTTATCCATTTATTTGCAACCCAGAATGAATCTGCTGCTCCATCCGAGCAGAGGACACTTAGGATAAGACCATAAGAACAGTCCTGATGAGTCAAGCCAAGGATCATTTTAGTCCAGTATTTTTTAAATCTCATGTTGGCTTGCCAGATGTCTCTGGGATGCTATTAAGGAGGAGGTGGGAATAAAATACTATCCCTCTGCTTACCCACTGCAGCTGGCATTTGGTGGTAATAACCCAGGTGATACTGAATCTTCAAGAGGAATATCCCTCAAGAGAGCTGTCTTCCACAGATATATAAACCAAGTAGAAAAAGCATGCAATACTTCTAGAATTATTTTCAACTTCTTTACTGACTAGAGCCCTAGATTCTCATTCTCTCTCTCTCCCTCTTCCCCTGCTTCCACTGATCTATATAATCCCCATCTCTATCTCCATCATCTCTATCTATCTATCTATCTATCTATCTATCTATCTATCTATCTATCTACCTACCTACCTACCTACCTACCTACCTACCTACCTACCTACCCACCCACCCACCCATCTATCTATCTTCCTGTATAACCCAAGTAACATATTGTTTGTGCCTTTTCATGTTGCATTGATATGTGTTTGTGCATCTGCATATGCATATGTACATACATATTACTCTCTGGGTTGTGTGATCAGAAAGGAGAACATAGAATGAAACAGTCATCCATATTCCAAGTCACTTCCCAATTCTCTCTCCCTACCTTAGGATCCCCCTAGTCTGGTACAGCAACTTTTGAAAGCTTTCTTTTGCCAGCTACTTTCATTCCACCAAATTTGGTCCTTTGCTATTCTGGTTTTTTGGATAGACAAAAACATTGCTGATGAACAAACATATGGACTTTTACTTACTTTCTTTCCAGCATGCCATTGCTTAGAAAGAAGAAAAATGGTTCAAAGTGTCATCCCGTAGATAAGAAGGATAGGTTAAGAGAGGGAAGGATGTCATCAGCCATTCAACTGAAGTAGAAACAGCCTTGCTCAGAATCCTATAAGCCAACCTTCCCAACCAGACATTCTCCAGGATAGAATTCCATCTCTCAAAATGATGCTATAGAGCACTGCACATCAAAACAACTAGATAGAAGAACAGTTTTTCCCGAACACCATCACTCTGCTAAACAAATAATTCCCTTAACAAATGAT
This sequence comes from Erythrolamprus reginae, assembly GCF_031021105.1. Classification (NCBI taxonomy): domain Eukaryota; kingdom Metazoa; phylum Chordata; class Lepidosauria; order Squamata; family Dipsadidae; genus Erythrolamprus; species Erythrolamprus reginae. The sequence continues at coordinate 196,904,189 of NC_091951.1, read as the reverse complement.
TGTATGACTTTAACTTTGTTGCTTATATCCTTACAATTTATATTGACTGATTCCTAATATGATTTGATTGCTTATTTGTACCCAGACTATAATTAAGTGTTGCACCTTATGATTCTTGATAAACTTATCTTTTCTTTTATGGATACTGAGAGCATATCAAGACAAATTCCTTGTGTGTCCAATCACACTTGGCCAATAAAATTCTATTCTATTCTATTCTATTCTATTCCACTCCACTCCACTCCACTCCGTTCCACTCCACTCTACTCTATACCCCAGATAGCATTATCTTGCTACCCGAAAATGCTTATTCAAGTAGGCAACAAAAGTTCAGGAGCAAAATTTTAAAACTGGTCTCAATTTTCCAGTGTAGTTCTTCAATGGATTTTTTTTTTTAAATCTCTTACTAATGTTTCAGGGGTTGCTTTGCTTGTTGGAAGTACAGAGAGGCTATAGCTTGCAGGTTTCCTCTTCCACCTTCTCCTGCCATAGCTATGTATCACTCTGCAATTTACCTAGCTACCTAACTGGAAAATGCTATGTTGGGAAGAATACCATCATTATGTCTTCTCTTAAGGTTTAATTGAAAGTTAGGGAGGCTGCAGATTATCAGAGAGAGGATTGTACGGTGAAAGGCAGACTATCATACACATGCATACAAGGGCATGAATGCAGGTCTCAAGGGAATCACACTGAAATTCTCTTCTCTTTTCAAAGACACCCATTGGATTCTCTTTCATCTGAACTGGTAAGGGGGGGGGGGGAACCCCCACAGAGATTGTTTTTTGCAACCATTAATAGAAGCCTCAGAATCAATGGGTGTACAGTGGACGAGCAGTTCTGAGATTTCTTTTGCAAATACTTTTTGCAGAAGCATCTTATTTTGTTCGAAAGAAAGAGATTTATTTGGCTGTTTCAATGTACTTGGGAATATGCAGGTCTGCTGAACAAGATATGAGTGTGTCTTGCTTCGTGTTTTTATCCATATCACTTCAAAGACTGATGATCTTTCATTTTTATCCTCTCTTCCTGATCCCAAGGAAGATAGGTCTAGGGACTTGGATTCCTGTTATCACAGGAATGCCAATAATTTAAAAGTAAAAAAACCCACTGATTTATAGGTTGGGCAAAGGTCATGAATCAGCAATAAGTGATGTAGCCAGAACACTTCAGAAAGTCTATTATCTCTCATATATACATTTGAGTACTGACTGTTTTTTTCTCTTCTTTTATAAATGAAACAAAAAACAATGAAGGTTTTTTTGGTTTTTGTTAAAGAAAAAAAGCCTTGGAAGTTATTTATTTCTTTTATTTGAAACATTTATATAACTGCCAATCTTCTAAGCAAATCTGGATGGCTCCCAATTAAAAGTTAAAACAACATATAAAATAATATTGAAAATGTAAATCTATAAACATCAACATATTATATATTACCATTAACACAAGATATGTGTTGAAACTATCTTGCTATCAGTTTGGAAACTATGGACTGTTCTTTACAGACCTGTGTTGTGTTGTTATTGTTTCTCCTTGTTACTCTTTTTCTGTAATGCTTGAATTTTCAAGCTGTTTAAAGGCTTTTTGGATTAAAGTGGCATACCAATCATAGAGAAATCAATTAATCAAACATATGTGCCTATGAACCAGGTATACATTAAAGCAGGGATTGTTCTGACCTAGGCTTCCTTCGAAAGCATGAAGCAGAGTCTTAGCCCCAGCAAAACCTCTTTTACTTACACAACTGTAAATAAACTTACGAGGAATAGAGTGGCATAGAAATATAATTAATAAACATAAATAAATAAATAAACAAACAAACAAACAAATAAATAATTTTTTTAAAATGGTGAATTCCTTTCATTCACAGTCCGCAAAGCTTGGCAAACAGTCTTTCAGAGGAATATTTATCAACACCAACCTTATCGTACTTGGAACCCTGCCAAAAACTACCTTCCAAATACAGGACAAGGCAAAACCTGGCACACAGTCTATTAGTCACAAACTGAACTTTCCACTCTTGAAACAACAGAAGGAACTAGCCTACATCCTGTTCACTCTTCTTTTATTTCCTATGGGATGGATCAATCATCTCAAAGGTGTGACTTTACTCCTAAGTCAACCCTGCTTTCTTAGCTGTTCTTATCTTCTGGCAGCTCTGTGCATGCACACACTGAGACCAGGCTCCAGCTGTTCCCCTGTCTCTCTGATGTCTGACTCTGGAGGCAACTGACAACTGTCAGAAGGTTTTGGCCTCCTCTCTGCCTCCAACACAGAGTCCTCGTTTGAGCCTTCCCCAGGCTCCAGGCCCTTAACCTGTTGGAATAACGTTTTGCAGAAGGTAGCCTACCCAGATAGCCAAAGCAGCTAACCAGCCTGCCTCAGACCAGGATATCAGGAACCTTTTATCTTGAAGATAACTGAAGACACATACTGCAGATTTTCTTAGGAAAATGTTTACTTCTTTCTCAGCAAACCTACACTATTTACACTGCAGCTCTCTCTCTAGCAGTTACTATACAAAGTACTGACAATTCTCTATCTACTATTCTCACTTACAATATTCAGCTACAAGTCTTCAGATACCACAAGCCACACTAATTCACAAGCCATTCTAAACCATACTAGGCCACAATACCTTCAAGCCAAGCCACACCTATGCAAAGGTGCATTATGTACTTTTGTCAGCCAATCAGGTTACATTACAATTTGCATATTCACCGTGACTAAGCAGTTTTGCAATTCTTCTCCCTTTCTGCAGTTTGGAATACAATAACAATAACTTATTAGATTTGTATGCCGCCCCTCTCCGAAGACTAGGAGTGGTTCACAACAACAATACATAATACAAATCCAATGATTAAAAACAAAACAGTTAAAAACCCTTAATTGAAAAACAATCATACAACCCAAACAAACCATACATAAAACAGAGCGGCCGAGGGGAATCAATTTCCCCATGCCTGGCAATTTAGGTGGGTTTTCAAGAATTTGCGAAAGGCAAGGAGGGTGAGGGCAGTCGTAATCTCTGGGGGGAGTTGATTCCAGAGGGTTGGGGCCACCACAGAGAAGGCTCTTCCCCTGAATCCCGCCAGACAGCATTGTTTTGTCGACAGGACCCGGAGAAGGCCAACTCTGTGGGACCTAATCGGTTGCTGGGATTTGTGTGGCAGAAGACAGTCCCGGAGATATTCTGGTCCAATGCCATGAAGGGGTAATATTGCATCAGAAAGGCCCCAATCTTGACAGTTGGGATCAGGTTATCTGAGGGATTATCTCTTGCTAGTCACATCTACCATCCCCTAAGGAGATACATTTGGGGGGACCCAGAAGAAGGATCTTCTCTGTGGTGGCTCCCTCTCTCTGGAACATCATCCCTTCTGCCCCCACACCCTCCAGGAGATTAGACCGGCCCTCGCTCTAACACTCTTTCAGAAGGCTCTGAGTCCGTGGTTCTGCTAGCGGGTCTGGGGAAACCAGAGTGGGATGGAGCACATTCAATAGCTAGTATGAATATGATGGGAGTTACTATGTTGTTGTTGTTGTTAATTATTATTTCTTTTATATTGTGTTATGTCTTTGTAAGCTGACTTGAGTCACCATGTGCAAGCAGGAGGCAATATAACTTTTCTAAATAAAAATAAAATAAAAATAAATTAAGGGTTATCAGTCGAGGACTACCTGCAGATTTTATTTATTTATTTATTTTATTTATTTATTTATTTTGTCCAATACACAATGAGGGTTTTAGTAGGTATATATCTATATACACATAGTAAAATACATGATGAAGGTTATAGAGGAGATACTCATAGTAAAATATATCTAAGAAATAATAGAAAAGAAGGTATAGTAATAGAACATATCAATGAAAGAATAGAAGAAAGGTATAGGAGATATAGGAGAGCAATAGGACAGGGGACGGAAGGCACTCTAGTGCACTTATTGACCTCTTAGGAATCTGGATAGGTCAACCGTAGATAATCTATGATGTAATTGTACATCTGATTTTTTTTTTAAAAATGTATTTATTTGCCTTTCGTTCTGATTTTCCTGCTTAAACATTTCTTAAGCTTCTCCTATCCATCGACAAAAGCCTTCCTACAGTATCTCAGCTGCTAAGCTCTGAGTTTAAGTGATCAGTAGAGCTGAAAGTTCTCTTCTAGTCTAACCTGGAAAGGCAGGCTGTACAACTGCTGAGAAAGTTAGCTGCTTTTCCCTGCTGTCCCTATTAGGGAGGCACGGAGTGTGCGAGAGAGGTGCTGTCAATGGCTGACTGCTTCGGTATTGAAAGTGTGTGGTCGTGACTGTTCCAGCAGCAGAGGATTCAGCACACTCTGTTAGGCAGCTTCTCCACATCCTGCGTTTTCAGCCACATTAATTGAATGTGAACTGCCAGACAGGGATCATATGCTGTGGTCACCTCCATGCTCTGAGAATCTCCTTCTGAGGCTTGAAATAAGCTCAAGGAAGCAAGCCATGTTGGCAGAGAAAGGCAACGACCAGAGTAATGGTAGGAAAGTACTAATCATGCAGAACTGAAGTCAGAGAAAGAGTAATACAGTGATACCTCGTCTTACGAACCTAATTGGTTCCGGGAGGAGGTTCGTAAGGTGAAAAGTTTGTAACACGAAACAATGTTTCCCATAGGAAACAATGTAAAAGCGATTAATGCGTGCAAGGGAGGAAAAAAAATCGCAAAATGGCGCTCCACTGGGCGCCGCCGCCCGGCTGTCACCTTTTAAAACAGCCGGGGGGGCTTCTCGGCATTCTCCCGAACCTGAACCTGAACTTTTGCCGAACTTTTCGGGTTCAGGAGGCCGCTGAGAAGCGCCGCCGCCTGCCTGTCATCTTCTGAAACAGCCGGGGGGCTTCTCGGCATTCTCCTGAATGCCAAATCCGGAAGTTTGGCAAAAGTTCGGGTTCGGTTTCGGTTTCTGAAGGCCGCCGAGAAGCACCCGGCTGTTTCAGAAGGTTACATATGAAGAGGCAAAAAAATTCCGAACCCCGGGTTCGTATCTCGAAATGTTCGTATCACGGGGGGTTTGTATTACGAGGTACCACTGTATATATCTATCTGTCTCTCTCTCTCTCTCTGTCTCTGTCTGTCTGTCTCTCTATCTGTATCTGTTTGCCTATTTCTATCCCAGTTAGCATTCTACACTGGGCTTATACCCAATGTTAGAATACCAAACTTGAAACAGAGTGGTGGTTGTTCAGCCAATAATACGGACCAATATAGTAAAGGTATAAATATTATTCACAATTAATACAATAGACTAACCAGCATATTCAGTCAGCTACAAACATATCCTAATTAAGTTCTAAACATACAGCACTAACCATTAATATTACACAGAGTTCTAAAGAGTATCATAATATAATACATAGACCACTATTAAGCACACAGCAAGTACATAGACCATCTAGCACACAGCAACGTATTCTCTTATTATTAGCACACAGCAGTATTAGCGCACAACAAGTACATATACCACTTAGCACACAGCAATATATCTTATATTATTAGCACACAGCAGTATTATATTAGCACACAGCAAGTACATATACCATTTAGCACACAGCAATATATTATCTTATTAGCAAACAGCAGTATTAGCACATAGCATAATATATTCTTTTATTAACACAGAGAGTATTGAGCACACATATCTTAGCACACATCAATACTTTAGCACATAGCATAACTTAGCACACAGCAATATAGCAAGCATTATCAAGAATAACCTCGATAGCCACCAACAACCAACTAATACAATGCAACGCAATGCAATGCAATGCAATCCAATGTCTCCCTTTTATGGCTAATTGCAGCCTTGCTCTTCAAGTAACAAACTATTTTCTCCAAACATACATTGTTGGTTAGTTCATATATTGAAAACCCAACCAGTGCAGTACGTGGTACTGACTATCTCTATCTCTGTCTCTGTCTCTGTCTCCGTGTTTCCGTGTCTCCGTGTCTCTATCTCTATCTCTATCTCTATCTCTATCTCTATCTCCATATCCATATCCATATCTAATCTATATCTATATTTACATCTCTCTGTGTGTGTGTGTGTGTGTAACATATTTTTCCTGATAATGAAAAGGAAGGAAGACTAGTTAATTTATTTCAAGCTATTTTGCTCTCATCAGCTAGCCATACTCTTACCGGGGTTTTAACCTGGGGAGTCTGCCTGTAAGGCAGTAGCTTTAACCTCTAAACCACAGGTTCTCCTCCTCTCAGCTTGTATAGCAAAATAGCTTGAAATATCTATACTAGTCTCCCTTCCTTTTCATTATCAGCAAAAATATGTTACACATATAGAATATACGTAGTTTGTCAGCTATAAAAATTTAACTGCCTTGGGTATGGCTCCTGGAGGGGCCAATAGACAAAAAGGAAGCAGTATGCTCCTCCCATATTTGGGTATACTAAGGTAATTTGACAGAAAAAGAAAACACTGTGTGTGTGTCCTCGACTTACAACCCCAATTGAACCCAAAATTTATGTTTGTTTGTTTATTTGTTTATTTATTTATTTATTTATTTATTTATTTATTTATTTATTTATTTATTTATTATTTGGATTTGTATGCCGCCCCTCTCCGAAGACTCAGGGCGGCTCACAACAAGTGACGCATTTGTTAAATGACTTTTGACCCATTTCACGGCCTTTCTTTCTTGCCACCATTGTTGAGTGAATCACTGTAGTTGTAAAGTTAGAGACATAGTTGTTAAGTGAATCTGGTTTCCCCATTGACCTTGCTTGTTAGGAGGCTGCATGATCCCGGGACACTGCAACCATCATAAATGTGAGTCTGTCTCCAATGGTCTCAATTTTGATCACAGGGCCGTGGGGTGCTATATCAGTCTTAAGTGTGAAAAAGGTCATAAGTCACTTTTTTCAGTGATGTTGTAACTTTGATCGGCCACTCAATGAACTGTTGTAAGTCGGCAACTGCCTGTATTTACAAGAGTTATCATAAACTAAAAGTGATAAAAAGATATGTAGAAAGGAAGCTAAGTATGCAAGCCAGGATTGTACAATATATTGACCTTGGCAATGTGCCTGTGTGTGCGTGCAGGCAGACATATTTCATATTGTGCATGCATTTCTAACAGGCATTTATTATCTGGAAACCTTCTACGCTTCCAAATCTACAACAAGGCGTTTCCCAACCCTCCAGAATGGGGAAAGTCCAACTCCCATCATCCTCAGCATTTCTGCTTGCTTCTCTGCGAACCACTTATGGCTTTCCCAAACTACTCTGTTGATTTCATGTGTAAAGGCTAACACCGGATATAATACCAAGTTGTAACAAGTGTTTAATATTTTATTAACTCATTCATATTTTACTTTATTTATTGAAATATAATTCTTGAATACTTCCCCACTCCCCCCAGCTCTTTCATAGGATGATTATAGGGCAGTAATTTGTCTCGGTTTTGAATAGAGAAAAACTCTTGGGCTTTATGCTATGCTTGGCAGCATATTTTATCGCCTTTACCATTCAGACATATTTTTCAATGCTTTACACAAAAGGCAGAATGCAAAAGATCAGAAATATATGGCTCCCTTCCCTCTCCTCCCAAGTGAAGTCAGAAATGGGGATTGTGTGACATTTTATTAACCTGCATTATTTATTTCTTGAGATTTTTTACTCAAATAAAAAAAGCAAATGCATTGAAATATCATGCTAATATTTTATGATAGATAGATAGATAGATAGATATATGATAGATAGATAGATATAGATAGGCAGATAGATAGATAGATAGATAGATAGATAGATAGATAGATAGATAGATGATAGATAGATAGATGATAGATAGATAGATATAGATAGGCAGATAGATAGATAGATAGATAGATAGATAGATGATAGATAGATAGATAGATAGATAGATAGATATATGATAGATAGATGATAGATAGATAGATAGATAGATAGATAGATGATAGATAGATAGATAGATAGATAGATAGATAGATAGATAGATAGATAGATAGATAGATAGATAGATATGTTTCCACGAAAATAAGAACGTGTCTTATATTTTTTTGAACCCTGAAATAAGTTCTTGGCCTTATTGCCATGCACCCAGAAGCCCGATTCGGCTTTTTATCAGGGGATGTCTTATTTGGGGGAAACAGGCAGTGAAGGGCTACCAATTTTTTTATTACCACACGGAGGGCATGGCTTATGCAGGACGCCCTGCAGTTTCTTTCAACATCTTTCAGTGCAAATTGGGTGCTCTGGGGTGAAACTCCATTTTTGCCACCCCACTGTGCCCCCCCCCCTCATCCAGGCAGCAGCCCACCCCTGGAAACAGGGTACCATATTTTTCAGAATATAATATGCACCCTTTCCTCCCTAAAAGAGGCTGAAAATTTGGGTGCATCTTATACTTTGAATGTAGCTTTTTATTTTTGAAGCTTTTTTTCCAGCCCTAACAATCTTCCCATGCAAGCTCTTTCATTGCTACTCTCTGCAAAAAATGTTTTCCAAGCCCTAAATCCTTGCAGGCTTTTTTTCATTGCTCTATTTACTCTGAATAAGTTTCTTTCCAGTCCTAACCAGGTGCTAATGATGTTCCCAGCTCTGACCGGCTTGCAAGCTCTTTCATTGTTACCCTCTCCAAATAAGGTTTAAGCCCTAACCATGGGATAAAATAATGTGCTGAAGCTGACCAGACTAAATATGCTAGCCAGATGAATATCTGATAGGCAGATTTTTTCCCCTATTTTTCTCCCCCCAAACTAAGATGCATCTTATACTCTGGTGCGCCTTTTACTCCAAAAAATACAGTATGTATTTTAGACTCCAGACCGCCTAATGTGTCTGAATGAAATTGCAGTTGAGCTGCTCTATGGTCAAGACAATGGCTGCTGGATTAAGAAGAAGAGAAGACACTAATAGATACACTGAGGTTTGAATTTGAAAGTCTGGGCAGTCTACATGTAGCTACAAATAGACTAAGTACAACTTTTCCTGAATTTCATTTACCCAACACCAAAATAGTGCTAATGATTAATTGAATATATTTGTGTGCATAGGCATGAGCAATAAATTAGTTTATTTGGAACTTGACATGTCCCCATAATCACATGATCGCAATCCAAGTCCTTGGCAACTGGCTTTATGAGAGACACAATGTCCTCCTGTCACCCAATTACCATTTGCAAATTTCACTGTTAGCTTCTGACAAACAAAATCCATGGGGGAAGCTGGCAGGATGGCACAGATGGCAATCATGAGACATCATTCCTAACAACCTTGCAGGATTCACTTAATGACAGCAATCAGAAGTGCTGAAACTGCTGTCATAAGTCAATGCGATCATGTGACATTACCATTGTTAAGTGATGATATTCCCATCTAAGTACAAGTCCAAATTATGAATGATAATATCTGCATTGTATTCAGTCTGTTTGTTTGCTTACTTGGCCCCTCGGAACCTCAAGTTGGCATTCCTCCCAACTTCTCTCATTTAAAAACCTTGGAACCAAAATCTGAATTTTCTATTCACTACATTCCAAGCCATTTCCCCCTAAATATGTTATGAATGACGTGGCAACCATTAGTCCTTTCAAGAGACATCATGTAACTAGCAGGGAATTACAGAGTTGGCTTGATTGGGAGGAAGACTCTGGTTTTAGTGTAATTATTGTGAGAAGATAGTTTAAGTCTGCACTACTATTAATCTTCACCCATCTCCTCCCACAAAGGACTGTATGACTGTAACTTTGTTGCTTGCATCCTTACAATTTATATTGACTGGTTCCTAATATGATTTGATTTGATTGCCTATTTGTATCCAGACTATCATTAAGTGTTGTACCTTATGATTCTTGAAGAACATATCTTTTCTTTTATGTACCTTGAGAGGATATGCACCAAGACAAATTCCTTGTGTGTCCAATCACACTTGGCCAATAAAGAATTCCATTCCATTCTAGTTATAGTTGTACAATATGCTTCATCAGATTACAGTCTTAGCAAATGCATTGAACTAACATGCTAATATTTTATATTTTTATAAATATTTTAGATCTCAACTCAGATCCAGAAGTTCTTGCTCACTTCATCAAAGTAAACTGATCCCCAGTTAGAAGATATCACACATTTTTCTTCTCCCCATGCCGTCTATTCCCCCTCCCCTAACTTTTACGATCTTCCCTGATGAATAATTCTTGAAAAATTGTAAATTGTCAGTCTGACTGAATAAAGGCATCGCCCTTGACTTTTCCTCTCTATTGCTTTTTATGAGAAAATATAATCTCTCTCACCGCAGCCACAGTTTTCAACTACCACTAAATTTTTGCTTGAACTTTTATTTGGGAAAGAGAAGGAAAGGATGAAATCCCAAAGATACACAACACCCAGTGCTTTTGTATCTTCTTTTAAATACAAGAGAATAATGTATATTTCCAGAAAGCCACATCAATTTTAATAGTATCTGTATAGGCTGAAATGTAACAGTGTCCTGTTTTAGTATTGAGATAAGGCAGCTAAACCCTGACTTGCTCATGTTTGGAATAGATCTATTTAAATAATTGGGAAGAGTTAGGGTAATTACATTAAAGAAACTTTCTAGCATTAATATACTGCCATAATGTGCATTTCTGCAATTCTTTGCTATTTCTAGGGGTCAGGCACACATGCAGAGAAATACACAGCAAACAATGTATATCATCTGTACTGTTTGCTGTTTGTTGGGAGGCAAATTGCTGGGAGGCAGAGGCAGAATATTTTTCCCTTATTATCCTCCCCCCAAATGAAGGTGTGTGGTATGCTCCCAAAAATACTGTACACCCTGCTTGCAATTTACTAGGTAGGTTTGCAATTCCTTACCCATCAAAACAGATGGGTAGTCCCTTTCTCTGATTCTAGGATTATTTATTTAAATTCCAGTCAATGACCAGCAGAATAAAAAAGATCATGTCTCCTTTAACTTTATTTTCTCTCTCTCCATCTGTTCCATCTTTATAAACTCTTACAGACATGCTTCATTTCTCCTCCTCCAACGCTCACTTTGTCTATGTCGTAAGAGGGTAAACCAATTAATCCTCATTGCTACTACCTCAAAGACCCCACAGTTAAAAACAGAGAGGTCTAGAAATTAAATTTCTTCCCCTTCCTCTTATTCTCATATAGGCCAAGGCGGATGTGCAACCCTTCACCAGTACTTGCCATATTCTGGCCCATGTGGAAGCTTTTGAAGCTACACGAAAGCTGAGCCAAAACTCAACAGATTCTTCTCTGCAATTCCCTTGTGAAAAGACCCATAATAATTGCAACAGTAAATTGGCATGATCCTTATTTGGCTAATAAATACTTTATTTCCACATGCAAAGTCAATGGGCAGCAGTCTTCCCTTGGTAATGAGATTTTAAGGCAATTAATCTTGAGGAAAGGGAATTTACTGCTCATCCTGCCTTGTGGCCGGCTGCGCTGCTCCACCAGGAACCATAAAGGTCCTATTTGCATCTCATTAAGGAGAAGAAGGTGAGACAAAGGAAGCTCTCTGACTTCTCCCTTGCGCCCTAAGAAGCAAAGCTGCCTTTTGAGGAAGAACAAAAAATGCAGCACCACTTACAGGAGGATCAAAGACCAGCTTCCAGCCGGTCTAATATGAAGAAAGGGCAGGGGTGGAATTCAGTGATGAAAAAAAGATGGAAGAGAGTCTAAATGGGAGCCCAGATTGGCATTTTGCGAGTTCTTTGATATATTTTAGTTCTAATTGGTACTCACGACACTAAATCTGTTCTTCAAGATGTTGATGGTCCATTTGCAAATACTCTGTTCCAAACTCTGTCTAGCAATAACAATAGCACTTATATATCGCTCCACGGTGCTTTACCGCCCTGTCTGAGCAGTTTACAGCATCAGCATCTTGGCCCCAACAATCTTGGTCCACATTTTACCCACCCTGGAAGGATGGAAGTCTAGTCAAACTTGAGCCTGGTGAGATCTGAATTGCCAAATTGCAGTCAGTCAGCAGAAGTAGCCTGCAGTACTGCACTCTAACCACGGCACCACTGTGGCTTTGTCTACATGGAAAGGGAGGCAGATATGAGGCACAGTCATGGTAGTATTGTGATCCGAGAATTAAATTAGGACCAAGGAAACCCAGATTCAAAGTTCAGCTTAGCCAAGAAGCTCATTGGGTGACTTGGAGCTATATATCATCTCTAAAGCCTAAACTACTGTTCTCACTTTTGGGAGAAGGGCGCTTGGAGTTTTATCCAGAAATGCAACTGCAGATAAGAGTCGTGTCATGAAGTTGCTGGGTGAGGTAATTCAACATTTTGGGATGAAGTATCGTCAATATGTGGACGATACAAGCTTTATAATTATAGCTTGGCTTGCCTGAGTGAGCCCATGGAGGTTCTGTCTCAGGTCCTTAAGGCTGTGAGGGGTGGTGAACCTGGATGGGGAGCAAGAGGCTTAACCCCAAGCAAGGCAGAGTAGCTCTGGGGTTTTAGATCTCCTTGTCATGCCAAAGTCATTTTTGGGTGGGGCGTGGAGTTTGGCCTGCAATACTTTATACTATTCTAGGAGGGGGGATGGTATACAAGCTAATGATACCCATTGCTGTGTAATGATTAGGATACTTAATAAGGAGCAGTTTAAGTCTCCATCACACACAAAAAATATTTCCTAGATGGTGGGGGTGCTCTTCACAACCACATGAATGTGCTTTCATTCAATCTGTGAACTACGACTCAAGCACACCAGCATATTTTGCACTGCCTTCATTACTAATATTTTGTTTTAGCAACAGTCAGCAATTACACGTAACTCAAATCTAATGTAGCACAAGTGAAGGAAAGAAATAAATTTGGATAGTTTGCTAAAACATTAGTCAAATCCTGGTCCTGGACAAGCTGTTTTGGGGTAGAGGGTTTCTGACCAATAAATGAAGTCTTAGTTAGATGGCAAGATCCTTTCTCCTTCATATATCAAGTACCAAATAATTATTTTTAATGACCTTGAGTGAATGATTTTGAGGATATAATGTTGGGAGGGCACTTCAAACTTCTTTCAAGAAATGCCTAATATGTCTTCTATAAATGACACCAAGATTTAAGGTAGGTGATGAAATCAGACTACAGATCAAAGGTTTTGCTCTGTTTAGATTGGATCATAACTACCACTTCCCAGGTTTTGGAGGGATAATAACTTATCTTCATCAAGCTTCAATTGGATTTCACCAGATCTAAATCCCCAATCTTATAAAAACCAGGGATAAATTCCCAGCAGTTATGATTGAAGTGCAGAGAAAGGAGAACAAGAAAAGAGCATGGGGCATGCTGGCATCCCTAACAAAGGCTCCCATTGCTGAAGTCATCTTCTCCCACAGATAGGAAACATTTTGCTTACTTTCTCCATGAGCTGCCGTAGTTGCCGGCTACGCAGATCTCGCGAACACGTGCCCTGAACAGGGATGACTGCTGTGCACAGACATTTGCCATCGGGAGCCTGAGCTGACGTGTACACCTGCCAACCTTCATCTGGGCTTTGGAAGAGAGTCTATGGAGAGAAAGAAAACATAACATTGAATACAAAGGTTGCGCAGCTTTCAATCCAAAAAGGGTGACCCTTTCTGTTAATATTACACTAGCTGTAGCATTATGACTTCTAAACAAGAAATTGAAGAGGCTTTAAATTGGCAGTTTGGTGATGTCATAGATGTCCGTGGGACAACAAACATTGAACAATTTGAGGGTCAAAGTATCTGGAATCAGATATTACTACCCTTGCAATATTACTACTGCAAATATTACTACTCCTACTACAACACTCGAAACAGATACCCTACGAAAGTAGACTAACAATCCTGGGTCTAGAAAGCTTAGAACTACGACGCCTAAGACACGATCTAAGTATTGCCCACAAGATCATATGCTGCAACGTTCTACCTGTCAATGACTACTTCAGCTTCAATCGCAACAACACAAGAGCACGCAACAGATTCAAACTTAATATTAACCGCTCCAAACTTGACTGTAAAAAATATGACTTCTGCAATTGAGTTGTCGAAGCATGGAACTCATTACGTAACTCAGTAGTAACAACCCCCAACATTTTCCCCTCAGACTATCCACGATTGACCTCTCCAGGTTCCTAAGAGGTCAGTAAGGGGTGTGCATAAGTGCACTAGTGTGCCTTTCATCCCCTGTCCAATTATCTCTCCTTATCTCATTTATCTTTTCTTCCTTTCATATATCTTCTCCTCTATTTTTATATCTTTTCTTCTATCCTTTTCTTTATATATATTACTACATGTCTATTCTCTTCAATGTGTATTGTGTATTGGACAAAATAAATAAATAAAAATAAAATAAACTATTCTTATCAACAGGTAAAGGACAAAAAGATCCTCACAAAGGTGTGATCGTGCATCATGAAATAAGCTGTTATGTAACCACAGCTGAACTACCACATACAGGAAGATTCTGAATTAATCTAGAGCAGTGTTTCTTAACTGAAGAAGCCGATTATCTAGGTCCCCGGCAGTCGGGTTTCAGGCCCGGTTACAGCACGGAAACCGCTTTGGTCGCGTTGATGGATGATCTCTGGCGGGCCCGGGACAGGGGTTTATCCTCTGTCCTAGTGCTCCTTGACCTCTCAGCGGCTTTCGATACCATCGACCATGGTATCCTTCTGCACCGGCTGGAGGGGCTGGGGGTGGGAGGCACTGTTCTTCAGTGGTTCTCCTCCTACCTCTCTGGCCGGTCGCAGTCGGTGTTAGTGGGGGGACAGAGGTCGACTCCTAGGTCTCTCCCTTGTGGGGTGCCTCAGGGGTCGGTCCTCTCCCCCCTGCTATTTAACATCTACATGAAACCGCTGGGCGAGATCATCCAAGGACATGGGGTGAGGTATCATCAATATGCGGATGATACTCAGCTTTACATCTCCACCCCATGCCCAGTCAATGAAGCAGTGGAAGTGATGTGCCGGTGCCTGGAGGCTGTTGGGGCCTGGATGGGTGTCAACAGACTCAAGCTCAACCCGGATAAGACGGAGTGGCTGTGGGTTTTGCCTCCCAAGGACAATTCCATCTGTCCGTCCATTACCCTGGACGGACAGCTCACATTAGAACAACACCTTTCAGCTGTGGCGAGGGGGGCGTTTGCCCAGGTTCGCCTGGTGCACCAGTTGCGGCCCTATCTGGACCGGGACTCATTGCTCACAGTCACTCATGCCCTCATCACCTCGAGGTTCGACTACTGTAATGCTCTCTACATGGGGCTACCTTTGAAAAGTGTTCGGAAACTTCAGATCGTGCAAAATGCAGCTGCGAGAGCAGTCATGGGCCTACCTAGGTATGCCCATGTTTCACCATCACTCCGCAGTCTGCATTGGCTGCCGATCAATTTCCGGTCACAATTCAAAGTGTTGGTTATGACCTTTAAAGCCCTTCATGGCATCGGACCAGAATATCTCCGAGACCGCCTCCTGCCGCACGAATCCCAGCGACCGATTAGGTCCCACAGAGTGGGCCTTCTCCAGGTCCCGTCAACTAAACAGTGTCGGTTGGCGGGCCCCAGGGGAAGAGCCTTCTCTGTGGCGGCACCGGCCCTCTGGAACCAACTCCCCCCGGAGATTAGAACTGCCCCTACTCTTCCTGCCTTCCGTAAACTCCTTAAAACCCACCTTTGCCGTCAGGCATGGGGGAACTGAACATCTCCCCCTGGGCACGTTTAATTTATGCATGGTATGTCTGTGTGTGTGTCTGCTAGCATATGGGGTTTTTAAATATTTAAATATTTTAAATTTGTCTGATTGCTTATGATTTGTTTTTACATGTTGTGAGCCGCCCCGAGTCTTCGGAGAGGGGCGGCATACAAATCTAAGTAATAAATAATAAATAAATAAATAAACTATGAGTTCTCAAGATTCCATTCTAATTTTTAAAAATCTTAGAAGATCACAAAACAGCTGCTGTTTGCATGGGTTATATTTATCAATATTTCCTATATTATAATTTTTATTAAAATCATGTACTTTTTATTAAATTCATATAATTTTATTAAAATATTATAATTTTTATAGTTAATCATAAAGCATTCATAGAATATTTATTTATTGAATCATACACAAACAACAACAATACAACCATTCAATACCAATACCAATATAAATAAAATATTCATAAAATATTTTAACAAGTAAATAATAACTGGACAAATGTGCCAGCCTTATCAGCAACAGAGGAAAAAGAGTGAAAACTATATGCATGATTCATGATTCTTATTTATTGTTCTAATGTTTTACATGATATTTTAATTCTATGACTGCAAGCCAACTAGATTCACCTAGATGGGCAGCATGGAACTTTAATAAACAAATAAACTAAATAACTGAAGAAATTAAGATGCCCTTTGGGAAAAACATCAAGAATTTGGATGAACATTACTACAAATACCTGGGCACCTTTCAAGATGACAACATCAACCATACTTGATGTCAAGGTGGTCAGAAGTGAATACATCGTGAGAATGAAAAAGACCTCACATTACTCTGTAAGCCTGAGCAGCTTCCTTCTGTAGCAGTTATGGCAAACATTTTTTTCCTCAAGTGCTGAAAGCACATACACCCAGACACGTAATTCAATGCCTCCCCATTTCTTGGAGCCTGGGGAGGGTGAAAACAGCCTCCCCCACCCCCTGGAGGCCAGAAATGGCCCATTTCCTGATTTCCAGAAGGTCTGGTAGGCCCATTTTTCACCCTCCCAAACCTCCAGAGGCATTCTTGAAGCCCTGGGGAGGGCAAAAACACCTTCCCATGGCCCTCAGAGGCCGAAAATGCCCTACAAGAGCCTCCGTGCAAGCTGAAAATCAGCTGGCCAGCACATACATGCACGCTGGAGCTGAGCTAGGGCAATGGCTTGCATGCCAACAGATATGGCTTCGTGCGCCACCTACAGCACACGTGGCATAAGTTCGCCATCATGGTTCTATAGTATTCTTTGCATGTAAACATGCCTGTAAACATGTCTTAGAGCTGTGTGTCAAAAACATGATTCGGGGATATATGGGATAGCTACCAGGTGCATCAAAATTCAGTGCTGTCATGTGAACAGTGGCATCATACATTACCAATGAAAGGTGCCAAGGTGCTTTTTTTCTTTTCTCCCCATCCCGACCCATTTACTTGGAATCTTATTTATTTATTAGATTTGTATGCCGCCCCTCTCCGAAGACTCGGAGCGGCTAACAACAATGAAAAAGACAATGTAAACAAATCTAATATTAAAAATAATCTAAAAAACCCCAATTTAAAGAACCAATCATACATAAAAGCATACCATGTATAAATTCTATAGTGCCTGATGACAGAGGTGGGTTTTAAGGAGCTTGCGAAAGGCAAGGAGGGTGGGGGCAACTCTGATATCTGGGGGGAGCTGGTTCCAGAAGGTCGGGGCCGCCACAGAGAAGGCTCTTCTCATGGGTCCCGCCAAACGACATTGTTTAGTCGACGGGACCCGGAGAAGGCCAACTCTGTGGGACCTAACCGGTCGCCGAATCATAGCCGAAGCGATCTGGAATATATTTTAATATCTCATGTTCTTGTGCCTAAGAACTTATCCTTTATCTGGAAAATTGCACTGCAGAATTCTGAAAAGTGTAGGTATCCAAACAACAAATGCATTTAAAATCAAATCTACCCATAATTACAGTTCCTGAATCAATATGCAATACAAACTGCATTTACTCTTACCAACTGACAGCTTTCTCTTTTCCAAATTGGCTCTCAAAATGTACAGGGCAAGGAAAAATGTATACAGAAAAACATGAACTCTAGGAAGGGGTGGCATTTGTGTGTGTGTGTGAGGGGGCGGAGGGAGAGGGAGAGATTCCATAACAACCTTATATGAATTATTTCTTTAAAAAAATAATTACTGAGAAGACTATTTTGTTGGTAATGACCTATAAAGCCCTACATGGCATCGGACCAGAATACCCACAGGACCGCCTTCTGCTGCACGAGTCCCAGCAGCCAATTAGGTCCCACAGAGTTCGCCTTCTCCGGGTCCCGTCTACTAAACAATGTCATCTAGCGGGACCCAGGGGAAGAGCCTTCTCTGTGGGGGCCCTGTCCCTCTGGAATCAGCTCCCCCCGGGGATTCAAATTGCCCCCACCCTCCCCGTCTTCTGCAAGATGTTAAAGACCCACTTATGTCACCAGGTATGGGGGGACTGATTCCCCCCTCTACTCATTATAGCACTTGAGAATGGTATGATTGTGTAGTATTGCTTGTTTTTTAATATTAAGGAGTTTTAACTTTAGTTTTTACTAATATTACATTTGTACCACTGTTTATTGAATTTTATTATTGTTGTGAGCCATCCCGAGTCCTCGGAGACGGGCGGCATACAAATCTAATAAATTATTATTATTATTAATTATTATTTAAGTAAATACAATTTTGAATTAAATGAAATAATGTGTAAATGATCTAACATCTTTGTTAGATGTGTATTTGTTTATATTTTTGTATAGAACCAGCAACTCAGGTTTTTTTTGTTTGCTGTTAGTTTGTTATTGTTGTTATTGTTTTATATGGTGAGTAGTTTCAAGTCAAATGTGTCTAAATTGAATTCAATAGAATGAATGAATGAATGAATGAATGAGTGAGTGAGTGAGTGAGTGAGCGAGCGAGCAAGCAAGCAAGCAAGCAAGCAAGGGGATGGTATTATATCCTTTGAATTTCAGTAGGGGTCTGTCTATCTGGAAAAAAAAGAGATTTCATAATTTCTAGGTTTCTCTCTTTTTTTAAAAAAAATCACAGTACTGTCACAATTCTGTGCATCGCTACTTTACTAAGGAGTAAGTGCTGTAGAATGCAGGTCTTTTGGTTTCTAAGTTAAATTACTTTCAATTGTCCTGTGAAATTACTTTCTTGGCCTTTAAAGAGCAAACCTTTGTTCCTTTCATAAATAACAATAAAATATTCCCTTCAGGCAGGATACAGGCAGTTCAGGGAAATCGGTTGGTTTCTTTTCATGCAGAATATGTACACTTCCTCTCTCACACATTTTTGTCAAAATAAGTGAATGTAATAAATGTCACCGCTTCTTTGCAATGGCTCAACACACTTTACTGATTTATCTTTCTGGGTACTTAAAGCCAGGCTTCAGCATGGTTTTCTGAATGATCTCCATGGTGTGAGCCTTGTCTAGACCAGTGATTTTCAACCTTTTTTGAGCCGCGGCATATTTTTTACATTTACAAAACCCTGGGGCACATTGAGCGGGGCGGGGGGGGGGGAGCTAAAAAAAGTTTGGAGAAAAAAATTCTCTCTCTCTCTCTCCCTTCCTTCCTTTCTTTCTCTCTCTCCATCCCTCTTTCTTTCTCTTCCTTCCTTCCTCTCTTTTTTGCTCTCTTTCTCTCCCTCCTTACTTCTCTCTATGTCTTTTTCTCTCTCTCCTTCCCTCCTTCTCTCTCTCTCTCTTGCTTTCTTTCTCTCTCTTGCTTTCTTTCTCTTGTTCTCTTTCTCTCTCTGTTTCTTTCTTTCTCTCTCTCTTGTTCTCTTTCTCGCTGACTCACTCTTTCTCTCTCTTTCTTTCTTTCTCTCTCTCTTGCTTTCTTTCTCTCTCTGAGCTTCGCGGCACACCTGACCATGTCTCGCGGCACACTAGTGTGCCACGGCACACTGGTTGAAAAACACTGATATAGATAAGGGGTCAGGGGAAGTTAGCAAAATTTATTCCAATTATTCTTAGAGTACAGAATACTTTGCAAAACCTTTATAAAATTAGAAAACGAAAGAGGAATATTTCACATGTTAAGCTAATGTATTGACAGGCAGACATTTAGAAATAGTTGCCATAATCTAAATTAGCAACACAGTGAATAGGGATTCCTCCCCTTCAGCAGTTCAGTTATAGATCATTCAAAGTTAGAACAGCATTGGAAAAAAAAATCAACTAATGATCACTTTCCATACTTAACAACCATTGCAGCATCTCCATGATCATGTGACAAAAATTCAGATGTTTGGTGACTGACTCACATTTATGAAGGTTTCAGGGTCCCAGGGTAATGCTATCACAAGTTGTGACCTTCAGACAAGCAAAATGAGTGGGGAAGCCAGATTCACTTAACAACCATGTTACTAATATATGAACTGCAGTGATTCACTTAGCAAGAAAAGTTCTAAAATGGAGCAAATCTCATTTAATAACTGTCTCATTCAGCAATAGAAATTTTGGCTCCATTGTGGCCATAAGTTGAGGACTACTGTATTTCACAATGGTATAGAACAGCGTTTCCCAACCGGTGTGCCGCGGCACACTGGTGTGCCGCGAGACACCACCAGGTGTGCCGCGGCTCCTGCCCGATGCCGCGGTTTCTGGCGCTCTCCTGCTGGGCCCCAAAGAAGGAAGGCAGGAAGAAGGAGAGCTTCATTCTTTGCGCCTTTTTCCCGCCTTCCTTCTTTGGGGCCCAGCAGGAGAGCGCCAGAAACCGCGGCATCGAGCAGGAACCGGGAGGTCGGAGGCACCGGCACAGCAGCGCCCCACCCAGCTGGAGTTTCCCTGTCATCGTCGGCACACCTGGCCGTGTCATCGGCGGCAAGTGTCCTTTGGGGCCAGGCGGGAGGGCACTGGCGGTGGGAGCGGGGGGCGCTGCAGCGGCGCAGGCAGTCACGGGGAGATGGCGGGGGGCGGGGTGGTGGCTGCAGCGGCCCTGGGCACCGTTCCCTGTAGGCTTTTCCAGGGGCGCGCAGGGAGCCGCGGCCACCCGCCCGCCTGCCGGATTTTCCTCCGTGTGGCTGGGGAGGTGGATTCGCCGCCCCCGCCAGCCCGATCTCCCTCCAGTGGCTGGTGACGCAGATCTACCGCCCTCGCCAGCCTGATCTCCCTCCGTGGGGGGTGGGGGGCGACGAACCGACGACCAGGGGCTGTCCGTCCATGTTGGGTGGTGCAGGGCAGGCACAGGCAGCCCCAGGGGAGAACAAGGGAGGGAGAGAAAGGAAAGAGAGAGAAAGGGAGGGAGAGAAAATTGAATGAAGGACGGAGAGAAAGAAAGAGTAAGAAGTGGAAAGGATAGAGAAAAAGGAAGAGAAAGGGAGGGAGAGAAAGGAAAGAGAGAGAAAGGGAGGGAGGGAGAGAAAATTGAATGAAGGAGGGAGAGAAAGAAAGAGTAAGAAGTAGAAAGGATAGAGAAAAAGGAAGAGAAAGGGAGGGGGAGAAAGGAAAGAGGGAGGAAGGGGGGAGAGAAAGAAGATATGAAGGAGGGAGAAAAAGAAAGAGAGATAGGAAGGAAAGAGGGAGAGAAAGGAATGAGAGAGAAAGGGAGGGAGAGAAAGGGAATAAAAGAGGGAGAAGGGGTGAGAGACAGAAAGGATAGACAGAAAGGGAGAGAAAGGAAAGAGAGAAAGGGAGGGAGAGGAAGGAAAGAGAGATGAGAGAGGAAGGAGGAGACAGAAAGAGAGGAAGGAAGGAAGAGAGAAAGAAATAGGGATGGAGAGAGAAAGGAAGGAAGAGAGAGAAAGAGGGAGGGAGAGAGAAATAGAGCGAAAGGGAGGAAGAGATTTTTTTTTTGTCCAAACTTTTTTTAGCGCCCCCCCCCCCTCCATATTCCCCAGGATTTTGAAAATATGAAAAATGTGCCGCGGCTCCAAAAAGGTTGGGAAACACTGATCTATATAACTGGGTGGGGTTCGACTAGTAATCAATGCCAAATCTGGCAAAACAACTGGCCACTGTGATACAATTGGGCTATGATGATGATGATGATCATGATGATGATCATGATGATAGCCATCCAAGACATGTAGCTCCTCTATCAGAGGAGATGTCATTTCTTTCAGTTTGTTTTTTCCAGCTTTGCATCAGTCAATGCCACATTTCATTTTTGTAAATATTTACTAGCTGGGTTGAAACAGACAAATTACGTACAGGCTGTTGAGATTTGCATGGCTCCTTTTCCGCCTCTATATGAAAGTCTGTAATCCGGGGAAGCCCGTATTTTTTTAAAAAATATGTGATAATACATTATACTGACATTTATCAATTTATGTTAATTATCAACTTACTATTATATTAAACATGCTCATTAAACATGCGCTTTTTAAAATTGCTTTCTTTTTTAAAGGCCTGTTTAATTTTTAGCCATTTAAGATGTGCTTATTATTTATTGTTTACATTCAATTAATTATACATTTTAAGTTCCTCCTATACTATGCTATGCGATGCTATTTTATTTTCTATTTCTATCTAATTTCTATAATTTTCCATTTCATTATTCAATTCTTATCCTATTCCTATTCCTAGGCATGCCATGCCCTGCTATGCCATTATTCTATTCCTTCCATTTCATTCATTTTCAATATTATATTGTTCCATTCCATTCTATTCCAGTACAGTGATCCCTCGATTATCGCGAGGGTTCCGTTCCAAGACCCCTCGCGATAATCGATTTTTCGCGATGTAGGGTTGCGGAAGTAAAAACACCATCTGCGCATGCGTGCCCTTTTTTTCATGGCCGCGCATGCGCAGATGGTGGAGTTTGCGTGGGCGGCGGGGAAGAGCCAGGGAAGGTTCCTTTGGCCGCCCAGCAGCTGATCTGCTCGGCAGCGCAGCAGCAGCGAGCAGACGAAGATCGGGGTTTCCCCTTTGCATAGGCGGCGGGGAAACCCCGATCTTCGTCTGCTCGCTGCTGCTGCGGCCGCCCAGCAGATCAGCTGCTGCTGCGGCCGCCCAGCAGATCAGCTGCTGGGCGGCCGAAGGAACTTTCCCTGGGTCTTCCTCGCTGATGCCCCCGCTCGCCCGCCCGCCGCCCGCCAGCAAGAGGGGGAGAGATAGAGAAAGAGAGAGAAGGAAAGAAAGAAAGAGATGAGAGAGGGAGGAAGAGAGTGTGAGAGAGGAAGAAGCAAGATAGAGAAAGAGAGAGAGAAAGAAAGATGAGAAAGGAAGGAAGAGAGTGACGTCATCGGGTGGGAAAAATCGCGATATAGCGTTTCGCGAAGAACGAGATCGCGAAAATCGAGGGATCACTGTATTCTATTCTTATCCTATTCCTATTCTGTTCCCTTCCATTCAGTTGCAATATTCTATTCATTCCATTCCAACATTCCATTCTTATCCTATTCCTATTGCTATCATGTTCCATTCCACTCTACTCAATTCCATTTTAATATTCTATTCATTCCACTCCATTCAATCCAATATTCCATTACATTTTGTTTCATTCCATATTCTATCCTATCCTATCCAATCCTATTCCACTGCGTTCCATTCCAACATTCCATTCCATTTCATGTAGCAATAGGATCAAAGTTTATTTCAGAAGTCTGTCCCATTGACCACGGAAGATTTCACTAATGGACATCCTCATCCAACCTTCAGTTCCAAATATCTTGGAATGATACCTTGCTCTAAAACAGTTTTCCCCAAACTTATAGGTAGGTCCTAGCTGAAAAAGCTGGAAACTGTAGCCCCAATTCATCAGGATGGTTCCAATGTGCCAAATGGTAATCTTTGGTGTTGACAATAATTAATGAAATCATTCAGAGGTCCTGCCAGAAAAAAATCCTCTTCAAAAAAATCAGCAAATGCTCCAAAGAGGATTAATAAATTAAATATCCTCCTTGATAGTCATTTTGTTACTACCTGCCTTCATTCTGCATCTTTTGAAAATGGAAATGAGTTTCCCCACATAAGATTTAGCTGCAATTCCATATGCAGGCTGAAAGTGTATAATGTGCTTTGGCTGCTAATCATGTCAAACTGTAAATGGTCCATCTCTATCTCATTGATTATGTTCTGAGCTTGATACATTACAGATTTGCACTATTTTGCAGAATTATTGTCCCCATCTTTTTGCTCAGGAAGTCTGTCCTTTGTTACGATTCTACCCAACAAACTTCCATTAGACGTGGTTGGTAAATCCACAGTAACTGAATTTAAACATGCCTGGAATAAACATATATAGAGCTGGGGTGGTGCAGCAGGTAGAGTACTGTACTGCAGGCCACTGAAACTGACTGTAGATCTGAAGGTCAGCGGTTCAAATCTCATCGCCGGCTCAAGATTGACTCAGCCTTCCATCCTTCCGAGGTGGGTAAAATGAGGACCCGGATTGTGGGGGCAATATGCTTGGCTCTGTTAGAAAGTGCTATTGCTAACATGTTGTAAGCTGCCCTGAGTCTAAGGAGAAGGGCAGCATAAAAATCGAATAAATAAATAAATAAATGAATGAATGAATGAATGAATGAATAAATTATTATTTATTAGATTTGTATGCCGCCCCTCTCCGAAGATTCATCCTAAGATAAAATACAGGAAATAGTATAAGGGCAGACTAGATGGATCATGAGGTCTTTTACTGCTGTCAATCTTCTATGTTTCTATGTTTCTACTCTTCACTCTTGCTCTTGATTGTAAAGCAGATGACAAATTTGGAAAGGGTAAAGTTAAACAATGCTTTTGAACACTGAAGCCAGCGATGGGATGCTGCCCCCGGGGGGGGGGGACGCAGTGGGGGTAGTATATTTATGCACATTTATTGAATACTTAATAGTTTTTTATTGTCCTTCCTCCTCTAGTATCTTAGTATGATCATTAATTACTTTTAAAATAGGAAATAATTAAATAGTATGTTTTTACCCATAAACGCTTTAATAATTTCAATCATTATCTATAACTGAACTTTTATGGCAATGAAAGAAAATTGAGCTACTTGCCTAAACTTTGTGGGTTCAGTACAAAACCTTAAAATGTTACTGTGCTCCTCAACAAATAATGCTGTCCATCATCTGTCCTTTTTGTGGGTATTCAAATAATGTGACATAATCAACCGAAAAAGAGTCCAAGTTGTAAAGTCATTTACAACAAAATGGGCTCTCTTGTTACAATCTCCCCCTTTGCTAAACCATACCACTATAACAAAATTCCTGACGTTTGCTCAATTCCCTTTTTAACTATGGAACTGCTATGGCTAATTTTAGTCTCACTTGCTTTAGGCCATGCTGAACCCCTGTGGTGAATAATGACATGACCTTTTTATTATCTCTCCCTATATTGTGAAGCTACTTCCTTCTTTTTAGCTCTCCTCTCTTTAGGCTCCCAGCATTCTTTTTAATTTCTTAAGTAGGTATCACTGAGGAATGTGATTGCAAGAGGAAGAGAGACAAGAATCCATCAGAACAATTCCCCTGTATACCAGAGAGAGTTGTAGAATCTGTAAAGAACATTGATCTTTTTTAATCCATCCCTTCATGCATGAAAATAATTTCCTTTTTTAAAAAAACTCATCAATCATTTTCCCCAAGTCCTTCTCCTGACTGTATGGTATTTTATAGTATAAATCTAAGTGGGATTCAATTATCTTTTATATGTTTAATTTAACCAACTGTACTGTCTTTAATTCATAATTTATCTGGAGAATTGCAAAACTCCCTTGAAACTATTCATTGCATTCTTTACTCGGGTTCCTCATTCTTCTTCAAAATGTGTTTGAAAGCCATCTTTTTTCTAATTTTAATAACTCTCTTTTCAATTACATTATAATGGCCCTAATATTGAATTGGTTAGCTAGTAGAAACCATAGCAAAAATAATACACATTTCAAAATATCTTTTAATTTATAGCCTTCCTTTATTATTCGTACAAATAACTCATAGCCAACTATCTCTCTCCTTCTATTTTCCTCATAACCGGTGAGGTGAATTGGGCTGAGGAGAAAGAGTGTCTAGTCCAAAGTTACTCAGACAGCTTGCATGACTAAAGTGGGACCCAAACTCATGGTCTGTTTGTTTTGTTTTTGTTTTTTTGTTTTTTTTGTTTTTGTTTGTTTTGTTTTGTTTTGTTTTATTTTTTATTTTTTTATTTTTTTGTTTTTTTTATTTTATTTTATTTTTTTTATTACATTATATTACATTATATTATATTATATTATGTTTTATGTTATGTTATGTTATATTATTTATTTATTTTATTTTATTTTATTTTATTTAATCCAATACACAATGAAAGTTATAGAGGATACACTCGTAGTAAAATATATCAGAGAAAGAACAGAAGAGAAGATATAGGAATAAAACATATCAATGAACGAATAGAGAAAGGATATAGGAATAGAAGAAAAGATAAAGGAGATATAGGAGAGACAATAGGACAGGGGACAGGGCAGTACACCAAACCTTCTCTCTAATATTCCTAACATGCTGACTTTTCCCATTTTGGGGGGAGTTTAGGAACCACAATTATTATATCAACTTCATTTAATAAATGAATTAATTTTCTATATTCAAAATTTAAATTGGTGCTTTTATCAATTCACTTTCATAACTTATGTGGTGAAATTGTTGGGCCCAAGATTTTTAATTAGTATTCATGTACAGTTAATCTATTACTTGTTATATACTTATGCTTTAAGCTATACTTTGAATGTTTATCTTTAATAAATATATCAAAGACACCCTTATTTTTCAAAGTCATACATCTTTTCAAAGTATGTATTACACTATTGTAATATACAGTATGTTAGTTTAAATATAAAATGTCTTTATTTTGGGTACTTTTTTCATCCAAAACTGTTTCAAAAAATGTTATCCTAGTCTATATGTGATTTGAAATAATTTGAAATAATATTTTAATTGATGGTTGGGTAATAATTCTATTTTAATGTAATTTTCAGCATATTAATCCTTCTGATCTTTCTATTGAATATTTTTTCTCCTAATTAGTGTATTAATCAGAAATCCCCTCAGTGTGATAGCAGAGCTCTAGAGTAAATAGACACTCTGACATCCCCCAAAGTTACAAACATCATATGTAATGAAAAATATGGATATGACCAGGGGTGGGCTGCTGCCCGGATGGGTGAGCCAAAATAGAACTCCACCCCAGAGCACCCAATTGGCACTGAAATATGTTGAAAGAAAATGCAGGGCATCCTGCATAAGCCACGCCCACAGTGCGGTAGTAAAAAGTTTGGTAGCCCTTCACTGGATATGACTATAAAGATCCTAAAATATTAATTCAATTTGAAGTGATATTTATGATTTCTCCTTCTTTAGGTTTTAAATCTTTATTGAGTTTTCCATGCAATCATTTATTAAAGCGGAGAGACGAACTGATCTGATTCTTGAATTGTTCCATAAAAATAATTTTAGGCAAAATCTAGAATTGATCAATTGTTTACTCAAAGCAGATATCATGAAATCACTGCATATGATTGTCTCTCAAGTCTACAGTATAGGGCAACCATTGGCAATAAGAAACTTATTCTGAGAAAAGCCAATTGTCTTCTTGGAAGTATTTGGGCTTTGCTCAAAATTCCCTACGTAGGCTAGTATTTTACCATCTGCCAGATGCCATTGAAAATTATTCTAGTTCTCCTCAGAAAGAAGGTCTATTTGGTGTGTGTGTGTGAGTGATACATTTATATTCAATACCAAAACAGGAGCTTTCACTGAATGTTCCAACCTTTGACCAGTATCTTTAATTTCAATGCTAACAAAATAATGTTTAAGATCATCCAACATAGATTAGCACTCTACATGGAAAACAAGATGCCAGATGTTCAATCTGGCTTTAGAAAATGGTGAAACATTATTGCTGATGCTAGATAATTCTGAAAGCCAAAGAGTACTAAAAATGAGTCAGAATGTGCTTTGATTATAGAAAAGCTTTTGATTCTGTTGATCACCTTAAGCTGTGAAATGTGCTTAGAAAATGGGAATCCTAAAACATCACATTGTCCTAATGGAAACTTCTATGAAGATCAGGGAGCCACAAGATGGACAGAAGATATTGAAGTAGACTGACAAAGGATTGGCAAAGAAGTGTGGCAAGGCTGTATACTTTCCCCTTCAATCTATATATTGAATGTACAGTACTGTATATTAAAGGAAACTGCAGTAGAAAAAAATGAACGTGGCTTTAAAATTGTAGGAAGAAACATCAATAACCTGTACTGCTCTCATGATAAAGTAAAATTATAGTTAAATATAAAGATGACCAAATATCATGGTGAACAACTAGCCTTAGAATTGACAATGAAGATCTTGAAGTGAATGATTATACTTTTTATGATTAACTATCACTATTAAATGAATAGTGTCAAGAAGTACACTGCAACCTAGCACTTGGTAGAGCAACTGTTAAGGACTTGGAAAAGAAATGTAAATGCAGTTGTGTCTATACAGTATTTACAAATATCACAACTGTGCAGATCATAGTAATCTAGGGCTGATGAAGCTTTCAGCTGGAAGCAGTTTAGCTAAGCCATCTTAGAGATTTATGGGCAATTTATTATTTGAACCCTTGGCTCTCTCACCATAATTAATATACTGCATACATTTTCATACTGAATTTAGACTTTAGCATGCCAACTTCTCTTTTTGTCACTTGTTTGGTAGCTGTATACTCAAATAATTAGACAAGGCTCCTTTGTAAAAGGAGTACTCTCAGGCAGAAGTTGAATCTGCAATTAGGATGAACCATAGCCAACAATTGTATTATCTAACCAGGGGTGGGCTACTGCCCGGACAGGGGGGAACATGGCGGGGTATCGAAAATGGAGCTCTACCCCAGAGCACCCAATTTGCACTGAAAGATGTTGAAAGAAAATGCATAAGCCACGCCCACAGTGTGGTAGTAAAAATTTTGGTAACTCTTCACTGTATCTAACACATTCCTGCACATTCTCAATATTGTTTCCTAATTGAATGAAACTCCATTTCCTACAAAGACAGAGTCTTTGCTATTCTTTGGCATGTTGAATTTTGATGCAATTGCAAAAATTATTTTGCCAGCAAAGTTTGGCATATGAGAAAAATGTTGGATGAAGAACATATGACCAGATTACCTGCGGGACTGCCTGATGCAGAACGAATCCCAGCGTCCGGTTAAGTCCCACAGAATTGGCCTTCTCCCGGTCCCATCAAGTAGACAATGTCGTTTGGCGGGTCCTAGGGGAAGAGCCTTCTCTGCGGGGGCCCTGGCCCTCTGGAATCAACTCCCCTCAGAGATTCGCACTGCCCCCACCCTCCTTGCCTTTCGTAAGAATCTGAAAACACACTTATGCCGTCAGGCTTGGGGTCATTAGACCCCAGCCTCTGTCCAGTGAATGCGTTGGATGGTATGTATGTGAATGCTTGATTTTAAAAAGTTTAATTTTTAATAATTTTAAATTCATTATCACTATTAATTGGACCCAGAAAGGTTTACA
Organism: Erythrolamprus reginae; assembly: GCF_031021105.1. Lineage (NCBI taxonomy): Eukaryota > Metazoa > Chordata > Lepidosauria > Squamata > Dipsadidae > Erythrolamprus > Erythrolamprus reginae. Next base: position 196,874,991 of record NC_091951.1, on the reverse strand, counting down.
TTGTATTTTTGTTATTGAGATGTTGTGAGCCGCCCCAAGTCCACGGAGAGGGGCGGCATATAAGACCAACTAATAAATAAATAAGTAACTAAATAAACATATACCATATTTTTGGAGTATAAGACGCACTGGAGTATAAGACGTAGCTAGCTCAGGAATGGGAGTTGAAGTCCACAAGTCTTAAACTTGCCAATTTGAATACCCTTGCATCCCTAACCCCTAACCCAGGAATCTTCAAACTTGACAGCTTTAAGAGTTCAACTCTCAGAATTCCTCCTTCAGTCAGGCAGACGGGGTGATTAGAAGGCAAAAACAGCCCATTTTTGTGAAAACAGGCCATTTTTTGCCCGTTTTTTGCAAAAACTGAGTGGGCAAAGGGTCTGGGTAGCCTGCAGACAGCTCTTGGGTGCTGGGGGATGGCAAAAATACTCCCTTTTTTGTAAAAAGTGGGCCATTTTCCACCCATTTTTTAATTAAAGTGGAGGCATTTTTGCCTTCCTCTAGTCTCCAGGAGCGCTCTGCAGGTTCCCCAGACCCTTTCCTCATCCTACTTTGCCGAAAAATAATGGGCGAAAAATGATGCATTTTTCACAAATATGTTTTTGCCTTCTAATTACCCCATCTACTTGGATCCAGAAGAGGTAAAACTTCCAAAATACATAATTATGTCCAGTAAAGAATAAATTTGAATAATTGGTTTTTCAAAGTGTAGTTCAAAAGGTAGGATTACAAATTTTGGGGGTGGTTAGACCATGCAAAACCTGTTCCAGTTTTGTCTGGACAAGCTTGAAGGGCTTTCCCAAACAAAGGAGGAAGTAAAGGCCACAATGATTTTTCAAAGTTTCAGTAGATACAAGTATATACATTCTTCTAAAGAAGAATGTAATGATTTCTTGTTGCTTAGTCAGTGTGGACTTACTAATCAGATGAACTGGGAAGAAAATTCCAAACAGAGTTTTGAGAGATGGCTAAACCCATACTTCTGGTTATCTGTCAAAGCCATTTGTCAGTCACGACATTCATAGTTTAGGTATTCATGTATTATATCATTATTATTCATGTTTATTCATAAAGAGATCACATAAAGTCATTTATCATTTTAAGGCATCGTGCTATTGCAAAATTTGAGAATATCTGAAGTATGCACCATAAATTAGTATTGCAAAGGCAGCCTAATGCATGGAATACTTTTATTGAGCTTGCTGGTGTTTTTGGCTGGTGCTGAGAAGTTAAAATATTTTCTTTCTCTCTCGCAGAACAACTAGCTCAAAGAATGCAATTTCTAAATTAGATGTCTATACATGTAGAATCCTGTGTCTGCAAAAGTCACAAGGAATAAAGAGCCATGTCTATTATCTTTGCCTCTAAAGCAGAAAACAATTGAATGTTTCTGCTGTCTCTGAAGGATGCAAAGACAGCTTCTTCCACAGGAAATTCCTCTGTGTGCATAACCAGGTGCCTTCAAAAGGTATGAGGCCTATCAATTTCCATTGTGCTTCCTCTTGATTTCAATGCTTTTGTGGAAGGTAGCAATTTCATCCTGGTACATAAACTACACATAGCCCAAGGGCAATCCATCACTAGACAAAGAAAACTTGGTTTCTGTGGTCTTCCCAATACTATTACACTACAGCTCCCAGAAGCTGCTGTCAAAGTGGGCAATTGTGAGATATGCTAATTCAACCATGATCCCAAGGATTTAATTGCCCACACTTGATCAGTTTAAAAACCATGGCTACCAACTTTGTACTGCTTTCTACCATACTTTATCCCTGTATTATTGGAATCTTGGATTCTAAGCAAGCCACAACATATGTATGGCTGCTTTGAGTTGCTCCTTTCTGGATTTATTTTATAACATATGCTTATATTTTTCCACTCAGTTTGCTGTACAAGGAATAACATCTTATACCAGGGGTTTGCAACCTTAAACATTCAAAGAGCCATTTGGGCCCATTTTCCACAGAAAACAAAACACCAGGAGCCCCAAAACCTGGATGGGCATGGCCAACTGGACATCACTCATTCTCATCCAGTCATGACACCCCAGCCAAACCTACCCAGGTTTTGTGGTTCCATTTTCTTTTAACCTTCTCTCTCTCTTTCCCTCTCTCTCTCTCCCCCCTCTCTCTTTCTCCCTCTCATCTTTCCCCCTCTTTCTCCCTCATCTTTCTCTCTTTCTCATCTTTCTCCCTCATCTCTCTCTCTAATCCTTTTCCCTCTCCCTCTTTCCCCCTCTCTCTCATCTTTCTCCTTCTCTCTCATATCTCCCTCCCTCCCTCCTTCCCTCTCTCTCTCTTATCTTTTTTCTTTTCCCTCTCTCTCTTTCTCATCTCTCTATCTCTCATCTCTCTATCTCTTTCTTCCTCCTTCTCTCTCTCGTGTGTGCATCCATTTCCCAAAACAGGCAAGGGTTGGGGGTTGGGTTTTTTTCTGATGATGTTCTTTCTTCTTCCTTGGGTGCTTTTTACCATATGGTTTAATTTTAACTCAAGAATCATTTCAGGTACCAGATTGGAATCAGGTAAGAGCAGCCCTGGAGGGGTGGTGAAGAAGAAAGGAACTGGTCTTCTAGTCCAACCCCCTGGTTGGGCAGGAAACCCTACACTACTTCAGACAAATGGTTATCCAACATCTTCTTAAACACTTCCAGTGTTGGAGCAGTGACAACTTCTAGAGGCAAGTTGTTCCACTGATCAATTATTCTAACTGGAATTTTTTTTATTAAGTTCTAAGTTGCTTCTCTCCTTGTTTAGTTTCCACCCATTGCTTCTTGTTCTACCCTCAGGTGCTTTGGAGAATAGCCTGACTCCTCCTCCTTTGGGGCAACCCCTGAGATATTGGAAAACTGCTATCTTGTCTCCCCTAGTCCTTCTTTTCTTTAAACCAGACATACTCAGTTCCTGCAACCATTCTTCATATGTTTTAGCCTCCACTTCCCTAATCATCTTTCTCTGCATTCTTTCTAGAGTCTCAAAATCCTTTTTACATTGTGGTGACCAAAACTGAATGCAATATTCCAAGTGTGGCCTTATCAAGGCATTATATAGTGGTATTAACAGTTCACTGATCTTGATTCTATCCCTCTGTTGATGTTGTGTGTCTCTAAAGAATTGACTGAGATGTTAAAATACATTCATGAAGATATAAAAACTTACCTTTTGGAAATTAGAGGTGGTAAGAACATAGAAATGAAGTTGGAACATAAAGAACACTCAGAATTTATAATGCTGGAAAATGGAAATGAAGAACAAGGAGATTATACTGATGAAAAAAGAAATGAAAATTAAAAAAACAGATTGTTGATTACACTGGGATTTACAGTGATAAGAAAAGAGTAAGAGAGGAGTATTTGTTTTTGAAGAAGCAATTAAAAACAGGGTAATAGAGATAAGAGACAAGGAGGAATTGAGAATAGATTTAAGTAACTACGGTAATACATTCCAAAGGAAGAAAAGGAATTCAGACAAAAAGAAGTCATAGGTATAAAAATAAAAGAAACGGTTAAGAGAAGGGATTGGAAGGGAAAACCCCACAAGAATTAGAATTTTTGAGACCAAAAGAGAAGGGATGAAGAGGGGAAGGTCAACAGAAAGGAAGAAAGGGTATAATTAATTATGGTATAAGATTTTTTTAATAAGGTTGTAATATGATACTTAAAAAAGAGAAATTAGTGATATAATAGTAGGTGTAACTGATGGAATGCTAAAAAAACTTTTTCTATGACCTATATTATAAAAGTGAACATTAAATCTTGATGATGAACTTAGAAAGGATAAAGGGAAATAAATTACATTATAGTAGATAATTGCATATAATTAAGTAAGTTATAAAAGTTAAGTTATAAGATTGGTGGCGGAATGTTATCAAAAATTTAGAATTATTTTTCATTTCATTGTATCAATATTATTAGTTACATATAATTAATTATGATATAAGGTCCTTATATGACTGGAAAAGGATGATACCTGTTATAGAAATTGAAAACTAAATTCTGAGGAGAAATTTATTGTTAAAAAGTTATAACATTTGTATAATTATTATTTGCAAAGGTTTTTTGTATGAGATTATGTAATTCATAAATTTGATTTCATGTTGAAGATATTTTTGATGATTAGTGGTTTATAGTATATTGGAAAGTTGGTAAAGTTATCAGCCAATGGATTAGAATATGCTTAAGATTAGAATATTAGAATATGTTTAAATATTGAGAATGAACTAAAACAAGAAAAAATGAGTAATAAGGGGGATTTGAGATTAGAAATTTAGGGCATTTAGAAATGACAGAATAAAAATAAAACGAGTAAAGATATAAATTGAGGAAAGGGAAGAGTAAGACCTAAAATTAAAAATATAAACAGGGTGGACTTGAAGGTAAATAAGAAAAGAGGTACAAGAGACAATTAATATGTATGGAAGATAAGCTATAGCAATTAATTTGGAAGAAATATGAAAATTAAAGGTGGTAGACCGAGGCGACAAAAAGAAAAGATACAAGTTTAAGAGTAGCACCGATGCTGGAATGAAGTTAGGAATTTGAGTTGCTCATCTGTTATGATTCGATGTATTCAGGGAAGGACAAGAGGGAGGAAGAGGAAGAAGAAAGAGAGGGAGGAGGGAAGTAGGAAAGAGAGAGAGGGAGAAAGAAGGTAGAAGGAAGAGAGGGAGAGGGAGGAGAGTAGTATGAAATATAGAAGAAAAACAAAGTACAAAAGGTGCAAAATTAGGATATTTGTTTATGGCATATTGGACAGAAATGTATAATTATGTTTTGATATGATTTATGGTATATGTAGTAATGTCTACATAAAGGTGATGAACAAATTTTTTTAAAAAATAAAAATAAAAATAAATGAAGCTCTTTGATCCCACTACTGTTGCTCCACCTGCTGGCTGCCACCCTGCCCCTTGTCCTCCCGTCCTCACTTCTCACCTGCCCTGAGAAGCGAAGAGTGATGGCGATGGATGGAGACTCGCTCCTCTGCTTGCCTGTTTTTCCAGCCCTTGTTGGGAGATGTGTGACTTTCTCCACCCCAAGACACCAGCTGGGGCATGTCTCCCTATATTCCTCTCGCTGCTTCCCTGGATGCTTACTGCTCTTGCACTTAAACTTGGTACACTGCACAATGGGGGAGATGCTGTCCCCTCCTCCTCCTCCTCCTGGAGCCCATTATAATGTGGAGCTTTGGCTGCAGCCGGGCAGCTCAGGCATTGTCTCAGTGTGGAGAAAAGTTGTGCATCTCCCCCCAGTGGCCAAGGTGCATACAGCACCAAGAAGGGCCAGAAACAGAGGCTCCCACTCTGGAATACAAAGTGATCATCCACTGCAGTCGCCCTTCTCTTCTCAGGGCAGGTGAGCCACCCAGAGGTGTGATCATCTGACAGAGAGCTGAAGGAGAGGGGTCCAAGATCTGCATGTGGCTCTAGAGCCGCACACTGCTGACTCCCGTCTTAGACCAAAGAGAAGCCTTGAAAACCCCATGCCCTGTCAACTGCTACTTAAATCACATTGAGAAAAAGAGCTGGCTTGAGATTGGCAAGTGGAGAGAGGCAGGCAGGAGCTGCATTTAGCCTTATTTTCATCCCCCTATGTTCTGCTGAAACAACATCAAATGCCAATAAGATTCCATGGGGGGAGAGGGAATGGTTTTTAAATTTTGTTTCCAGCTGTTTGGATTGCAGTGGTAGCTCTTTACCCCCATTCCTTGTCATCTCGATAGAAGCATCAGGAGATTTTTCTCGATCTGTTCTAAGACCCAAATGGCATCAAGAAAAATCATGCTGACTTCCTGCTTCCCTGCAGGTAAAGGCTATATGATGTCTTACCTTAGTGGATGAAGCATCTGTTTTTAAAAATGAAGCTGAGATTCCACATGCAACTCAAGTTTATCCCCCCCCCCCAACAAGGCATTGTGATGTCACACTGTGTCACAGGGATGATCAGGGCTTGTTACAGACCACATCCAAAGGAAACATAAAGCAATGATTTCTCAAAAAGATCTACTCTAGCAAGAACTTTCTCTCTTTAATACTTGGACATTTGAAGACATCTTTCCTTAATACATATGTTGGTCTAGTTTTTGGGGAGGAAAATAGGGAAAATAATCTGCTTACCAGGTATTCATCTGGCTAGCATCCTTAGTCTGGTCAGATTCAACACATTATTTTATCCCCTGGTTAAGGGTTTAAAAAAACCTTTATTCTGAGAGAGTAACAATGAAAGAGCTTGCAAGCCAGTAAGAGCTGGGAACATCATTTGCACCTGGAAAGAAACAGTCTGAGCATGTAGAGCAATGCAAAAAAAACTCTGCGAAGGCTTAGGGCTTGGAAAACATTTTTCTTTGCAGAGAGTTAACAATGAAAGAGCTTGCAAGCCGGTAAGAGCTGGGAATATTGTTAGCACCTGGTTAGGGCTGGAAAGAAACATTCGGAACAAGTAAATCAATGGAGGGGGGACCCTACAAAGACAGGGTTTGGAGAACATTCTTGGCAGAGAGTAATAATAATAATAATAATAATAATAATAATAATAATAATAATAATAATAATAATAATTATTATTATTATTATTTATTAGATTTGTATGCCGCCCCTCTCCGAAGAGCTTACAAGCCGGTAAAAGAGCTTATAAGCCGGTAAATGAAAGTGCTTACAAGCCGGTAAAAGCTGGGGACATTGTTAGCACCTGGTTAGGTCTGGAAAGAAACATTTGGAGCAAATAGAGAATGAAAAAAAAAATCAAAGACAGGGTTTGGAAAACATTCTTAGCAGAGAGTAACAATGAAAGAACTTGCAAGCGGGTTAGAGCTGGGAACATCATTAGCACCTGGTTAGGGCTGGAAAGAAACTTACTCAGAGCAAGTTGGACCAATGGAAAAAACTCTGCAAAGACTTAGGACTTGGAAAACATTCTTCACAGAGAGAAACAATGAAAGATCCTGCAAGGTAAGAGCTGTTAACAGCTAGTTAGGGATGGGGGGGGAGCTACATTCAGAGTATAAGACGCACCCTAATTATCAGCCTCTTTTAGGGAGGAGAACGGTGCATTTTATACACTGAAATATACGGTACCAATTCATCTGAGCTGTTAATTAGAGTCTCAAGCAGTAAATCAAACTACCAAATAGTTCTCTTTGATCCGATCTCTAATTAACACGACTCACTCTGAGTTGGCAGGAAGCCCAGAAACCAAGATTTCACCTTCTTATTTTTGTAATTGACATAAATAGTCCAAGATGCTGATCATCCATCTATCACACTAGCAAGTTGACATCTGCACTGGCTTGTCACGAGCTCACCCTTAAATAACCAAAAGGCATGGCCATGTGTTCTAGAGATCTATTCATGCAGAGACCTCCTCTTGCTCAGCCACTCATGCCTTCTGACACTTCTGTGCACTCTGGCATCAAGATGAGGCTCCTCCTCTTCGGCTGAGCCACTCATGTGCACCTCTGATGTGCAACAGGCCCTGGTTAGCTTTCAGCCTCTGACCTCATATCCTCTCTGACTTCCTCACTATCAGATTCAGGTGCCAGGGCTAGGATATCAACCCACACCCATCTCTCGATCCTCTGAATCCGTGATCAGCTGCGTAGGATGCGGACGGGCCACAACAACGAGTCATAGTTCAGTGATGTTCTGAGAGGTTTGTGTTGGTCCATTTGGACCAGACCATGAAATCAACTTCATGGGTTATCTCTAACTGCTTTTAGTGAGATTGGCTACAGCAGGGCTGTCAAACTCGCTGCCTGTGGGCTGAATGCATCACAGGCAGGCCATGCCCATACCCAGTTTAGCAAAGGAACAAAAGTCCCAACATGTCATGTGATGCCGCCATGACAATGTGAGTTTGACACCCCGGGGCTACAGTAACAATCTCGCAAGTCTGATTGAGCTGTACCTACACCTCTTTCTTATAGTACAGGGAGTTAAAGAGCATCGGTCTGAGCAGCTTCCAGAATGGATGGCCTGGAGTTAAAAAGTGCTGTATCGTTTTTTGCCTAAGCAACAAATTGGCAGAAGATAACAGTCAAAGTCACCTTACTTTCTACAGTTTACCAATCCCCATCCTCCCAAAGCATAAAGAATTTGGAGAAATGACCCAGGAAAAAATGGGAAAGTGAGGAGACTAACCTCAACTATTTTCATTGTGATAAACGGGTGTGTTGTAATTTATCACCATCACAGGTTTGTCTGTAGATAAGTGCCTTCTATGGTAGCCAGGTTGTGAGACACCCAACAACTGCCTCTCAAAATTCCAAATGTGCCAACATTTTAAAAGGCTTACTTCTTCCTGCTTTACTTTTTCAGCAAAAGTAAAGATAAAGGCTCTTTTTGAATTTTACGCTTTAAGGGTAGGAAGACACTCAGAACATAGCAATGAGAATGCCTTCCTAGAATACCTTAGTGAAGTCTTGGAAAGGATGTCTCCTTTCTCAAACTCAATTTGGGCAAGAGAGAAAAAGTTGTGGTTTACCCTGATCGTCCATCCATTCCTCTTTCTGTTTTCAGGACTGTAAATTGTGGACCACCTCCACGGCCCCTGGAAATTTGAAGTCTAAACTTGAAAGGAATTTCTTCAAAACCTTAATTTATTAAATCACCAATGTCTGTAACTTTTGTATACCAAATGTTCATAAGATCCACTCATCTTTCATCACAGCAAGGGCAAACCAGCTGGTTAATATTTTAATAATTTTACGTCTGAAATATTATAGTAGACTGTTGGTCAGATTCTTTCCACCATCAATCTTTGTTTAGAATAGCACAGTTCATACGGTTCGGCATTTCAAGGGTCCAATTATCCATATCCTTCTCTGAAACCAATCCTTATCTTCATGAAAGATGCCAGTTTATGTTGTATATGTCAACTCATTGCACAGTCACATCTATCTGCTTGTAGTTCGTGAGACTGCATGCTTGACCTGTCTATCTAACCAGGACTGACTGACATCTTGTGTACTAAAATAGCCACATCAGAGTCAAGAGCTTTTACCCACCCAGCACTTGTTCTCTGCAATCAGCTTCCATCAGAATTATGCTTGCAGTCTGCTCTATCAAAATATAAACAGATGATAAAAATGTTTCTTTGTAATGGCCCTTTGTGAAACTGGGCTCAGTATTAATTCTTTATGAAGAAAGATATTGCTACTTTAGAGCAACTTTTAATTAGAGTTTTAAATCTTATTGCCTGTTCAGGTTATTGAGACTTTATATTTCAGTTATGGTTTATATGAGATGTATTAATTTTGACGATAGATTTTGTCAATTTGTACCGCTCCTAATTACTGTATGGGCACATGAGAAAGCAAACTTCAGCAGCAATTACTACTATTATTAAGCTGAACTGTTAGCAATAACTTTTTAATATCTTGCAGTGGACAAAGGATAAGAGGAAGTACATGCAAGTCACATAAGCCACTTTCCACCCAAACATAAAAAAAGAAAAGTTCCCCTGGAACAGGAAGCCCAAGACTTATGGCTATTCATTTAATGACCATTTGGCTACAATGGCACTGAAAAAGTGACTTATAACCAGTTCTTACACTTAGGACCACTGCAGTATCTCAACAGTCACTTGATAAAAATTTGGTATAGCAATTGGCATGTATTAGGGTGATTGTAGTGTCCTTGAGGTGGTCATGTGATTATGACTTAAAGCCACCTTGAGGAGCTTCCCAAAAGTGAAGTAAATGAGGAAAGCAAATCTGCTCAACCATCATGTGATTCACTCAACAATGCCATCAAAAAGGTCATATAGCTGGGTTTGACTTACTTAGCAACATCATTGCTTAGCAATGGAAGTTCCAGTCAAAATTATGGCTGGATGTTGAAGACTATATATGTTAAGATTTCTATTAACAGATTTTCTACCAAGAACACAGATATATACCTCAACTTGCAGGAAGCCCAATAGGGCCAGATGTACTATTGGGTCAAATGAAAAAATTGCCTTAAGTGGTAGATGCTATGAGGTCATGGAGTTTCATTAGTTACAGTATCTTATTGGAAGACAGCCACACGGTCTGTTTTGGACCCCCTAAACCAGTGATTTTCAACCTTTTTTGAGCCATGGCACATTTCTTACATTTACAAAATCCTGGGGCACATCACCAACCAAAATGACACAAAATAACACTCTAAGACACTCTCCTCTATTTTTTCATCCCTGTCTCCTCCCCCCCTTGTGTGTGTGTATGTGTGTGTGTGTATACACACTCTTGAACCATTTCCAAAAACAGGTGAGGGCTGGGGGGGGGGGGGTTCCAATTCTTTGGGTGCTTTTTATCATATGCTTTAAATCAAGAGTCACTTCTCTCTCTCTTTTGTTTCTCTCTCTTTCCTCTCATTCTCTGCCTCAATCATTTTCTCATTTCTCTTTTTTTCTCCCCCTTTTTCTCTCATTTTTTTTCTCTCTCTCCCTTCCTCTCCTTTTCTCTCTCTCTCTTGCATTCTCTCTCTCTATCACTGTCTTTCTCTCTCTTTCTGTCTTTCTCTCTCTCTTGCTTTCTTTCTCTCTCTTGCTCACTCTCTGTCTCCTGCTTTCTCTCTCTCTCTCTCTCGCTTTCTTTCTGTCTCTTTCTCTCTTGCTTTCTTTCTTTCTCTCACTCTCGTTCTCTCTTTCTCTCTTGCTTTCTCTCTCTCTCTCTTTCTTGCTTTCTTTCTCTATCTCTTTCTCTCTCCCCCTCTCTTTCTCTCTCTCTTTCTCATACATCACACCAGCAACAGCAGCATCAGGCAGTAGCTGCGGGGCGGTGGCAGGGCAATCAGCTGCGAGCAGAAGCTCCAGGATGGAAGCACCGATGGCGGTGCCTGGACGTGTTGCTGGATGCCGTATATGATGGCACTGTGCTGGGTATGGGCACAGGGCTGGCACCTCCGTCCCGTCCCAGCCAGCAGGCCACTGCCAGTCCTGCAGCACCAGCATGTACGACATCCAGCAACACGTCCAGCCGCCACCATCAGTGCCTCTGTCCTGGAGCTCCTGTTCTCAGCTGACCGCCCTGCTGCCACCCCACGGCTACTGCACGATGCCGCTGTTGCCGGTGTGGTGTACGCTGTTGCCGACCGCTTGCAGCTGCCACCCCGCAGCTACTGCCGGGTGCCACTGCTGCCGCCGCCCTCCCGCTCCCACTGCCGGCACCCTCCTGCCGGGCCCCAAAGCTCACCTGCCGCCGCCGCCAGGGAAGCTCCAGCTGGGCAGGGCGCTGCAGCTGCCAGAAAACTTGGAAGGCGCAAAGAAGAAAGCTCAGCTTCCAGTCTCACAATTTTTTGCTCTTTGCGCCCTTAGGAAAAAGTTGCGAGACCGGAAGCTGAGCTTCCTTCTTCGCAGCACAACTGACTATGTGTGCAATGGCACACTGGTTGAAAAACACTGCCCTAAACTAGCCTGATGTTTGCCCTGACATGAAATAGAGAGCACCAGACCCAAAGTGAGCTTCAGCTACCACTACCAATGATTTCTGTCATCGAAATGGCAAAGGGATGTCATTTTTTGCCTCAGGCAGCAGAATACATTAGATATGTACTACAAGCACAATTGATGTGAAGTTACACCCTGGGGGGGGGGCACTCAAAGCAAAATAAGCAAGTTTGTATTTCACTGATAAATCAAACTCAAATAAAGGGGAAAATCCAGGGTTTGGTGAATCCCTCTCTCCTATTCTCCCTGCAGCCCAGCAATTTTAAAGTGTAACTATTGGTTTCCAAAAACAAAAGCAAGTAATGTGGCACTTCAATTTCCCTTGAGGCATTTTTTTTTCCAAATCAATGCTTTCTTAGGAGAAATTGAGAACAATTTTATATGCTCCACTCTTTTTAGGGTGCATAAAAACATTCCCATGCCTTGGGAAACCTTGCCTCAAAAATTTAGGTTTTAGAAATGCCCAAATATATTCAAGGGAATCCATACAGGGGAATTAAATGCACAATAGCCTGAAACAAACACTGTTAGGCAAGAAAAGCAGAGGAGAGAGATAAAAGAAGAGGAGATAAAACTATTGGCAATGGAATAAATAAACAAGAGTTAGTCACCCGATAATATGATCTGCCAAGCGGATGGTTTAGGCGGCAGAACAGCATTCCTCAGAGCTATACTGCTATGTGCCAAAACGGTCCGATCCCAAAGTTGTTGCATTGCATTTTATACTCTTGAGGGATCTTAAAAAAAACAACCACCAAGGAATAACTTGAATGGGAAGAAAGGGCCAGAATTTCACAACTGTACAGCCAGAATCAGGACATGACCAGAGATATCCCTGATTCTACCATATCCGAGCTTGCTTAAGCCACATGGGCACCTATCTCTGCAACCTGCTAGAAAAAAGGATGATGGTCAGTGCTGGGGCAGAAAACTTAGTCATAATGGAAGTGCAGGGAAGAGAGGAGACCTAAGAAGATACTTTTCCTACGCCCACAGAATTCCCGTCTGCTCAGGCCACAAAGGTTTGCAGTATAAAAAGAGCATTGAGAACCTGTGCGGGCATGTCACACTGGTAAGACTCCCAGATATTTTTAACTATAATTCCTGTCAAGTGCTGGTGAAATTAGTAGGAAGTTAAGAAATCAGTTCTTTGGAGCAAACAGGTTTGTGAGTAGCAAACCCACTTCTTGGCAATTTAGTTTACAATATGCATAAACTGCCTTGCAGCCATTTCCATTCCTATGGTCTAAAGCTCAGAAGAGTAATGGAAAAACCCACATTTTAATTGCTTTCCTTAATTGCTAGAAAGGATGGAGTGGGGTAGGGACTCTGAACGAAGATTGTGAAGACTAAAGAGAGGAGAGCGAGAGAGATTAAATTATGCAAAGGATTCTTGTACTACCCACTTGTCATTGTTTGGCTGTCAGCAGGCTACTAAAACACGATTTAAGTATTGCCCACAAGATCATATGCTGCCAATGTCCTACCGGTCAATGACTACTTCAGCTTCAACCGCAACAACACAAGAGCACGCAACAGATTCAAACTTAATACGAACCACTCCAAACTTGACTGTAAAAAATATGACTTTAACAATCGAGTTGTCGAAGCATGGAACTCATTACCGGACTCAGTAGTGTCAACCCCTAACCCCCAACATTTCTCCCTTAGACTATCCATGATTGACCTCTCCAGGTTCCTAAGAGTCCAGTAAGGGGCGTACATAAGTGCACTAGTGTGCCTTTCGTCCCCTGTCCAATTGTCTTTCCTTTCTCTCATATATCATATATATTTTCTTCCTTTCATATATCTTCTCTTCTATTTTTACTTTTATCCTTATATATATTACTTCATGTGTATTGGACAAACAAACAAACAAATAAATAAATAAACAAACAAACAAACAAACAAACAAATAAATACTGATATATACATTTCCAAAATCTAATCTCTTCAAAATAGATGGAGGTTGTTTTTTGTTTTGTTTTTAAATTCTATACTTTTTCACAGCTGGCTATATTTTTTCCTAACCTACAGCTTCTTTTGCTAAATTCTCAGCATACCTTCTCATGTATTTTTCTTATTATTCCCCGGTTGTCCAAGGACTTTTTCCTGCTACTACTATTACTTGAACACTTCCTCTCCCTCCCTCCCTCCTCCCTCTCTCTCCATGGATGAGCCAAATAATGACACCCCTCTCCCTTTCTGAAAATGGCTGCTGATGCACATCCAGGGTGATCTGTCTTTTCCACTATGGAAAGAGCATTATTTGGCAAGATTCTATTACTGACTCTGAATAAATACAACTAGGATGATGTAACGGTGAAGGTGGGGGACCAAAAGTGAAGAGTTCCCAGGTTCAGGACTCTATGCCAGCCTAGCCCACCTTATAGGGTTTTTATTGTGGTGGAAAAGGGAGAAAGGAGTACAAGGTGCATTGTCTTGAGTTCCTAGAGCAGTGATGGCGAACCTTTTTTTCCCTCAGGTGCCAAAAGTGCATGTGTGCATGCTATCGTACATGTGTGAATGCCCACTCACATAATTCAATGCCTGGGAAGGGTGAAAGGGGCCTCTCCTTCCCCCCCCCCGAGGCCCTCTAGAGGATGGAAATGGCACATTTCCCAATGACTAGTGAGCCCAGTAGACCCATTTTTCACCCTCCCCAGGCTCCAGAGGCTTCCCTAGAGCCTGGAGAGGGAAAAAACTATTATTATTATTATTTTTATTATTATTTATTAGATTTGTATGCTGCCCCTCTCCGTAGACTCGGGGCAGCTCACAACAGTCATAAAACAATACATGGTAACAAATCTAATAATTAAAATATAAAATAACAGTTTTACATTACAAAGTCTTTAAAAAAACAGTAGATAAAATACATACACACAGTTATATCATGCACAAAGTTACATAGGCAAGTAGGGGATGTCTCAGTTCCCCGAAGCCTGATGACAGGGGTGGGTTTTAAGGAGTTTACAAAAGGCAAGGAGGGTGGGGGCGGTCCTAATCTCTGGGGGAATTGATTCCAGAGGGTCGGAGCCACCACAGAGAAGGCTCTTCCCCTGGGTCCCGCCAGACGACATTGTTTAGTCGACGGGAGCTGGAGAAGACCAAATCTGTGGGACGTAACCGGACGCTGGGATTCGTGCGGCAGAAGGAGGTCCCAGAGATATTCTGGTCCGATGCCATGAAGGGCTTTGTAGGTCATAACCAACACTTTGAATTGTGGCCGGAAACTGATCGGCAACCAATGCAGACTGCGGAGTGCTGGTGTAACATGGGCATACTTAAGAAAGTCCATGATTGCTCTTGCAGCTGCATTCTGCATGATCTGAAGTTTCCAAACACTTTTCAAAGGTAGCCCCATGTAGAGAGCGTTACAATAGTCGAACCTCGAGGTGATGAGGGCATGAGTGACTGTGAGCAGTGACTCCTGGTCCAGATAGGGCCGCAACTGGTGGATCAGGTGAACCTGGGCAAACGCCCCCCTCGCCACAGCAGAAAGATGTTTCACTAATGTGAGCTGTGGATCGAGGAGGACGCCCAAGTTGGGGACCCTCTCTGAGGGGGTCAATAATTCCCCCACAGGGTAATGGACGGACAGATGGAGTTGTTCTTGGGAGTCAAAACCCACAGCCACTCCGTCTTATCAGGGTTGAGTTTGAGTCTGTTGACACCCATCCAGGCCCCAACAGCCTCCAGACACTGGCACATCACTCCTACTGCTTCATTGACTGGACATGGGGTGGAGATGTAAAGCTGGGTATCATCCGCGTACTGATGATACCTCACCCCATGCCCTTGGATGATCTCACCCATGCCCTCCACCACTCCCTAGAAGCAGAAACCAGCCTCCCAGAGCCTCCGTGTGAGCCAAAAATCAGCTGGCTGGCACGCACATGCATGCTGAAGTTGAACTAGGACAATGGCTCCAGAGGTGGCCTGCTAAGGTGGAATGGTGATGTGTGCTCGCCCCCATGGCTCTGAGTGCTAGGACTCAGAGCCATGGGGGCGAGCACAAATCACCGTTCCACTTTAGCAGCCCACCTCTGAACAGCTCGCCAGCAGATATGGTTCCATAGGTTATGATGCCATAGGTTCGCCATCATTGTCCTAGAAGAATATCGCCGGCCGACTCACCGGCTTCCCGGCGCTTTTGCTGGAGGGCCGGCAGACTCGGGCCCTCCCGATGGCGGCCGCCATCTTGGTTTCGGCCGAAATCTCGCGATGCGAGATTTCGGCCGAGAAGGCCCTGCCCACGTGGCTGGGCATGACGTCGGGTCCGGGCGGGGCCTGCTGGCCCTATTTAAGGGACAGCAGGCCGGGAAGAGAGCCTTTTCGCCCGGACCTGGTGCCTGAGCAGACACTTCTTGGGTGCTGCTCGGCCGCCATTTTGGGTCTCCCTCGTGTCGCGGCCGCCATTTTGTGGCCTGCCGAGGGGGCGAAAAGTGCTGTGCTCGTTGCGCAACGAGGTTATCTGGCTCTTCTTCTACAGGACGACGTGTGGCCTTATCCTCCCTTCGTGTGGCTGCAGTCTTCAGGATCCCCCTCGGGCCCGAGGGGGACTGGTAACCTCCTCCCGGCCGGGAGGAGGGCGTGCTGGGGGGTGCTTTGTCTGGGCCCCCGGTCTTGGGAGGTTGAATCACAGGCCTTGGAGGCCTGCCTGCGCAGGGAGGCTTGCCATTTGGGGGGATATCAATCAGTTAACACTGTGTCAATCTCTCATTAGTATTATTCCCAATAAAGGGGGTGAAGGGTTGCTGGGGCTTAGGCTCTAGGTTGGCCCCTGCGTTGGGGGAGTTGGGCCTGCCACCCGGGCGGTGGGTTGTGGCCTAGTTTTATTACTCATTGCATACAAGGAGCAGGGTGATGGCTCCTAAGAAGAGGCCTGCCTCTACTCCGATGGCTCCGCCAGCGGTGCGACCCAGAAGGGCCCTTAGGCCTTCTGCCCGGGCCCGGGCCAGCAGGGAGGGGACTGCGGGGGTGGTCCCTGACCAGGGGGGGGTGGTCGCGTTGCCTCCTGCCCCTCAAACTGATATTTCTCCTGCTTTGTCTTGGGCCAGGGTGTTGGAGAGGCTCGATGAGCTCGAGCAGTGGAGGAGTGGTGCAGTCCCCGGAGCGGCCAGCAACCAAGTTCCCGCAGCGTTGGGGAGGGAGCCGGCGGCGGCCCAGGCTGGGCAGCCGGCTCCGTTCGGACGGCAGGCCCCGGCAGGGCCGATGGCGGCTTTCCCGGGCCCCGCACCATTGGGCCCCCCGTGGATGTCTTCAACCCCGTACGGGGCAGGTGAGGCTGCACCACACAACACATCCCTGTCTTTTCTTCCTCCCCCCGCCCCGGGTTTTCCCCCCGGCGGGGGTCGGGAGTGGGGCCAGCTTTTTGGGGTCCCCCGCGGGCACCTGTGGGCAGGTGTGGGCTCCGCCGGTACCTCCTCCGGGGCCGCCGGCGGCCGGCGCTGCTACGGTGTCTGGGACGGGTCCTGTGGGGACACCAGCGGTGTCCGGGGCAGGGGGGTGGGTTCCTCCGGCCCCTCCTGTCATGCCCCCGCTCCCGGTTTTCCCCTATCCCCATGGGGCGGGTGTGTTTGGTGTGGCGGCCAACTCGGTGTGGGACCCCTTCGCTTGTATTAAAGCGGGGGCCATACCGTGCGGGCTTCCATCCACCCCTCTAGGTTGCCACCTTCACCCGTCGGTCAAGGAGGCTATTTGGCGGGGCGAGTATGTGGATCTCTTTTCGCTGTTGAACCGCGAGGTTCCCAAACAGGAGAAGGAGATCGTCCCGGGGGAGAAAACGAAGAAGACCAAGGTAACGAAATGCTTCAGCTCATGGCTGTATGCCTTTCTTACCTATGGGTCGGTAGTGATACAACGGCAGCCGGCTATGGCCTCTGCCATGTTTAAGTATATAGACTTAATCGCCAGGGCCCATTTTGAATATAAGGGCACCATCTGGCGCCATTATGATAAGGGTTTCCGCATGAGGATGTCTGTGGAGCCCAACTTGCCGTGGGATATGGTGGTCCCGGACCTGTGGTTCCGGGCCACGCATATGTCCGGGAAGGAAGGGTGTGAGCGCACGGATAGTGGGCACTTTATGGAGGAGGAGCCCGGCGCGGCTTCGCCGGCCAAGGCGACTCCTGGTGTGGCTGGCAAGGGGGCCTCGCCCGCTTGTCATGAGTTTGCTGCAAAAGGGGCGTGTTTTCGTCCCTTTTGTAAATACAAGCATGCCTGCGGGAATTGTGGGGGGTCCCATGCAGCTTCAGTCTGTCCCCGCCCCAAGAAGGGGGCGGAGAAGAAGGGCGGGGGTCCAGGAAAACCTCCCCCTCCAGCTGGGGGAAAAGGGGCCCAGCCCAATTAATGTTTCTGTGCTAGAGGGTTGGTTGATCGACTACCACCCTCGCCCGAGAGCCGAGTTGCTCTTGAGGGGCTTCTCTGAGGGATTTAGGATCCCTTATGTGGGTATTAGGAGGGCCTTCATGTCCGACAACCTCAGGTCGGTTGTCGGGCATGAAGACATTGTACGGGCTAAGATTCGAAAGGAGGTGGCCGAGGGCAGGGTCCTTGGGCCCTTCCCGGAGCCGCCCTTTCCGAATCTTCGTGTGTCCCCCTTAGGTGTGGTCCCCAAAAAGGCGAGTGGTGAATTTAGATTGATTCACCATTTGTCTTTTCCAAAAGGGGAGTCAGTGAATGACTTCATTCCTGATGAGCTTTGTTCCGTCCGGTACGCATCCTTTGATGCGGCCGTGGCTATGGTTAGGGAGTGTGGGGTGGGAGCCCTTATGGGTAAATGCGACATTAAGTCGGCATTTCGGCTCCTCCCCATTCACCCAGGCGACTTCGAGCTGCTGGGCTTCCATTTCGAAGGTGGGTTTTATGTGGATAGGGCATTGCCGATGGGCTGCTCTATTTCCTGCTCCCTCTTTGAGAGCTTTAGTACCTTCCTCGAGTGGGTGTTCAGGAGGCGGAGTGGCCTGGGGTCTGTCGTTCATTACCTTGATGATTTCTTGGTGGCCGGGCCTGCGCAATCTGAGCAATGCTTTGCTTTGATGCGGGACTTCGAAGCCCTTTGTGCTCAATTGGGGGTGCCTTTAGCCTCCGAGAAGACCGAAGGCCCTGCCACCAGGATTACCTTCCTGGGTATTGAATTGGATTCAGTGGAGCAATCTTCCAGATTGCCCCTGGATAAGTTGATTAAGATCAGGTCCAAACTTGATGCGGTCCTGGGCTGCAGGAAGGTTACTCTTCGGCAGCTCCAGGAGTTGGCTGGGATTCTTAATTTTGCCTGTCGGGTAGTGGTGCCCGGTAGGGCTTTTTCTCGCCGGTTGTATGATGCGATGAAGGGGCTGAGTTTGCCCCACCATCGTACCCGCTTATGTGCAGGGGTCAGGGCTGACCTCTGCGTGTGGCGGGAGTTTTTGGAACGTTTTAACGGGTTGTCGTTTTGGCGGCAGGAGCTTCTTTTGGAAGCGGAGCTGCAGCTGTGTTCCGACGCCGCAGGGACTTGCGGTTTTGGGGTAGTGTTAGGTGACCAGTGGTGCTGGTCGGCATGGCCTCCGGAATGGAGTGCCTGTTCATTGGTTAAGGACTTAACCTTTTTGGAGCTTTTCCCCTTAATAGTGGCCTTAGAGCTCTGGGGGGAGCAGTTCAGGGATAAGACTGTGCATTTTTGGTGTGACAATCTAGCGGTTGTCCATGTTGTGAACGCCCTGTCCTCTAAGAGTGACAGGGTGATGCGGCTTGTCCGCCATTTTGTGCACAGGTCCTTGTCTTTGAACGCTTTGTTTTTGGCTAGGCACGTCCCTGGTTTAGATAACGGGGTGGCTGACGCCTTGTCCCGTGGTCAGTTGTCCAGGTTTCGGACCCTGGCCCCGTGGGCCCGAGAGTCGCCGGAGGTGTTTCCAGCCCACCTGTGGAGCCTGGGCGGGCTCTCGAGAGCTGGAGAGATGAGGCCTCCAGGGCGATCGCCTTATCGGTAGCTCCTAGTACCCTGCGAGCTTATCAGCGTGCAGGTAAGGAGTTTGGGGATTTCAGGCTGGGTAAGGGTTACCCTCATTGCTGGCCTGCCCCGGTTGAGCACCTAGCTGAATTCTGTGTCCTGCTGAAGGGGCGTGGCCTTTCAGTGAGGACTATCAGGGCTAGGTTAGCCGGCCTCGCCTTTCTGTCCAAGGCGGGGGGGTTTGGTGATTTTACGGGTGATTTTCGCATCCGGAGGATGCTGGAAGGTTGGGTGAGGGAGCGACAGGGGTTTCCCGCTGACGCTCGTCGGGCCCTGACGGTTCAGCAGCTGTCTCTGATTAATCAGATGTTTGGCAGTCTGTGCGCCTCTCCTTATGAGGCTCGGCTGTTCAGGGCGGCGACTTGCGTTATGTTTTTCGGGGCCCTCAGGGTCAGCGAGGCAATGGCCTCCTCGCAGTCTGACTTGTCGCTCCGCGCCTTCCAGCTCGCTGATCTGTCCTTTAGACAGGGGGGTGTCTCCCTTTTGGTGAGACACTCCAAGACAGATCAGTTACACAGAGGGGTTAGACTTGAACTTAGTGCAGCCACCGATAAGTCTGTTTGCCCGGTGGCTGCTTTGCAGCAATTTTGTGTTTTGCGTGGGTCAGGGCATGGGTACCTTTTTATACACCAGGATGGTTCCCCCCTGACCCGGTATCAATTCTGGGCGATAGTGTCTAAGGCTATGTCTCAGGTAGGCATGGATCCCGCCGGTTATGGAACGCATTCGTTCCGTATTGGCGCCGCCACTAGCGCGGCACTTTCTGGTCTCCCGGCCCAACGGATTCAGGAGATCGGCCGCTGGCGGTCAGCGGCATATTTGGGTTATGTTAGGCCCGCTGAGGATCCGGGGCAGGGTTTAGGCTAGGTAACCTCTCTGTGTGTGTCCTCTTCCAGGTTCCCAGTCCAGGCAGAAACCGACGGCGCTGCTGTGTGGCCACAGCATGGTCTTCTGGGCCGGCCGCTCAGCTGCCAGAAGTGCCATCGGGACCCAGCTGTCGTTGGGACGGTGGGTCAATGTTGTTTGGATGGGCCGGAGGGGTATGCGGTGGGAGGGCCTCCTACCGACGCTGCTGGGTACGCAGCATCTCAGGGCGGTACCCGGCGCTGCTGGGCGGGCGGCTACCCAGGGTCGCGCCCAGATGGGACTGGGTGGTCGGCAGCCCATAGCCGCACCCAGATGGCTGGTCTTGCACCTTGGTGGCAATGACCTATGCCTGCTTGGCGGTCTACCGTTGATCGTCCAGGCGCGCGAAGACCTGCGGCGGCTTCGCACGTTGTGGCCCACCACGCAAGTGGTGTGGTCAGAGATCCTTCCAAGGATCGTTTGGAGGGACGCCATTTCCCTTAGGGCCATCCACCGGGTTAGACGTAGGGTGAATAAGGCTGTGGGAAAGACTGTCAAAGAATTAGGGGGGATTGTAGTTGCCCATCCCCTCATCACTGTAGATCGGCCGTGGCTTTACCGGGCCGACGGCGTTCACCTGTCAGAACAGGGGAACGCCATTTTCTTACAGGACCTGCAGAGGTCTCTGCGTGAGCTGGCGCAGATAGAGGGGGGAGTCGGGGGGCCAAGATAGAGATCTGACCCCCGCTCCGTGGCAGGTTAGGGGCGGAAATCTGGGTGGTTTCAGCAACTGCGCGTTCTCCCTTGGGCATCTTTGGGGATGATTGACAGGTTCTCTCCAAGACCATGGTGGGTGCTACCTGCGCACTTGGGGGGAACCTGTCTTTGGGTCCCGCTATTGAAGTCCCAGGGTAGGGGTGAGCCGGCGGGACCCCCCTCATGCGAGTGTATGGCAGGGTCTCAGGTGAGGGAGAGGTCCCTCACCTGGACCAGCATCGATTACGCCCATAGTTGCCCAGGAATGTTGACCTTTTACGTCATTTCCGCCCCGGAAGTGTTTGTTTGACCCTGCAGGTCCATTTGGTTCCGGGTCATAGTTCAGTATGTTGATTATGCAAATTATGCTAATTTATGCTAATTTAATTAATAAATTATGCAAATTTATTATAATAAAAATGACCCAAGTTTAAATCCAGCTCTGGTGTCCGAGTCGTTATTCCGTCTCTTCAGCAATATCGCCGGCCGACTCACCGGCTTCCCGGCGCTTTTGCTGGAGGGCCGGCAGACTCGGGCCCTCCCGATGGCGGCCGCCATCTTGGTTTCGGCCGAAATCTCGCGATGCGAGATTTCGGCCGAGAAGGCCCTGCCCACGTGGCTGGGCATGACGTCGGGTCCGGGCGGGGCCTGCTGGCCCTATTTAAGGGACAGCAGGCCGGGAAGAGAGCCTTTTCGCCCGGACCTGGTGCCTGAGCAGACACCCACCCGCCCTTCCCTATTTTGCAGTGTGCTTCGGGGTCGCCTGCGGGGGCCGAATGGGAATTTTTTGCAGCCTCGCCCATTAGGCCAGGCTGTTTTTTCGCCCATTCCACACTGGGGAGATGGATGGGCGGTTAGGGGGTGTTGGCATTTAATTAGGTTAATTGGCTTACCTCTGGTCATTGGGTAGGCAGGTTAGGGGCGGAAATCTGGGTGGTTTCAGCAACTGCGCGTTCTCCCTTGGGCATCTTTGGGGATGATTGACAGGTTCTCTCCAAGACCATGGTGGGTGCTACCTGCGCACTTGGGGGGAACCTGTCTTTGGGTCCCGCTATTGAAGTCCCAGGGTAGGGGTGAGCCGGCGGGACCCCCCTCATGCGAGTGTATGGCAGGGTCTCAGGTGAGGGAGAGGTCCCTCACCTGGACCAGCATCGATTACGCCCATAGTTGCCCAGGAATGTTGACCTTTTACGTCATTTCCGCCCCGGAAGTGTTTGTTTGACCCTGCAGGTCCATTTGGTTCCGGGTCATAGTTCAGTATGTTGATTATGCAAATTATGCTAATTTATGCTAATTTAATTAATAAATTATGCAAATTTATTATAATAAAAATGACCCAAGTTTAAATCCAGCTCTGGTGTCCGAGTCGTTATTCCGTCTCTTCAGCAAAGGTGGGATACAAATCTAGTCTCATTCTCTCTCATTTCCTGTCTCTCCCTCAGCAACTTTAAGATATGTGGATGCTGTTTTGTGGGGAATTGTGAGACTTGGAAATCCTCTTACAGTCTTAAAGTTCCTGAGGTTGGGAAACATAAATAGAAAAATACAGAGGCAGAATTAAAACTAACACCACCACTCCTTTACAATAACAGCAGAACAGGTGAGAGGAAGAGCTGGTTATCTATTCTAAATGGCGATGTTTATTCAGTAGTATCCTGCCCTGGACCATTTCTCAGCTCTTCAAACAATGCAATGAAACTTTTATTATTATTATTTTTTTACAATAATTCAGACTGATCTGTTAGAGCTCACACCACTGTATAGAAAACAGCAGGGAGACACTTAATGGCCTTCTCCCTCCTGGCAGGACTATGAAAATAGAGGAAGCATCCAAGATTCATTTCTCTTTAGACCAAATCATGGCAGGATTCCTGTGCCTCTATTTTCCCTTCCAGGTAGCCTACCCTTATCTTACCTGCACAACTTCCTGATTTTTGTTTTTGTTTTGTTTTTTTATGCCTTTGAGTTGATTCCTCATGCCTACCTGGACATGTCCCAGCAGTTTTCTTGGCAAGATTTCAGAAGTGGTTTGCTATTGCTTGCCTCCTTGGATTGAGAGAGAGTGGCTTGTCCAAGGTCACGCAGCTAGCTTTGTAATTACCATAAAATGGGACTGGAACTCCTAAACTCCTGGTTTCTAGTCTCATGCCGTACTCTTATTTACTGAAAAGAGGAAATTGAGATAGAAAACTATAATAAGGAGTGTCCTTATAAGTCTAGAAAAAGCATCATTCCTAGAAAGGCCATGATTGATCTTGGGGTAGAATTGTTGCAGTTCCAGAATTTGGTGGAAGAAGAACACTTTTGGAAGAGTATTTCAGATATTTACAGAGTGGCATTAATGCTACAATTAACAATGCAGGTCTTTCAAGACTTATTTATCAGGCCTGAAAGCCATCTGTTACCTTTTTATATTCAGGCCTTCCACATTTTTGACTGTGGAGAAATGGGAGGGGGGATTATATGGAGTAGGTGATATGTCTAAATAACATTATTTCCAGAAGAAAGAAGGGACATGTGGGTGTTGGACAGTGACTTGAACTTTCGTTTGGGTGGAGAAAATCTGGAAGCTTTCAGATTCAGGTTTTCACAGATGTTGCCAACATGGCATCTCTAATAAATTGGAACTTTGAAGAATTTCTAGCCTCAAGGTCTTATTTTGTTGGGGGCGTTTATTGGAACGCTAACACTCTTTGTTATCTTAAAGCACGGGTGTCAAACTCGATCACGTCACATAACATCACATGACATATTGTGCCATTTTTTGCCTTTGCGGACCTGGGATGGGCCTTGCCTGCATGTGATACACTGACCAGTGTGATAACCCTGCAAGTCTTTTAAATGCAAGCCCTGTATTTTTTTACCCTGCATAATTTGGAAGTCACAAAATATGCTGGCGGGTTGCATGCACAGCTAAGCTACTGTATATTTTTTGACTTTGCTGTGGTCTTTCTGTTTGGTTTTGGCAACATGGGTCCATGCAGGTGCTAGAGGATAAGATGCAAGTACACAAACACCATACAACAAATTGGAGGGGGTTGGTATGTGTTGTGGTTAGCTCTGGCCCAGCTCCTGCCCCAAGGACTGTTGATGTGGGGGAGACATCCACATGCTGCAGGCCTGTTTTGCCCCCCGGTGGAATCTGATGATGAAGGCTCCTCTGACCAAGAAGACATAAGTGACAGGGAGGAGGAGAGTGGGGCAGACAGCTCAGAAGGAGATCAATTATCTAGCTCCTCCTTGGATTCAGAACAAGAGTTAATGATACAGCCACACATGTGGAGAGCGATGCATAGGCAACAACAACTGAGATATTATTATCAAAGAAAATGAGGACACCTGTGGTTGGGTGGGGCTGCGGTAATTAGTGAGGCTGCTATAAATAGCAGCCTGTGGGTTTGGCCATTGTGGAGGATTATCTGATTGTTGTGCTTCGTGACTGCTTTACTTTGATCTTTTGTGTGCTGATTTTTTCCCCGCTTTGAAACTAAACCAGGGCAAAGTGTGTTTCACTTTGTGAAAGAAGAAGGACTGTGAATTGCCTCACAGCTGCAAGCTAAATATCACAGAACTGATAAGGGACTTGTACAAACTACCAGTTTGTTTGGAGACGAGTGCTCTTTGCTATACCAAAAGAGGGCTTGGTTTAAGTGAATTTTCATTATAAAGAACATTGTTTTGAATTTTCAAACGTGTGTGTGTCTGAAATTTGTACCTGTGAATTTTTGGGAGGATTCTACCAGAGAGCCTGACAGAACAGTATGTATGCCACTTTAAACTCCTCCTGAATGAAAAAATTATTAGAAATCTAATAAACAAAAACATAAATCTATTCTAACATAACTTTGGAGAGCTTTCTCATACAAGATCTTTCACAGCATGGGAATGAGTCTACCAAAATGTTAAAGAATTTTGGTGAACTTGTGAGATTTTTTTTTTGGGGGGGGGGGGGTCACAGCACATCTTAGCCTTTGTGAATACCAGTGCTGACTTCTATCAATATATGGAATTGGAACTCTGCTGTTATGGATTCTTTCATGATGGAATAGAGCTGAGAATATTATTATAAAACATTGGAGTGATAAAATCCACTAACATGTTCTCTGTTATGCTCACATTGGCTTTTTGCAACAGAGAAATAAAGAAAAGGATTTCTAAGTTATCTGGTTTAATATTACTGTTTACTCTGTGACCTTAAGTTTTATGCAAGTTTCTTCTTTTGTCTAAAACCACTGCAAACTCCTTACATGTGACAAAAATTGGGAGGCCGTCACTTCCTAGGAATAACTTCTATGCTCCCTTTTAGTTTCCAGCTACAGTACTTTTATGGAGCAAAGTATGACTAGTTGGAATCAAAGTCATTGATATGCACTCCTCTTTGAACCAGCAGCCTTGAGCATGCTACATCTTTACTCGGTTGTGTGGGAAACGTGGCTAATAGATTCTACTTCTTTTGCAGCTAGGCAATGCTTGCTGTCTTTTCATAACAAGCTTTGCAATCAGGAAGCTGACAGTTATGACACCCAGTTCTCACTGGATTGCATGTTCTTTGGATGCTTTCTATCAGTGTGGAACTCAAAGATGTGATCTACATGGGACTGATCCTTCTTTTTCTGACTTGGCCCCATTGATTTATTCACACCATATGGGGCTGCTGCTTTGCACTGAGATACTTAATATTTCAATGGGTAACTCATGATTATTAATTATGCATATCAAGAATAGAATCATATGCTATGCACAGAGCTAGGCAGAGATAAATGCCCTGGTCCTTTGTAACAAGTCTGAGACAAGATGCTATTTTTGCAAAGAGTGGATTTAACTTAATTTAATGTTCAAACAAAAGAGAGGGAGAGAGTAGGAAGAGGATTTATTAGACACTCTACTAGATAATATTATCTAGATGCAGCCACAGCAATGAATCTTAAAATATGCGGTTGGCAAAAAAACATCAGCTGTGAATACAAGACAGTATAACCCCGAGCCGCCCCGAGTCTACAGAGAGGGGCGACATACAAATCTAATAAATAAATTAAATAAATAAATATAGGTAGTCCTTAACTTACAACCATAATTCAGATTGGATTTTGGGTTGTAAATTATAGTAGTCACTAAGCAAGATACCCACCTGACTACTTTTCTCAATGACTGTCCTACTGGCTTCCAACTTGTGATCATTAAGTGATTATGTGGGTTGTTAAGTGGAGCATGCAGATACCTCATGGGATGGGAGGTCTGGTGCAAACCATGCATGGGTAGCGTGGTAGTGCGGTGTGGTGCAAAGCTGCAACCACCCATGTTTGGCCCTGCAGTGCAGCAGCCTGCAGCAGTTTCAAACTTGGACTTGAAGTAGATGCAAGCTACCATTGTCCAAGGGCTCTAGCTGAGTCTTAATACAACTGCTGCTGCTATGGGATGCAGGCAATCTCCCCGCCCCTGCTTATCTCTCCCCTCCAATCGAGATCATTCTTCACAGCAGCACTCAGGGGCAGTGCTAAGGCTGGGTTTAAAGTAGAGGCCTAAGACAGGCTGAGCCAGCTATCATTGCCCCAAGCCTCAACCTGGGGCCATTGCTACCATTGAGAAATGCTGCCTCCCCATATTTTCCAAAGTGTGCAAGCCTTCAGAATGCCACAACTGCCCCTGCTGCCCATTGTTCTCAGGTTTCTGCCACACACTGCTTAGCTTCAGGTGTTTATCTCCTGCTGTTGAGAAGCCCACACAGCTTCTGATCATAGTAGGCCTTCTTTCCCAGAACTTTTTTAAAGGCAACTTTGGAAGCGCCATATAAAAAGGCTTCAAGTGTCATTCTGCAGGGCAACCCAGATCAGGAGGAGATAGGCAGGTGAGGGAGTTGCAGTACCCACACAGTGGTAAGGGCAAGTGTGCCACCCAAATTTTTATTATTTGACCATGGAGGCTTAGCAATG
Source organism: Erythrolamprus reginae (assembly GCF_031021105.1). Classification (NCBI taxonomy): domain Eukaryota; kingdom Metazoa; phylum Chordata; class Lepidosauria; order Squamata; family Dipsadidae; genus Erythrolamprus; species Erythrolamprus reginae. The sequence goes on along the minus strand of NC_091951.1, from coordinate 196,848,044 downwards.
GCCAAAACGTCTGGTTGTAAGTCCCTTAGTTCCACAGCACTGCAATTTAGAACTATCATTGAACAAATGGTCATTAAGCAGGGAATACCTGTAAAACACATATTACAGTGTAACAGAGTACTCCAATAGAAAAAAAGTATTTCCTGCAAATAATAATGTATTATTTGGGGTTATATTTATATTTCAAAAGAAAAAAAACTTGTCGTTTGCATTTTGTAATCAGTGAGGTTGTCATCACTTTGTCCAAAGCAAACAAGATTTCAAAATAAGTAGCTCAGGGGAACTGAAGACCAAAGCTCACATGGATCAGAGTTTAATCAAAGCTCAAAAAGCAAGCATTTATTCAACTGCCAACACAATCACGCTGCAACCAAGCTGTTCATAATAATTTTGTTGGATCCCAGATCATTCTGTCACAAGATCATTCTGTCAGAACTTGGGTCAAACACAGGTCATCTTAAAATCGGCTCTCCCATCCAAATACATTAGAGTCATGATAGTTTTTGGACATAAGCTAAGTGCTGCAAGATGCAATAACTGGTATATGCCCTAATAGTATTTGGCACTTACACAAAAGAGAAATCTACAAGACATTATAAATCTGTCATAATTGTATTACAGTTCTTCTTTCTTTCTCGTTTCCATTTAAAAAATAGCTTGGATTAGTTGTTTGATTATGATTGGAAAAAATAATTTGTTCAAAGATGAAAAATGGTTGATCCAAAAGTACCACTGGGGACTGGATAAATGAGCAATCAAACTGGACAAGCAGCTCAAATCAAGCTGTACAATATGTTATAGGTGGACCATCAAAGTATATGGTAAATTCCCAAGGTATGCCCATGTTACATCAACACTCCGCAGTCTGCATTGCTTGCCGATCAATTTTCGGTCACAATTCAAAGTGTTGGTTATGACCTATAAAGCCCTTCATGGCATCAGACCAGATTATCTCTGGGACCGCCTTCTGCTGCATGAATCCCAGCGACCGGTTAGGTCCCACAGAGTTGGCCTTCTCCGGGTCCTGTCGACTTAGCAATGTTGTTTGGCAGGACGCCAGGAGAGGAGCCTTCTCTGTGGTGGCCCCGACCCTCTGGAACCAGCTCCCCCCAGATATCAGAGTTGCCCCCATCCTCCTTGCCTTTCGCAAGCTCCTTAAAACCCACATCTGTGTCAGGCATGGGGGAATTGAAATTTCTCTTCCCCCTAGGCTTATAGAATTTATACATGGTATGTTTGTATATATGAGTGGTTCTTTAAATTGGGGTTTTTTAGATTGTTTTTAATATTAGATTTGTTTACATTGTCTTTTTATATTGTTGTTAGCCGCCCCGAGTCTTCGGAGAGGGGCGGTATACAAATCTAATAAATAATAATAATAATATTAAGATGTTCCATACAAAATCTAATTATTTTAACTAGGATTAAGTTGACTGCCCAAGAAAGGGGAGTTAGAACAGGGGCTAGCTAAAGCACTTAAAAATAATAATACATCACATATAGTTTCAGTCCAAATATTTGAAAAAATAGAAAGTCAAAAATCACTCAACCCTCTACAGGTATATTTATTAAACTACCAATTCAAACTAGAATACTCCCAGAGCCTTTCTGAAAATACAGATACAGATACAGATATTATAACAGGATTCCCCCAACGCAATTTATGGGAGGAATTCATGCCAACACCAAACGTCTCAGTGGATGGAGGCAAACTTGAATGCTATGTCAATGCTATCACCTTATTTATGTATTTGCATTCATTATATTTACTATAGGCATTTTAAGTCTATTATGCACTGCCAATGTTTTAACTAGGTATTCCTATTCCTGTTAACTGCTAATAATTGAGCAATCAAAATACAATACATTTATGGGAATTCATGGATTAATGATGATTGTGTGCCACACTCCAGTAAATGGAGATGATGAAAGAAATGGGAAATTTTGTTCAACATTTCAAATAAATGCAATCTGCAAAAAAACTATTTTGCGTGAATGAATAGGAAGGAACCATTCTGTATCAGCATACAGTAAATGTGATTGGATTATTCAGAGGTCCTATCTGAATCTGAACGAACGTGAATGGTTATTATTTATTGTATGAGTATCTCCTTAGAAAGAAGTCTTACTCTGAATATATGTTTTAAACTTGTCTATTCTTGCATAGAGAATTCATGAATTAAACATGATACATTGATTTGTTCATGATAAAAGACTGAGAAACATAGTGAAGGATACAAGATGATAAAAAATTCTGAATGTAAGACAGATTATTATCTGGTAGAGAACATGAAAAAATGAAAGCAATGAAGAAATCTACAGTGAAAATAGAATGACAGAAAAAGCGAAAGTACAGGGCTGATAAGGATAAAGATTAGAAATAACTAAACAGAATGCTTAAAATTGTACCTAAGGAAAGATAATGTAAAAGATGTCTGGAACAAGGGAAAATAACTTAATCACAGGATGCAAGAGAAATGTGTGCAGTTTTGCTCATGGAAAATAGCAAAAGGGATGCTTATTGGAAGGTTGACATGGATGAGAAAAAAAATAGAGAATGCTGTAATAATGAAAAGATTATAATGAAAGATACTGTAAGAGATGTGTAATGATAAAAAGTTAATTGCAAAATGTAGAGAGAAAAGGCTCAAAGCAGGAAAGATTAATAGAGGCAGGGAACACACAGAGAAGAGAAACAGCAGAGTCCTTCTTATTAAAGAAATATTTTGGAAATGAATAGAAAAGGCTAAGCAAGCAGCCTTCAGCAGAGTGAACAGAAATAGGAATAAACATGATGAAATTATTTAGGATGAAACCGTAGTAAGGGGAACATTTTAGATTAGAATATATAGGAAAAATACTAAGTAGAAGTGAGACAAATGCTATAAATATTAATGTCTATGAAAAACATTAAGGATGTGATGTGAATATGGTATGTGAAATGAAAAAAGCACAGTTGCAATTGTTCATAAGTAAAAATGGGAAAACAGGAAAATGTTAAAATAAATATGAGGTTTGCTCATGGAATACCTGTGTGCCTTAATACAGGTATAATTAAAAAGTTTTTTATTTATAATACATTTAAAAAACATAAGATATACATAACAATATAATACAATACAGATGGATAACAAAAAGAAAAGAAAAATACATGACAGTTTATTCAGTATATACAGTACTGTATACTGATTATTCCCTTTTTGCCCCCCTATTAATTTTTCAACATCTGTTTAAATTTGAATTGATTTAGAACTTCTCCGTCATACTTTCTAGCCTTTAATCTTGGTTTTCCTCTTTATCCAATTATATAATTTATTCCAGGTTTCAAAATAATCTGTATCTGATTTGTCCTTTAACTCTAGCGTCAGTTTATTCATCTTCGCACATGTTAGAATTTTGAATAAGATTTCTTCTTCTGTAGGGGCATCTTTATTTTTCCATTTCTGGGCATATGCTAATTTTGTCGCAGTTAAAATATGTAACATTAAGTATACTTTATTTTCTCATATTTGTCGATGGTTATTCCTAACAAAAATAATTCGGGTTTCAGATTGAGTTTTATCTCCGAGATCTCTTCCAAACTGTTGTGATTCAGCCTGAGGCTCCTCAGGGACCGGCTGCGTCTCTGCTGGATCCATGCCTGGAGGAGGAGGACAGTGAACAGGAGGGGGAGGAACAGGCAGACGGAGGAGAGGAAAGTCAGGAAGAGGATGAGGGAGAGCAGCCTGAGAGCCCCGGGGGGGGGGGCTCTCCCCAGCCAGTAGCCTGGACTCATTGGATGAGGAAGCACAGGCCATAATTGACATGAGACAGCGACGTGCAGCTCAGAGACGGACCAATTAGAAAGATATTTGCACCACTGAATTGGCAACAGCTGGGTTTGGGTGTGGTTCTCCTCAGCAGGGTTTAAAAGGCAGGCCAGCCCTTGAAGCCATGTGGAGCGTTATCAACTGGAAGTTCTGTGACCCTGCTTTGCTTCTCGGCATCTCTGATCTTGGCTTGTGGCCTAGAAGTCTGGAAGATTTGGGGGAGGCGTAGGTTTGTTATCTCCAGCGTTGTTTTTGACAGCAAGAATCCTGTCTTATTTCATGGCCTTCGTGAAACCTCTGTGAAGTTCCAGCGTGTTCCTGTCTGTAAGAACAGTTTCTGTTACCTGTGTTTGCTTTGAATTATATAAACTGTCTTTGCTTTTTACCAGTGTGTCTGGTTTCTCTTTTTGGTTGGTGTTGGCTTCTGGAGGGACCCAGACAGAACACAAACTGTGGATCATGCAACAGATAAAAGAGATGGGTGAATATAATGGCAGAATGGATGCTTGATGTTTGGCAAGGGCAGAAAATTATAAGAAGATAATAAATTGGTGAAGAGTAGATTCAGACTGATTCCCTTTTTCTTTTGTTTCATATCTTGACTTTAATTTCTTATGCTTACTGGGTTTTTCCTCTCCTTCTGATTTTTTTTTTTGTAATATAAAAGGGATCAGTGAGATACGCGAGCATGCATTATTGAGAAGAACATTTACATTAGTGCTTGATTTGAATAAAGCCTCAATATTATACTGGCAGGAGAACCCCAAAGCCTATTTCTAAATGTTGAAACTAAAGGGAAGCAGTTCATATTGCTTTGCAATCCTATTCCAGTTGTTTTGACTGCTAGTTCTGACAGTGAGCATGCTTCCCAGGGTCCTGAAGATAGGCATTAATAAATAGGTGTTGTGTCTTGCTCTCATTCTAATATCTCCTGGATGCTGTATGAAGGATTTTTTTTTACTGTGCCTTTCTAAGATAGCAACTATTAGCAGAGGATGTCATGATTGCATCTACCTCAAAAATCACACCAATGGATAATAACATTAATGGGGAGGAAAATACACAGAAGGAAAGTGCTCCTAATAACTCCCTCCCATTCAGATTTCATTTCCTTCATTATGAAGTTTTGGCAAGGCTATATTTGATCTGGATTTTTACTTCTTGATGAAATAGTCACCACTGCAGATTGAAGAGATATTAAAGATCACGGATAATAAGATCAGCTATTTTGGGAGAAGATAACCTGTATACCTGCTTTCCTGGACACCACCTGGCCATGAAAAGCCTCCCATCCATCCCCACCTTTATACTTGATCATTTGAGCTTCTGATGCAGAGTGTGCCAAGCCATTCCAATTGCACATTAACAAAGGGCCAGGGGGTCAGTACACATTATATAATTAAGTCTTTTAATCCATCAGCAAGCACCCTGAATAAAAGTAGTGTGGGGGTGGAAAATCAAATTAAAAAGAAGACGCCCCCCCTCTCTTTCACACACACACACACACACACACAAAAGAAAGTGATTGGGTGACTGATTACTTTTACATAGTTTGCACTAGGTTCAGGTAGTAGATAATTTATGTACCTTCATTGAGCCATTAGAGGATTAACCCTTCACCTGGTTTGCCAGATGAAAGAACAGTCTGATAAGGAGCATCGTGCCAGTTGTATAATTTTATGACCACATTGTGTACACTTCATTTTCTTAGACTTTATAGCTGCCAGCTCCAAAGTAGACAGTAAATATTCCCAAGGGACCAACTTTGACGTGCAGGTAGTCCTCGACTTATGACCATCATTGAGCCCAAAACTTTCTGCTGCTAAATGAGACATCTGTTAAGTCAGTTTTGCCCCATTTCTGGCTTCCCTATTGACTTTGCATGTCAGAAGGTCACGGACGTTGATCAGATGACCCTGGGAACACTGCAACCAGTCATAAATATGAGTCAATTGCCAAGCATCTGAATTTTGATCTCAGTGACCATCTCCAGCAATTGTTAAGTGTGAAAAATGAACATAAGTCACTTTTTTCCGTCCCATTGTAATTTTGAATGGTCACTAAATGAACTGTTACAAGTCAAGAACTACGTGTATAGCAAGTAATTGGAGCCTGCATATTTATTTATTTATTTATTTATTTATTTATTTATTTATTTATTTATTTATTTATTTATTTATTTATTTATTTATTTATTTATTTATTTATTTATTTATGTATTTATGTATTTATGTATTTATGTATTTATGTATTTATGTATTTATGTATTTATGTATTTACTTACTTACTTACTTACTTACTTACTTACTTACTTACTTACTTACTTACTTACTTATTTACTTATTTACTTACTTACTTACTTACTTACTTATTTATTTATTTATTTGTTTGTTTGTTTGTTTGTTTGTTTATTTATTTATTTATTTATTTATTTATTTATTTATTTATTTGACTTCTATGCTGCCCAATCCCGTGGGCTTACAACAATATAAAAACATAATATAATACAATAATAGAAGAAGTCAATATTAATACTAAACACATTAAAATGATAAAAACAATAAAATCCTATTATAAACCCACAACAATCCAATCAACCAAACAGACATATCTATCCAATCAATGCAATTCGGCCATGACAGATGGTAGCATTTCCCAAGTTTTGTTAAACCACAGCAGTTTTCTATTTTGGCACTCATCTGGTCAACACAGGTGATGAAGCACTGTAGACAGGTGTGTGTGGCAGTTGTTTGGCAGAGGAGCAGAGGTGGGATTCAGCAGTTCTAACCAGTTCTGGAGGACCAGTAGCAGAAATTTTGAGTAGTTCAGAGAATCGATAAATACCACCTCTGACTAGCCACACCCCATCTACTCTCTGCTTCCTGATTCCCAGCTGATCGGGAAGAAATGGAGATTTTACAGTATCCTTCCCCTGGAGTAGGGTGGGAATGGGGATTGCAGAGGAGGGATGATATATTCCATTATTTTCTATGTTGGACACAACTACATAATCTGCCCATGGAAGAAAGACCTGTCATTACACTACATTTACAAATGTTGTCACTACAATGAGGCTGTAACTGAGAGGATCTTTCATCTCCAGCATGCTAATACATTTTTGAACAAAGCACTTATGAGTTGCACAAAAGCACATTTATCCAGAAATGCATAGTTTTATAAACAGGCATGGATGTCTTAATCTGCCCACCAACTGGCTGTTTACTGTTTGCTGATGATGGGTAGTGATGGAATAAAACACAAAGATTCCCTGCTTAGTAGTGAATAGTGATCTAAAAGATTCTAATTTTTGCAAATAATACGATGCGCTTAGTTTGAATTGCTACAAAATTTCATGAATAGGGATTTCATTTCTTATCCTTTAACAATCAGGGCAAGACAGAGCAGAGCACAATTCTCAAATTCAAATCTTGTGACAGGGTTTCCAGCCAAGATCCTTCACATTGTGCATAAAAGTCAGGAACTTTCAATGGCAAAAGAACTGGAATTTGAAATCTAACAGCAAATGGAGTGTGTTATTCCCATGGTGTAACTTCCAAGCGTAATATTCTTATCTGGTAATATGTAATTATTTATTTGCAATGTTGAAAACCAATTATACTTCATATAAAGGGTCTCTTGTTCACTTAACAAATCTAGGACTTGTTTTAAAATCCAGCCCTAATGACATTATTTCATGGACTAGCAAGCTTTGATTTTTATTATATTAGGAAATTTGCCCATTGCAGTGTTATTGGAAACTTTATTAACTGCTCTGCCTGAAGAGACCTTGAGACTCAACCAAATAAAGGCCTAGATCAGGGGTGGGTTTGAAGTACCTTCCCTACTGGTTTACCCCATCACGTTACACAAATGACCCCCTGAGCATGCAAAGAAGCATTCTGTACATGCACAGAGATTTCTTTGCAAGACGATTGCATGGAGTGATGACCAGATAACTGGTCTGGTGTTGTGGCCAGCCGGCCATCACTACCGGTTTAGTGAACAGGGGGAAATTTTCCATAACCAGTACAAACCGGTAGCACCCCATCACTGGCCTAGATGACTTATTATATAGACCTTTAGTCACAGCATTGCTGACATAAGGTGCTGGGAAGGTTACATGCAGCTGTAACAACAGCTAATATTGTTAGTCAATAGTATCAGGCAGAAAAGCTCTGCCTGACTGTTCTATTCAGAGTAGCTCTCTTGGCCAGATGGGATTTATCTGCAGAGAGGAGTGGCATATAAATCCGATAAATCTAATTTATACCAGGCATCCTAGTTTAAGAGGGCAGCTGGACTGATTCTATGAAGAACTCTAGCCACAGACAAGTAGATTCCCAAGCACAGGAATTATTAGCATTATTGCTCATTTGCATATGCAAAATTCCCTTTCTGTGAAGGACCTACACGTTCCTGTAGATCTAGGAATTCAACACACTCACAGGCCTATGAAGAGAAAAAGAAGCTATTCCACTGCCAATCGAAATAATGTAATGGAAAATAGACCACACATATCTACGCAACAAGTGATTATCTTCCCTTCCCTGAATTTGTTAAAGCATTAGCTAGACAGCCATCTGTCCAGAATATGTTAAATTGAATTCTTGCACTGATGCCTCCCCCCACCCTTCCATCTGTATGGTTTTCCTGTACAGTATTATACCAAGTTCATAGTAATCAGATTCAGCTAGTCCTTGGCTTATGATCAGGGGTGAAATCAGGCAGTTTCTGGAGAATCGGTGGGAGAAATTTGGAGTAGTTCGGAGAACTGGCAAATACCACCTCTGGCTGGCCTCAGAGTGGGGAGGGAATGGGGATTTTGCAGTGTCCTTCCCCTGCCATGCCTATCAAGCCACACCCACAGAACCAGTAGTAAAAAAATCATTTGTATTTCATTTCTGCTTACGATGCAATTGAGCCTGCAATTATGGGTGTACGTCAACACACAGATCATCACATACTGTGACTGATTTTGCATTCTTTTCATAGGAGATGACCAGGCTGAACCTGAGAGAGGGTCCAATGCACCATCAGTCATGAATCTCCATGCACCCACAGGGGATCTAAATCCAGCCATCTTGAATTCCTTTGGCTGTTACCTACCATCCGTATGAAGATTTATTGCAGGTTTTAGCTCTTTGCAAGAATCTTAGCTACTAGGAGTGAAAGCAAATTGGTGTTAGGCAGAGGTGGGCTGCTAAGGTGGAATGGGGGCGTGTGCTCGCCCCCGTGGCTCTGAGTGCTAGCAGAGTCCAGCACAATTCTGCTACTGCACCTGGGCAGGTTGCGAAATCACACGCAAACACGCAGGTGCAGTAGCAGAATTGCACTGGACTCTGCTGGCACCCAGAGCCACAGGGGCGAGCACACACCACCATTCCACCTTAGCAGCCCACCTCTGCCTAACACCAATTTGCTTTGACTTCTAGTAGCTAAGATTCTTGTAAAGAGCCATAGCTTGCAATAAATCTTCATACTCATTTCAACTGCCTGAATCTCCTGATTTCTTCCCTTGCTTGACACTTTTCTATGGTGGTTTTTCAGTGAACTCATTGTTTGCTATGATTTTTTTTTCCTGCAAACTGGAAGTAAATGTCAGTTTTCAGCAAAATGTCACAAAACAACATAAATTGCAGTCCTATAACCATGGGATGCGGCACATAGCTATTAATGTGGGCTGACTGCTGAGCACCCAAACTATGGGTCATCAGAGCTTCAAATCCAGGTTGCAAATAGCTTTTTTTTGGGGGGGGTGTACAATGGAAACTTGGAATGGTTGCTGAGCGAGCAATCATAAGTCAACGACTACTTGTATGTAATCAATTTTGGAAAACACTCTCCAAAATATTTTGGACTGCTCCAAAATAAAATCATTAAAAATAAAATCATTAAATCAGCATCTCATCCCACAGGGATTGGCCACCTTAATCTGTGCCAGCAGAGGAGGCATATAGCAATAGCATAGTAATAACATTTAGACTTATATACCGCTTCACAGTGCTTTTACAGCCCTCTCTAAGTGGTTCACAGAGAGTCAGCATATTGCCCCCAACAATCTGGGTCCTCATTTTACAGACCTTGGAAGGATGGAAGGCTGAGTCAATCCTTGAGGCTACTGAGATTTGATTTGCTTAACTGCTGGCAGCTGGTGATCAGCAGAAGTAGCCTGCAGTACTGCACTCTAACTATTGCACCACCAAGGCTCTTGTTTTGGCCATTGTTCCCATTGATCCAATTATTCCCAGCTAGCAGGGTTCAGGAGAAGGGCTTTCTCTGCTACTGCACGTGCCCTCTGGAACATCTTGCCCCTCGGAAGGATGTCGGCTACAACCTTCCTGACCTTCCATAATAGTGTAAAGATCTCGGGGCTGCAATGAAGGAGCATCACAGTGAAGGTTATTGACAGGTTAATAACACATGCCACCTCCCCCCCATCCTGTTCCTGCCCTCCCCATCTTTTTATTGGGGAACAGTGGTTGTCTTTTTCTACAGTGGTGCCTCTACCTAAGAACGCCTCTATTTACGAACGTTTCTAGATAAGAACTGGATGTTCAGGATTTTTTTGCCTCTTCTCAAGAACCATTTTCTACTTACAAAACTGAGCCCCAGAAAAGGCAGGGAGAAGCCTCTGTGGGGCCTCTCTAGTAATCTCCTGGGAGGAAACAGGGCCGGAAAAGGCGGGGAGAAGCCTCTGTGGGTCCTCTCTAGGAATCTCTTGTGAGGAAACAGGGCTGGAAAAGGAAGGGAGAAGCTTCCATGGAGCCTCTCTAGGAATCTCCTGGGAGGAAACAAGGCCTCCACCCTCCCTGTGGTTTCCCCAATCGCACACATTATTTGCTTTTACATTGATTCCTATGGGAAAAAATGCTTCTTCTTACAAACTTTTCTACTTAAGAACCTGGTCGTGGAACGAATTAAGTTCATAAGTAGAGGTGCCATTGTGTTAGCTTATTAATGCCTTTTACACCTATATAGTTTGTATCTAACAACAACAACAACAACAACAACAACAGAGTTGGAAGGGACTTGGAGGTCTTCTAGTCCAACCCCCTGCTTAGGTAGGAAACCCATCTTTTATTAGGGTAAGCTGCCCAGAGTTACCCTGAAATAAGACAGACAGCCAATTAACTAAACAAACAAACAAATGAAGTCTATTGGGAATATAGCATGTTCTTGTTGAACCATCCAAACCTAAGCCCAAGAATTCCCTTTGCAACAATGCTTTCATCTCACAGCCAACGCATCCCTGGCAAGTTCATTGTGTTTTGTATTCCTCTTCTTGGTGGTGTCACAAGAAGCCCCAGTCAACCAAAGTCCATATGAGAACTTATTTTATTGCTATAGATGTGCACCTCCTTGCCTGTATACAGATGCATCCAAGGCAGCTTGGCTAAATCAATGTAGCGGCAACTCATAAACCTCAACAAAATTAATCGGTACCATTGACCTGAGATAGTCATATCTCATTGTAATGACTGCTTAAGCAATACAAATGAGATGACCTGACTGGCATTTTTCACTTCCTGCCCTGACAGGCAAAATTAATTTGATGTACAGCCATCAATTATGCATGTCAGGAAAGGTTTAGTGTGTAGAGTTCAATGCCTGTTGCTCTTAAATCATAGGCAGCACCACACTGTCCTTTCTATTATCTAATAATGTATGACACCAATTCTATTTTGTCCCATAAACTGAGTGGTCCCACAAAGGAGATTAACCAGTTAGCTACACAATACCACCATGCTTTATTGCCCGTCAGAATTATCTCCCCAGAAACAATGTGGCAGTCAGCAGGATGAATGGCAGAAAACAGACAGGAGTCTAGGGAAGACGACCAGTAAAGGAATTCTGCACCAAGATTGTTGGTATTACTTGCAGAAGTAATGCATGGCCCACTCATTTATACCTTCTCATTTTTCATCATCTGATTCCCAATCACTGGAAAGCTGACTCTAAGCCAGAGGTCCCCAAACTTGGCAACTTTAAGACTTGTGGACTTCAACTCCCAGAATTCTCCAGCCTGCATAGTTGGCTGGAGAATTCTGGGAGTTGAAGTCCACAAGTTGTAAAGATGCCAAGTTTGGGGACTTCTGCTCTAAACCATCCATAGGAGGAAAGCGAAGGTGAAATGCTACTGGTTCAGCCCGGACTGGTAGCGGCAGCTGCCAGTGGTTCAAAGAACTGGTAATGGCGGCAATACAAGGCTCCACCCACCCTCCCAAACACTGCCATTTTCCTTTTTTACCCCTCTACACATATGCAAAATCTTCTGTGCATGTGCAGAGGGTGAAAAAGCACACAGGGAATGGAGCAGGGGTGAAAAAGCTTGTGCGTGAAGCATACACTTCCGAACCGGTAGAAAACGTAAGTAGATTTCACCTCTGGAGGAGAGGTCCCATCACAAAATAAAGGCATTCATTTACAAGCAGTAGGAGCTGAGCATCTGTTGCCTTTTAAAGTCTGAATTGGGGTATCATAAATTCTCTTTGTATTATGTGTACAGGTAATCATCAAACAGTTCACTTAGTGACCATTTGAACTTACAACTGAAAAATGTGACTTATGACCATTTTTCGCACTTAAGACTGTTTGCAGCATCCCCGTGTTTATGTGATTTACATTCAAATGTTGCCAACATTTATGAGGGTTTCAGCATGCAGGCATCGTGTGATTGCCTTGTGTGACTTTTTGATAAGCAAAATCAATGGGGAAACCAAATTTGCTTAACAACTATCTTACAAATAGCTGCAGTGATTCACGTGGCAAGAAAACTCATACAATGGGACAAATTTCTCACTTAGCAATATAAATCTCAGGGTCATCAGTGGTCATAAATTGAGGACTACCTTTATAGAGAGCATAGTAAGGAACCTAGTGCAGCCAGTGATCAACAAAATAGGTATTTTATTTTGCAGACAGGAATTTGAAATTTAGTGCATCAGGATTATAACTGGGAGATCCTAGACCAAGGGTGTCAAACTTGATTTCATTGAGGGCCGCATCAAGATTGTGTTTGACCTTGGGGGGAGGGCCTGTGGGCTAATCAATAAACTATATATAAACAATTAAATATGAAAACCTTAAAAGACACATGGATTAAAATATTATTAAAAATTATACTAAATCTAAAACTAAGACAGGTAAGTCATTGTTGTGATCGGTTGCTTTTAGAGCCTGAAGCATGTGAAGAAAGTAAGTGTGTATGAGGCAAACTCAGGGAAAATACACTCTGGCTCTTTTAATGGCTCTTGAGTGAGATTCAGAGCAAAAATGAGCACAAGACTCCCTGTGCAGCTACTCAGTGCCATAAAAGATGTTGTGTCACCAAGAGAGGCAACACCCACCTCCTCACTGCTTCAGGGACATCTATGTGTTTTGTTTCGTTTTTGCACATTCATGCTGTGTTGTGTCCTTAAATAACGGTATATTGCCCCTAGCCATTTTCTCTCTCACGCTCTCTCTCTCAAACACACATACGCACATTCTTTTTAAATTTATAATTGTATTGATTTTTATAAATAATGCAAGAGTAAAACAAAATCTGAACGTTCTATTTTAAACTACTCGAGAAAACAGAAGGTAAACAACCCGAAAATAATGACATTACAAACACAGTCCAATTAACCATGTGCAAGTAGTCCTTGACTTACAACAGTTCATTTAGGGACTACTCGAAGTTGCCAGACTCTGTAGTGTCATCCCCTAACCCCCAACACTTTACCTTTAGACTATCCACGGTTGACCTCTCCAGATTCCTAAGAGGTCAGTAAGGGGCGTACATAAGTGAACCAGCATGCCTTCCATCCCCTGTGCTATTGCTCTCCTATATCTCCTATACCATTCTTCTTTCCTATATTTATTCTAGTCTTTCACTGATATATTTTATTCCTATTTCTTCTCTTCTCTTCTTTCTTAGATATACTTTACTATGAGTATATCCTCTATAACCCTCATTATATATTTACTATATGTATACCCAATATAACTCTCATTGTACAACGGACAAAATCAATAAATAAACAACGGCACTAAACAAAGCGACTCATGGCCGACACTTTTAGGACCATTGCAGCGTCCCCATGGTCACGTGATCAAAAGTCAGACTTGGCAATGGACTCATATTTACAACAGTTGCAGTGTCCCAGGGTCATATGATCCCTTTTGTAACCTTCTGACAAAGTCTGTGGGGAAACCAGATTCCCTTGGCAAGCGGATTACTCACTTGGCAACTGCAGTGATTCACTTAACAACTGTGGCAAGGAAGGTTGTAAAATGGGGTAAAACTCAGTTAACAAGTGTGTCAGTTAGTAATAGAAATTTGAGACTCAGCTGCAGTCCTGCCCTCCAATAGGGCAGGACTACAGAGAGAAGGGGGTCAAACTATTTTCCAAAGCACCTGAAGACCAGACAAGGAATAATGGATGGACACTGAACAAGGAGAGATTCAACCTGGAAATAAGGAGAAATTTTGTGACAGTGAGAGCAATCAACCAATGGAACAAAAGTTGTGGCAGCTTCCTCACATTTCAAGAAGAGACTGGACTGCCATCTGTCAGAAATGTGGGGTCTACTGCTTGGGAGGGGAGGATTGGACTAGATGACCCAAGGTCTCTTCCAACTCTGTTAAATCTGCTACTGTTCCTTTTCTATGGTATCAAAAGAGTCACAATGTCACAATAGAGTCACAATAGATTTTCATACAGTCCTGTTTTTAAGAGCCTCGGTGATGCAGTGTTTAGAGTGCAGTACTGCAAGCTACTTCTATTGATCACCAGCTGCAAGCAGTTTGGCAGATTGAATCTCAGTAGGTTCAAAGTTGACTCAGCTTTCCATCCTTCCAAGGTCAATAAAATGAAGAGCCAGATTGTTGGGGGCAATATTCTTACTCTCGGTAAATCGCTTAGAGAGGGCTGTATGTTGGTTGAGGTCACAGAGTCACCTATATATTGGTTGAGACAGGCAGGATTCCCTTGAGTACCATTTGTTGGGGGTCAGGGGAAAGGGAGGGTCTTGCCTTCTCTTTTTGCACAAGATCCCCATGGACAATTGGTGGGCCACTGTGTAACACAGAATGTTGGACTTGATGGTCTTTGGCCTGATTCAGCATGGCTCTTCTTTTGTTCTTATGTTCTGTAAAGCACTGTGAAGCGGTATATAAGTCTAAATGCTATTGCTATTTAAGGAACAATTGGAACAACCCATAGACCTCTGACCTCAGCAGCGTAGAAACTGCTGTAGCATTTACTTTGATCTCTGGCTTAGATGTCAGGGCTCCCACAACTTTCACGAGGCAGGAAATGGATGTTATTGCTGTTGTTCCTTGCCTGTCTTACTAAAATGCCATGCTAATAATAGGAGAGATTTTTAAAAATAATCTTAACCTAGACCACCCTGGTACCAAGGTAAGAAACAAAAGCATGATATTCAGTGAAGAATTTATTTATTTTTATTATTTATTTATTTATTTATTTATTTTGTCCAATACACAATAATACACAATGAAGGTAATAGAGGACACCTTCGAGGAAATAGAATTAGAGAAAAAATAGAAGAGAGAGTATAGGATAAAATAATCAATGAGAGAATAGAAGAAAGATATAGGGATAGAAGAGAAGATATATGGGATATAGGAGAGACAATAGGACAGGGGTCGGAAGGCACTCTAGTGCACTTATGCACGCCTCTTACTGACCTCTTAGGAATCTGGAGAGGTCAACCGTGGACAGTCTAAGGGTAAAATGTTGCGGGTTAGGGGATGATACTACGGAGTCCGGTAATGAGTTCCACGCTTCAACAACTCTATTACTAAAGACGTATTTTTACAGTCAATTACAGCGGTTAATATTGAGCTTGAATTTCACTGCCCTTGATGATTCCTTAGGAAGTCTAGTGTTCTTCATGGAAAATCTGGTTTTGGTATAACAGTATACTCAGTAGATGAAATGTAGGTGAGCAGATTTGTTTTAGTTTGTTAAATTTTTATGTCACCCGTCTCCCAGGTAAGGTGACACAAAAATTTAGAAAATTAACATTTAAAAAGTTGGAACAGAAGAAACTAAAAGCTGATGCCAAAATGTCAGATTCTTCTCTCTTCGAAAAGATTAAATGAACCCCCAGTCATTCTGCATATCCTGATCTCCCATTTGTCATTTTCAGCTTAAAGGCTCTTGGGCGATACTGTCCCTCCTCGCTTCATTCACTGCCAGATCGTCTGGGCCTGCATCTTAAGCAGGGAGGGCTCAAAGGCAGAGCACATATTTTGCATGTCTAGCATGACAGGCCAAGTCCTGTCCTAAGGGTTACAAAGCTACCATATTATAAAGGTCACTATTAATATTTCCAGTGAGCTGTTGCCAGAGGTGACACTGTTGGCTTAAATGGCAGTGGGATTCCTAAGCAAATTTAGAGATTTTGGCCTAAGGCTCCTTTAAACTATAGCCAGCTTGCACAATATAAAAAAATAAAAAATAAAAAATAAAAAAAATAAAAAAATAAAAAAATAAAAATCTAAATAAAAATAAAAATAAAAATCTAAATAAAAATAAAAATCTAAATAAAAATAAAAATAATAAAAATAAAAATAAAAATAAAAATAAAAATAAAAATAAAAATAAAAATAAAAATAAAAATAAAAATAAA
The DNA here is from genome assembly GCF_031021105.1 of Erythrolamprus reginae. Lineage (NCBI taxonomy): Eukaryota > Metazoa > Chordata > Lepidosauria > Squamata > Dipsadidae > Erythrolamprus > Erythrolamprus reginae. Next base: position 196,831,593 of record NC_091951.1, on the reverse strand, counting down.
AATAAAAATAAAAATAAAAATAAAAATAAAAAATAAAAATAAAAATAAAAATTTATTAGATTTGTATGCCACCCCTCTCCAGACACTCAGGGCGGCTCACAACAATAATAATAACAATGTTACAATGGAAACAAATCTAATATTAAAAAACAGCTAAAAAAACCCCCATCATTTAAAAACCATGTAACACATGCATACCATACATAAAGTGTAAAAGCCTGGGGGAGATGTCTCAGCTCCCCCATGCCTGGCGATACAGGTGGGTCTTAAGTAATTTGCGAAAGACAAGGTGGGTGGGGGCAGTTCTAATCTCTGGGGGGAGTTGATTCCAGAGGGCTAGGGCCACCACAGAGAAGGCTCTTCCCCTGGGGCCCGCCAAATGACATTGTTTAGTTGACGGGACCCGGAGAAGGCCAACTCTGTGGGACCTTATCAGCCGCTGGGATTCATGTGGTAGAAGGCGGTTCCGGAGGTATTCTGGTCCGATGCCATGTAGGGCTTTAAAGGTCATTACCAACACTTTGAATTGTGACCGGAAACTGATCGGCACATACAGTCAATAGTGGCTGAATCCAATATCCCTGGCTCAGGAATTCCTGTGCCACTTATGTAAAAAAAAAACAACACAGAGAACCCATGTTTATTATCATTGTTATTTTTAAAAATATCTACTGTGGATGTTTTAAATTATTTTCTATCACTGTAAATAGTGAGTAAAAATGATTTACATAGGGTTTCAGTACAATGAATAAATAAATACATACATTGATTTGGGGCAGTAATGAAATCTATTTTTTTTACTGCCAGTTCTGTGGGTGTGGCTTGGGCGTGGCTTGAAGGGCGTGGCTTGGTGGGCATGGCAGGAGCAAAATCCCCATTCTCACCTCACTCCTGCGGGAAGGATATTGCAAAATCTCCATTCCCACCCCACTCTGGGGCCAGCCAGAGGTAGTATTTGCTGGTTCTCCAAACTACTCCAAATTTACACTACCGGTTCTCCAGAACCTGTCAGAACCAGCTGGATTTCACCCTTGATTTGGGGCATGCAGGAGCATTTGTTTAGTGTGCAACCTCTTCTTAGGTTCTTATCCTATATTGCCTAGTTAGTTCTCCATCTCCATAACCTGCCAGAAGTAAGTTTTACTCCATTTATCTATCCTTGGTTTATCATTACACTGTCATATCTATCCATCCTACTCCTAGTCTAATCACCATTTTTTGCTTCCCTTGTGGAAACTGAACTACATTAATATTTATTATTTAGTGTAAGATGGGAACATGAAAGAATAGAAGTAAGCATATATAAAGAGTCCACATAATTATAAGTAAAACTTCTATAAAGTAAAACTACTATAGGGATATGGTACTAGCCTCAAAACTGGAAGTCCAATTCAGCTATCTAGGTGATCACCTCTGGTGTTGCTTTGTGTAGATTTTCTGGAAATCAGAGAACACACATCATAGACAACCTTGCATAATTTATTTAATAGTTTGCACATCAGCACCACAACCAGCACTACAATCACAAGGGGAATCTTTCCTTCCACCTAATGCAGGGCAGTGGCACGTCTTTCAATATCACCCTTAATTCTGTTCGATTTTGACCAGCAAAATGAGGCAGGTCAAAACTGGGTGGTTTACTAAATGGTCCACAAGACTATTAGTGTTCAACTGTTCCTCTCTCCAGGCATTCTCCCATTTAAACTGGTTAGATGTTAAGTGAATAGCTGTTTTCCAAGATGGCCTATGGGATTTCAATCTTGTGAAGGGCTGTGCATTGTCCTAGAGAATAAAGATGGCCTTGTTCAGCATCCTTGATCACAGTCAAATGAGAGCTTGTTTTTCTGTGGAGCAGTATGATATTGCTAAGTAGTGTGATATTGCAAAGTACTGGTAACCAGTGTACAGGAGTGGGATATAACATACCAGAGATTATATCCATTCTGTGGCACAGTTGGACATCAACCATTTGGGGATGGGCATTGTTAAGCCCCACACTGGCACAATATTCAGCTGTAGACTAAACCGAAGTCAAGGCTGTTGTTCGTAGGGTGTTAGCATCAGCACCCGGGGCCATTACAACCAGTCCGTTCAGTAAATTGTTGTGGCTTTTCAATTTTACAGCTATTTTTCCCAGGTATTGCTGGAAAATTAGTGATCTGCCCAGTGTTACTCCCAGGTACTTTAAGAGAGTTATTACATTGTTATTACATTGTTCTGGAACTTCACTGAAGGCTAGAAAATTGCATACCTATTACTGAGATGGAATGTGGCAACTTCTGTTTTTGTTAAGCTTGGTTAAAGGCACGATGAACCACAGATATCTATTCTATTCTATTCTATTCTATTCGCCGCCCCGAGTCTACGGAGAGGGGCGGCATACAAATCTAATAAATAATAATAAAATAATAATAATAAATAATAATATTCTATTCTATTCCTATATTTCATTCATTCATTCATTTATTCATTAGATTTGTATGCCGCCCCTCTCCGTAGACTCGGGGCGGCTCACAACAGTAATAACACAATATAAAACAAATTTAATGATTAAAAATCACTAAAAAAAAACCTTATTAAAAAGAAAACATACACACAAACATACCATGCAATTCCAATATTCCATTACAATCCTATGTTCCATTCCATTCCATTCCAATATTCTGATCTGTATTATTCCATGGCATTCTGTTCTGTTCTGTTCTATTCCATCCCATCCCATCCCATCCATCCACTATTATATTCTGTTCTATTGCTCTGTTCTTTTCTATTATCTCTGTGTACACACACACACACACACACACACTCACACACTGCTCTCAACACTTGTAATGTTCATAAGCATTCCACAACATCATAGTGTTTCAATCTCGGAGAGAAATTTTCCTCCATGGTGCATTTATAGATGCAGCACTATCACAAGCCTGGCAATTCCCCGCTCTCTTCTTTTCTCTTACAGAGTTTATTTAATCCATGTTCCCTTAAAATAGGGCACTTTTCCTCTGTAACATTTCCTTGTTTAACAATGGGAGAGAAAATCAGTCCAATTCTTTCAGCTTAATGCCCAATTTCCCTCTTCCCCAGAAAGAGATGCCAAATCCGAGTGAAGTCAACTGGAAATTGAGAAAGGAAGCCCTAAAGGGCAAGGTGTAAAAAAGAAGTTTGGACCTGATATAATTGCTAATATTTTTATTTACCAGAGGCTTGCAAATATAATGACACACAACACTAATCATATTATGAAATCAAATTTTGGAAAAAGTTAGCATATTACTCCCCACCACTATTAGTGTATGTACATGTACTATACTGTATATGGTACATATGAGAGTCTGGTTCAAACATCAATTGAAGCATTAAATATACAAAATCATCTTAGAGGCAATTTTCAGTCTAGGAGCCTGAAGTTCACTAGACATTAGTTTATTAGCTGGCATGTAATGCAGTGATGGCTACTTTGTGTAGAATATAGTTTTATGGCTCATAAACCTCCCAAGTCAGAAGCACTAGGACAATGAATACTAGTTACTAGAGAACAGTCACAGGAGAGCAGCAGCACATTATTTGCCCATTCTTAAGTTACTGTCCCATTTTTCCCCTTTTCCCATCACCATAAAATAAAATGCAAACCAATAAATTGGAGTGTAATCAAATAAAAGCCCACTGGTTATAAACTCCCTTCAATGCAAACAAGAAATAAACAGCGACCACCTGCTGAAACATATTTCAGCAATTTCCACATCTGCTTAAGGGCTAAAAAACTGTGTCGATGTACTTTGCTTTTCTTGATAGGGTGCCAGTGCTTGGGAGGAACCATTGAGAAGGCTCTCTGTGTGTGCTTCTGAAGTGCATGGTGCGTGGGGGTGGGGAGACCACCTCTTCTAAATTAAAATCCCATGGTAGAATAAAATCAGAGAGTTTAGTCCTAGCCATGTCAAATTTAGCGTTTTGAGCCACTGATCTTGACTTGTGATGCTGCAGTTTCACTCTCTCTAGAATAGGAGTCTCCAAACTTGGCAACTTTTAAGACTTGTGGACTTCAGCTCCCAGAATTTTCCCCAGTCAGCATGGAGCTGAAGTCCACAAGTCTTAAATCTGCCAAGCTTGGAGAGTCCTGCTCCATTGACTGGCAGCAGAATTCTAAACCAAAGGCTTTTGGTATTTTTAAAAAGACTGGTCCCCAACCCATTGTCCAAATAAGATGCAGCCAAAACAGATGTCATTATGGCCAAATCTAAGACTTTCAGAAGAAGGCATAGCCGTACACCAATATTACCTAGGCAAATGCCATTCTGGCTATCTCCAAACCTTGGATATTTAATTTTACAACTGAATCCAGAACAATGCCAGAATTGTGGACCTGAATGCTCAAGAGAAGTAGATCTTTATTTTTTCAACTGACCACCCAAATTTCTGTCTTATCTAGCTTACGTGGCTAGATTCACCAACCCATTTATTTAACCAACCTATTTATTTATTTGAAAAGTATATGGACCCCTATATTTTGTTTGCTATCCATGGCAGCTAATAGACAAATAATAAAATGCAAGTTTAAGACTGTAAGCACATTACCAGTGCCATGATGCGAACTTTTCAAGTAAAACACACACACAAGAATGCTGGGCACATCTTCCATCCTGAGGGAAAAGCCAGGTTTTAATGGCTTTCTGGAAGGCAAAGATAGGCATATCTAATGCTTTATAAAATTAACAATTGTCTGTACTTGAACAACATATGAAATTGTAAATCATGTACTGCAAAGGTAAGGTTAAAAATAGCATTAAGCCAAAATTAAAATGTTCCTCCAAATTGCACACCACCCAGTCATGCTAGAAAGCTATTATGGCCAATGGCAACGAGGTTCAGTATAAACAACAGAGACTCATGCCCTCTGCCTATTTCCAGCGTGTAATTATCTATTAAGGGGAGCCGGGCATTCTCCAACTCTTGAAGTCTTGAAGCTATATTGCAAAATATTTTAAAAATCTCTGTTAACACTTAAGCTGAAATACCATCTTGCTCACCAGAACATTAGAGATTGGCTGGGAAATTATCCAGTGATAGGTTCAAAGTTTAAACACCAAGATACCATCATCTTCTCTTCTAGGTATGAAAGAATCATATCCTGCTTCATCCCTGCATGCAGTTAAGACAGCAAGACAAGACAAAAAGAACAAAGGGGGGGAAACAATCAATTGTAACCCAGTTGTGACTGTCTTTTCTGATCCATAAGAGTGGATATTATATCTCTACAAAAACAACAAGCTTGTTTTGAGCATTCTGCCCTCCCTCTTTCTTAAACAATTTTTAACCCACCTCTGTCATCAGGCATGGGGGAATTGAAATTTCCCTCCCCCCTAGGCTTATAGAATTTATACATGGTATGCTTGTATGTATGAGTGGTTCTTTAAATTGGGGTTTTTTAGATTGTTTTAATATTAGATTTGTTTACATTGTCTTTTTATATTGTTGTTAGCCGCCCTGAGTCTTCGGAGAGGGGCGGCATACAAATCTAATAAATATGAATACAAATAATCAGGCTGACTAGCCTCCCCTTTGTCAAAAGAGGACTCAGAAGACATACTACATGCAGTCTACTTTTTAGAAACAAGGGGAGGTGAAGCAGTTTTGAGAGGGTTTTGTTCAGCCTTTATTAAACTAAGGTCTGCTCTTCCTTGCTTTTGAGATTGTGTATCACATTAGCATTTCACAATAAACATGCTCAAAATGGATCTGAAACTACAGAACTGCTGTACATGGGTACAAAGTGGCTACCAATTTCAGAAAGGTTCTGAGCTACTGGATTAACGAGTTCAGAACCATTTTCAGATGTTTGGAAGTTACCAGGAAAAACCCCATCAGAAAACAGGATTCCTAAGAGGTCAGTAAGGGGCGTACATAAGCGCACTAGAGTGCCTTCCGTCCCCTGTCCTATAGTCTCTCCTATATCTTGTATTTCTTCTCTACTATATCCTCTATAACCTTCATTGTGTGTTATTGTGTATTGGACCAAATATATAAATAAAATAAATAAAAATAAAATAAAAACAGATGAGCTAAGTAAACTACAGGAACATATGCAAGAGTTCTTTGCCAGATGTCTTGAGCAAGTAACTCATTATCTACCTAACTGTCATTCACATTCCACGTCAGTGCACACAGCCATTTTGTTACAGAAAATAGAAAGCAAGAAGAGAAAAATACTAATGTTCTTGGAGGCCTTGGAACGTATTCAAATTCGACCAGTTGCAAATTCACCTGGATGAAGAACCAATCAGAAACTGGTTTTCAAGAATTTCAACAATGTGGTCCAATTAGAAATTAGTTTGGTTGCAAGCCTGAGAGCTCAGTCATTTCCTAGTCAGTTGCCTATGAATTTACAAGAGGTGAATTACAGAGCAGATCACATTCACCCCTGAAGATGCTGGCCACAGTAATTATTTATTTATTTATTGGATTTATATGCTGCCCCTCTCTGAAGACTTGGGGCAGCTGGCAAAATGCCAAGAGAGCAAATAATTAGAATACAGCAAATCAGCCTGGAAGTTTATCACCACTGATCATCAAAGCCTTCATTGGTATACAGGTAGTGTTCAACATATGACCATAATGGAGTCTGCCCATTACAATTGCATGTTGTAATGGTCATCACATTTCTGACTCAATTTTACATACTATTTTGTTAAATGAATGTGGTAGTCAAAAAGTATTGTTAAGCAAATCAATGGTTCTCTATGGCATTGGTCTTTGCTTTGCTGGCTGAGGAACTCTTGGAATCGAAGTCCACAAGTCTTAAAATTGCCAAGGTTGGAGACCATTGCGCTATGGGAACTGTTTTTCTAAAATCTAGAAGTGTCAGTTTTATGATGAAACTGTTGCAAAACACTCCAGGAGATACTACAAATGGCCATAAATGAAATTGTGTTGCCGAGTCTTCAAAGTTCAGTCAGATGATCATCATGAAAGGGACTCGTCATGAAATGGAACTTCAAATCCAGATTGTAAGTCCCTCTTTTCAACTCAGATATAACTTTGCTGAGCCACAAGTCAGAGGTGTAGTGTCATTCTAAGGTTTAAATATATGCTCCCGTTTACTCCCCAAGTTTCCTTGCAATGCCACAGTGCCTACCTACTTCCATAAACTCAAAAGTCATGGATATCAAGTTTTACCTTTTAGAAGATCTGCAACAAAATATTGTAGAAGAGAAAATACTCACTGCTACTATCATTCAGTGGCTCTATGACAATTTGCCATGACCAATTCGACACAGCCAATTTGCTGTGGCCAGCTCCCGGTGGCCAAGTCACCATGGGACAATTCACCATGTCTATTTTGTCCTGGCCATTTGCCGCGGGACAAGAGTTACGCTAATATTGGAGAAATAGTGAAACAGAATCATATTAAAGATAGGATGCCAAATGAAGGACAAAATGAAACGTGAATAACAACAATAAAAAAATTAAATTTATTTTAAATAATTAAATTTAATTGTTTAATTATCCCACAGTGAATTGGTCATGGAAAGTTGGCTGTGGTGAGTTGTCCTATTCCTTATCCAGTGGGTCATAAGCAAACTCAGACTTAAAAGGATCTTTTGTGGGCATCCGCTATTTTGTTTTCCATTTCCTCATGTTTGGAAATGCTTTAGCATTTAATTATTTATTTATTTGAAATGTTTACACAGCTACCCATCTTCCAGCCAACTCTAGGTGGCTGCCCCTTAGGGGTGGTGCTATTGTAAATTAAAACCACTTAATCCTCAATTCTAAATTAAGAGAGTCTTTGTTGAGAGACAATAATAAGAAAAAAGGAGACCAATTAGCTTGTATTTCTCTAAGTGGCAGCCCCAACATCAGCCATTAGTTTAAAATGCCAGATAATGAGAGAATTACCAAGGCACTGCAACCAAAACAACAGTTCAATATCAAGTTAATTTTGTCTGAAGACACATCTGTCAAAAGTCTGTGTATGAGAAAAATAATACAAGTTGGATTCCTTTGGTAAATAATAATTACTTTCATGTAAGATTGTAATCACCTTATGGACTTTTACTATTTAGTTCTGAACAAGGCTTTAAAGCTTTGTTTATAGGTAAGAGACAAGATATGAGAAGAAGAGATCATTTGTTGTGTTTTAAGAGATGATTAGTAAAGATACTAAAATTGTTTATACTTGTGAATAGACTAGACAAGATAAAATAAAAGGTTTATTGATTTAGTCACCTGAAAAATATAAAGCTAATATCAACATAGAAATAAATACAAAGAAAACAATAGAACATGATTGTAGTAAGTAAGTCACTCTCAGTTGACCTGCAATCTGACCTAAATATTCTGTCCACTTGGAAATGGCCTTTCAAATAAAAAAAAATGCAGTCTTAGTAGTAATATGCAGGTTTGTTTCATGCAAAAAATTAGAGAGTTTAGAATCTAAATAAGCAGCACATTCTGCAGAGCAGAGTTTGAAGCCAAAAATAATAGATCTAATGTCTTCAATGACTGGTGCTCCACAAATGCATAATCTTTCTTTCACAAAACAATACGTATACAGTACTTGGATGAAGGGGGTCATCATTCATATTTATATTTATATTTCCTTTTTCTTTTTTCTTTTATTTCATTTCTATTCTATTTTTTCTTCTCTGTACTTTCTAGTTTTCTTTTTCTTTTAGTTTGTATATTTCAGTGATGGCGAACTTTTTTTTCCTCGGGTGCCAAAAGAGTGTGGGCACGCACTATTGCACGTGTGTGAGTGCCCACACCCATAATTCAATGCCTGGGGAGGGTGACAACAGCTTCCTCTGCCCACTGGAGGTGCTCTGGACTGTTTCCCAACTTCTGGTGGGCCTAGTAGGCTCGTGTTTCGCCCTCCCCAAGCTCCAAAGGCTTCCTTGGAGCCGTGGTATGGTAAAAACGCCCTCCCCCATCCCTCCGGAGGCCTCCCAGAGCCTCTTTGGGAGCCAAAAATCAGCTGGCTGGCACACACATGCTGAACTAGGGCAACGGCTTACGTATCAGAAGATATGGCTCCACGTGCCACCTGTGGCGCCCATGCCATAGATTTGCCATCATTAGTATATATCCTTTACTTTTTATCTTTTTAATTGTCTTGTTTAATAAAAGTACTCTAAAACACAACACTTTATGGACTTTTTGCTCAAAAAATAAACCAGGTAATTTTGCTTTTGTTAATTAACAAATGTTGAATATGGGTAGAGAGGAGAAAGAAGAGAAAGGAAGTGTTTTAAATATTGAAAAAATATCAGAACCTGCTTTTTAATTTTTTTTTCTTATCTGCACTTTTTCATTCATCTTTTTTCTTCATTTTGTTTTACATCTATTCATGTTTGTGTCTTTCATGTAAAGAAAACAATAAAAATTATCCCTCCACTCCTCCCAAAAAAGAAACAAACAACCATGAACTTTTCTATTTTGTTATATTATGAATGTTGTTCACACATGGTGGATGGTCCTTAATTCCAGCAGACAGAAATCAATAAAAAGATTTTGGGATGCCAAAATTCTCTTCTCTCATTCATTATATCACCACCTATATTTTTTTTAACAGAACATGACCATCAGGATAGAGACTTCACTAAATTTCTAGTGAAAGAAGAATCATTCTTTTAAATTAATTGTACTTTGGCAGAGGTATTGAAAAACCCAATCTGATCATAAGATGAATGATACATTCTGTAAAAAAATAAACAAACAACAATGAAATGGACATCTCAAATGCTGCAAAGGCTGGGTTGATTTTTATTTCCAAGGGTGTCACGCAATCCCACTTAGGCTCCCAAATTTTTAGAAAATAAAAATAATGAGTAATTTAAGCCTGGTTCTTTGAAAGCAGCAACTCATGCCCCACACAACAACAATAAAATAACTTGTGTAAATTGGGTGGTCGGGGACAATCTCTCTCATTGCCTTAGCATGTTGAGGGAGATGGGCCATCTAAAATATGTAAGAAACAGATAGTATTTTGTAAGTGAGAATGAATGATGAATGAATGAATGAATGAATGAATGAATGAATGAATGAATGAATGAATAAATGAATGAGTGGGTGAATGAAATATTTTCTTTGGTAGTCAGACTTCACACTAGACTCACCACTGAATCACATCTCTCCTGACTGTTAATCTCTCACGCAGAAGCTTCTCAGACATGATTCACCAAAATTAGAAACTTTATTGCAGACAAGAATGAAGCCTTAACACAAAAATAGACTGTGTTGCAGAACAAAAAAATTAAGAGCCTTTATGTCTATGCCCCAGAGTTTAACTTTCTGATTGACATGAAAAGCTACTGTACTTCACTCCCCAAACAACTACAGGAATAGCTAGGAAAGGAGAGGATCTTCAAACTTCAGCCTCCGTTATGTAACTGTTGTTTCAAATTTTAACTAGGCCACTGAGCAACATTTTCCCTTTCCAAACTACCTCCACACCTACTTCACTGCCATACCCCTTGCTATCAAACTGACACTTTCAGAGAACATTCGTTTCACTAGTAGTTTTTGTTTCCTTGGTGATAGGTTCCTGGCCCAGTTTTGAGGCCTCCTAGACGCAGCAAATTTTCTGGACTTCTCAACTAGTCCGTTTTTGAATAATGCTTGCTGGGAATGTTTGCAGTTTAATTGTAATGTATTTGGAAAGCACTAGTTTTGAGAGACTGATCTTATGGACCATCTGCCTCCATTCAAACTACGCTTAATTAATGGGACCTCAGGATGAAAGGCTGGTACACAGGGAGGTTCTTGAAGTTGGTTCCATTTGAATATTTAAAACACTGGGGGGAATCTCTTTATGGTAAGGCTTTGAAAAAACAGAAACAGTGGTCAGTGACTGTTGTTGCTATAGATCAGTGATGGTGAACCTATGGTATGGGTGCCACAGGTGGCACACGGAGCCAAATCTGCTGGCACCCGAGCCGTTGCCCTAGCTCAGCTCCAACGTGCATGTGTGTGCCAGTCAACTGATTTTTAGCTCGCACAGAGGCTTTGGGAGGGTGTTTTGGCTTCCAGAGAACCTTCTGGTGGATGGGGGAGTGCTTTTCACCCTCCCCCAGCTCCAGGGAACCCTTTGGAGCCTGGAGAGGGCGAAACACGAGCCTACTTGGCCCACCAGAAGTTGGGAAACAGGCCATTTCTGCCTCCAGAGGGACCGCCGGGGGGGGGGGAGCTGTTTTCACCTTCCCTAGGCATTGAATTATGGGTATGGGCACTTGTGCATATGCGTTAGTGCACATGCATGATCTTTCGGCACCCAAGGAAAAAAGGTTCACCATCACTGCTATAGATGCTAAGATGCTAGATAATCTGATGCACAACTGCTTTTATTGTATTCTCTTTTAGCAAATGTATCAGGCAATGTTTGTTTTACTAGTGAAACCCCCCCCCACTAAGCTATTTAGGGAAACACCCGCTGCCTGAATTGGCAAACTCCCAGTCTGCTGAATCTCTCAGGAGAAGAGTGTTAGGGCTGAACTGAGATTTCTAGTATACACAATGTGCATACAATTCCCAAGTTACATCTATAAGGGCTGCTTTATCTTGTAGCTTTAGGAAAGATTGAAAGACCTGCTTTTTGGATTGTACACTTTCTTGTCTCCATGCAACAGGGAAAACATCCTTTGGGTTCCTTTGAAATATTGAACTGTTGAGCGAAGATGTGGGGAAAAGGAAGTGAGGCAGTTTCAATGAGTGTTTACAACAACAACAAAATTATCCTGTCATTTTTTCCCCCTTGGACTGTGAGCTCCATTTATCACCAATTTATTACTCAGAGCCACCAACTCCCGTCTTAGGGGCAAGGACACAAAATAAAAAAATAACACTGATATTCATCCAGATAATGGATTGGGCTATAGAGATAAAAGCCTCTGGAACCTGGGCTGAGATTCCATAGCCCATTATTTTGCTGAGTTTTAGATTGCTGTTGTCAGCTTCCTCAAAGAAGAAAATTAGCAACTGAAATTCCATTTTGCTGGGTAGTAAATAAGCTGAACAACCCTCCTTATGAAGGGCTAATGTATCTCAACAGTAATTGCCCCACTTGGGGGGGGGGGGGAATAAATCACACTACAAAAACACTTTTCTTCTGCTTCATTCTGTCTGTGGATATCTAGCAATCTCTTTCAAACTCATGCAGTTGAGATATGTTGGACTAAAATTTGTATAATTAACATTTCCCCAAAGAAAACAAAGTAACAATGGTATACAGTGGAACCCCGACATAAGAGCTGCTCTACTTAAGAGCAACTCGAGATAAGAGCTGGGAGGGGAGAGATATTTTTGTTCTACTTACAAGCCCAAATTCGAGATACAAGCGCCAAGGAGCTGTCTCCTGAAGCCAAACGCTAACTTCCGCGTTCGGCTTCAGGAGACAGCTGCGAAGCGGCGCGCGTGTTTTAAAAGGTTGCAGCCGGCCTGGGGGGCTCGGGGGGGTGCTTGCAGCTTTCTTTCTTGCTCTTTTTCTTTCTCTCTTTTACCTTCCCTTCCTCTATTTCTTCTTTTCTTTCTCCTTCCCACCTTCTTCCCTCCCTCCCTCCCTCCCTTCACTCATTCCTCTCTTACTCTCCCCTTTCATAAGTTTCCTTCCTTCCTTCCTCTGTTCCTGTCCCTTCCCTCTTTCCTTCCTTCCTTCCCACCCTCCGTCCATTCATTCACCCATTCCTCTCTTGATCGCTTAAAGCCGGTCCCTGGTGCAAAAAGGGTTGGGCACCTCTGTCCTACAGGATTGGGTGGCAGAGAAGTTGAACATATGTAAATTTAAAAGTTTAAGAAAGTTTACAAGTTAAGTGAAAGAAACTTCATTATTCATTTATATGTACATGTACATTTCTTCATTAAAAACATGTCTTTCTGCATAATTTAGACTAACTTTGTGATTTTTTTGAGGGCTGGAACCAATTAAAATTATTTACATTAATTCCTATGGGGAAAAGTCGTTCGAGATAAGAGCTGCTCGACTTAAGAGCCCAGGTCCGGAACGAATTAAACTCGTATCTCGAGGTACCACTGTACAGGGCATATAGGAAATGGAGTAAAATAAAAGTTCAGATCAGGAGGTTTTCATTTGGAAATTCATTTTAGAAAAATTCATTCTAATGGAATTGAATTTAGGAATTGGATAGGCAAATTAATTTAACAATGCAGAAAGGCACAAAATTCCTTGTTTCAAATCAGTTCAGAAATTCAAATTGGTGTCACTCAGTACTTCATGTTAAAGTGCTGAAATAAATCAGCCCAATTTTATGAATAGATTTTGGTAATCAAATCTGATCATTTGAATTTGAGCTGAGTCACACACATCTATTATTTGGTCTTAGATACACTGATTGGAGCAAGGACATTTTTTCTTTCTCCATCACTCATCTTTGCACACTATATAAAATAACAAGGCTGTGCACGAAGAGTGAATCCCTTTGTCAAAACAACAGTAACCATAAAGCTCCCTTGCATCAAATTGGACAGTGCTATATCACGCCAACCCTGGTATAATGGAAAAGCAGTTGGCAAAGCAGTAGTTTATTTTTCAAAGCGTTTCTTCAAAAGTTTGGTTAAAGCTCTCTAAAGGATCTACTATCCCTGCTACTTTCATCCCCTTCAGCCATTCTGGGCATTTTGAGGATACAAACCATTTCATGTAGAATCTCAAGGCAACTTGAATTGGTTTGTCCTTGAATCAGAGATAAAATCATACCCTCTTCATATCCCACATCTCCAAGCAGTGAAGGGCTACCAAAATGTTTACTACCACACTGTGGGCGTGGCTTATGAATTTTCTTTCAACATCTTTCAGTGCAAATTGGGTGCTTTGGGGCGGAGCTCCATTTTTGGTACCTCACTGCGTTCCTCACCCATCCGGGCAGTAGCCCACCCCTGGTGGAAGTTATCAGAGGTCATTACCAATTTTATTTATTTATTTATTTTATTTGTCATACAAATATAGTATTGTATTGTAGTATGTTTAACATAAATATAAAGTAGAGATAGAAAAGATAAAAAGACATTAGGACAGGAAAATTTTATATAGTGGTTTGTTTTGTGTTGCTTTTTTCATGTGTTTTTATCAGCTGTTAGTCACCTAGACTTGTGACTATGACTTGGCCAGTCATTGGAATGGAAAGGGAATCAAGGTATATTTTAACAAACTTAATTTTATATAGTTAGCCATTTGTATAACTGCTCTGTTAACTTAAGTGGGGGGGGGATGCCACTAAATTTTGGCCCAGAAAAAAACTCAGTGGCCTGGGAAAACTCCATAATGCTGTAACTTCTATATAAATAAATGAAAATGATTTCTTTCTTTCCTGTTCTTTCTTTCTTTTCTCTGAACCACTGTCTCTAAAGTGTCATTATCAGATGTATATCATCCCTAGGCATTTTCCCATCCACACTATAGGGTGACACTATACTAATATGATATTCCATGTCACAAAGGATGCACAAAGGATTCAGCCATTGTCTATGGCACCCTTCATTCATATTGCCCTAAGAGAAGGGGAATAAACCTACAATCCCTATTTCCTTCTCTATATCAATATTCTGTTCAGATCCTATTTGAAGCTTTTGGCAATCTTTTTTCCTAGAAAATATAAGGAAAATTAAGAATACAAGAATTAGGGAAATGAGAAGGAAAATATTACATAAGTAGTATTATACTCCCATTCACCTCGCACACTTTCAGCAGAATGTCAGGGGTATTTGTTGTCATGGGTGTCAAGATAAAGGAGTGCTTATGCATATGTTTTGGGAATGTCCGATAGTGCAGGAATTTTGGCAAAAAGTGCAAGAGGACATTAATAGAATGTTAAATATACAATAGACAATTACTAAGGAAATGGCAGTATTAGTTAAAAGCAATGCGATGGGAGAATTTAGAGAAATAAAGCAAGCAGCAATAGAAAGCGCTCAGGCGGTAATAGTTTTGGGTTGGAAGGATGCGACAAAATGGACAATGCAAAATTGGTATAGGTACATGGTGGACCATATTCAATTTGAAATTATGGATAAAAGGATAAATTTGGATAATGAAACTGAATTGAGACAACTGATGGGACGGTGGGACAAGGTAAGACGATATATGACGAGTAGAATCCGAGACCAAGCTACAAGAAATAAATTGGAATCACTCTATAATATGTAAATAGATATATTGCTCTTGGGTCAAAGTGGGTTATATAAGAAACACCCCCGATTTGGTGGTGGGGTATGTGTGTGTGTCGGGATGGTGGGCACATTTCACTATGCACTGTTTTATGTTGTGTGCATATTAAACTTGTTAAAAATCAATCAAAATATTTTTTTTTTAAAGCTTTTGGTAAAGCTTTTTACCAAAAGTAGGACTTTAATTTCACTCCCAACACCTTCACTCTTTTTCCTTATGTAATTTTCTTCTTTTCTTTTCTCTCCCACGTTTTTGGCCTCCTGAAACCAATAGTTACTTAGCATGTGGGTCAATTGTCAATGGTCAATTAACGTATGGGGGAAAGCTAAAATACTGAAACAGCTCTTATAGGATGATATTTTTAACTGATTCATTTGTATGTCTGTGCAAATCCTTTGAAAAAGCTGCTTCAGAATACACCGAATGTGACTGAAAAGCAGGCTATGAAAGAAAAATTTGGATCCTCCTTGGGAACATATTAACAGCAATACTCCAGCCGAAGGAATAACCTAGTCTATTGTTTCTAATAGTTGTCAATTTTAAGTATGAAGAAAATGTACTCTCGGCCAGCAATTCCCATGTGGACACTATTTCCGACCATAGACGCCTTTATTTTATCAGTCAGGTGCCTTCCTATTTGTACTCATTCCTACCATGAGAAGAACACTTTAAAATGTAGCAGTCAGAGAGGACAACTAAAGGGCTACAAGTTGGGGAATTACTATATAGCAGTGAAAGCTAAATGTCTATTTTTATTATTATATGTCTAAATATATGTCTAAATTATATGTCTAAATAAGTAGACATGTTTCTAATTAGTTCTTGCATCCCTTTTAACCCTGCCAGTTATCTAAAATTGTTGTCCCCAAACTAAGGAGGGCCTGGATTTTTGCATGATTCAACACACTTGACATAGTGCTTTAAGAGGGGAAATACAAAAGTATCCCATTTAAATCCAGACTATGCCCATCCAGAAATGGAGCCACTGAACCCTCCATTTTTTAAATTATGCTGATTGTTGTTTGCTAATACTTTTCATAAGCTGTTAAATCACATTTAACATGATTTGCTATCATTGTGGTCAACTTAGTTAAAATCTTTACTTTTGGATGCAGTGACTGCATTTCTTTAGGTAAGAGCAAATGTCATGTAATATTTAATGCAGAGCAGTATGATGGATATAGTTTTCTAATTAATGAATGAACATTAGTTTTACTTATGCAGTTTGTCTTATGGACTAGTAATCAAACAATACAGAATCTCTCTCTCTCTCTCTCTCTCTCTCTCTCTCTCTCTCTCTCTCTCTCTCTCTCTCTCTCACTAGGGAGAGCTAAGGGTACACTTGCTAGTGGTACCTACTTAGAATCTATAAGAGCATACAGCTTAACATATTACATAACTTGCTGAACCGAACAATTGAAAAATAGAATGTTTGGTAATAGTAGAGAATCTGATAATCTCAAGAATGTTTACCTGGAAATAAGTGCTAAGATAACTTTAACACAAGGGGGTGGGAGTCAAGGAATTAAGGAAGAATGGACCAGACTACATATTTTTCCTTTGTAAATGTGTAAGCTTAAATAACACTGTACAGATTGTAATAATTTATTTTGTGTTGTACAAACTTATATAATAACCATAAGAATACAATGCCATCAGGAACACACAGAGAACTTTAGAGACTAGCACTGTTGTATAATAGGTACTAAAAAATCAAAGCAAACTACTATAGACAGCCCTAGAACATTTCCTATATAATATAGGCTGAATTTCTCATACAATACAATTGAGTTAAACATTCCTCTATTAGGTGAACCACGAAGAATCTTTGAGAATTGATTATAAGTCCTGTAGCTTAGTTCATGCAAGCTGCAGGACACAGAATAATGCGGAGCTAAATATTTCACATTAACTGCAGAACTGGAGGAAAAGTTTAATTATCACAAGAAGCATGGTGCCACCATCATTAAATGCCTCATGCCTCATTTCCCAGAAAGAGGTAAATATCCATGCCTTATTCCATTATTTCATTCATGTATTTATTTCTTCTTGTGAGAATGGTAGAAATAATACATTCCTGTAGAAGAGAGCCTTTTCTATCTCTGAAGATTTACTCTGAGATTTTAAGAGTCCTAACAGCAAACAAAAGTACTAACCTTTCTTCAAATATTCCACACCTAAGTGTCCTCTACATATGTTGGGGTGTTGGGGGCTATCACCCAACACATCTGGAAGTTACCAGGTAAAGAAAAGCTGCCACTATACATTTCCTTGATCTTCCTGTACATTTCACTTCCGTGATAAAGCTGAAGTGGAAAAGCTCAGTAGAATATCTGATCCCACTCAATGAGTTCTGCCAGTGCAGCCAAATATTCAGAGATCAGAGGAAGGCTGCAGAGGGGTTAGTTCTGCCCGAGGGCATTGGTGCACAAGGACATTTCTGAATATACTAAGTGGGCTTGAACAAACAGTGGCATCAGCTTGCTTGCTTGCTTGCTTGCTTGCTTGCTTGCTTGCTTGCTTGCTTGCTTGCTTGCTTGCTTGCTTGCTTGCTTGCTTGCTTGCTTGCTTGCTTGCTTGCTTGCTTGCTTGCTTGCTTGCTTGCTTGCTTGCTTGCTTGCTTGCTTGCTTGCTTGCTTGCTTGCTTGCTTGCTTGCTTGCTTATTTATTTATTTATTTATTTATTTATTTATTTATTTATGCACGCACGTACGTGTTTGTTTGTTTGTTTGTTTGTTTATTTATTTATTTATTTGTTTGTTTATCAGATTTGTATGCCGCCCCTCTCCTTGGACTCGGGGCAGCTAACAACAATAATAAGACAATATAAACAAATCTAATATTTTAGTTAATTTAAAAACCCCAATTTAAGAAACCAATCATACACACAGACATACCATGCATAAATTTTATAAGCCTAGGGGGAAGGGAACATCTCAATTCCCCCATGCCTGATGACAGAGGTGGGTTTTAAGGAGCTCACGAAAGGCAAGGAGGGTGGGGGCAACTCTGATATCTGGGGGGATGTTCCCATCCCAGCATTGAGGCAGTTGCAATTTCCTGCTCAACTTCAGAGCTGGTGTTGTCCAACTGCCCCACGTGTCCCAGCAACCGGTTAGGTCCCACAGAGTCGGCCTTCTCCAGGTCCCGTAAACTAGACAATGTCATTTGGCGGGACCCAGGGGAAGAGTCTTCTTTGTGGGAGCCCCGGCCCTCTGGAATCAGCTCCCCCCAGAGATTTGCATTGCCCCCATCCTCCTGGCCTTTCGTAAAAGTTTAAACACCTATCTGTGCTGCCAGGCCTGGGGCCATTACACCCTAGCCCCCTGGCCAATGAGTGTAATAAATCTTGCTGCATGAATGGCGATGAATGATTTTAATTGTTATTAGAGTTTTAATGTTTTTTAGCTGTATTAATTGGATTTTTCAAATATGTATATTTTATATTGTTTTGTTATATTGTGAGCTGCCCCAAGAGGGATGGCAAACAAATCCGATAGATAGATAGATAGATAGATAGATAGATAGATAGATAGATAGATAGATAGACAGACAGACAGACAGACAGACAGACAGACAGACAGACAGACAGACAGACAGACAGACAGACTGACTTGTGGTGGCATGAGCTTGGTTAGGCAGTTTCTTTGCCATCCTTTAATTCAGTCTAGGAGACCTCTGTGATCCTATTAGGGCATGCCCCTGTCACTGGTTGCTGAGTTCCATGACCATTTTCTGACTGAGGTGAGGAACATGCCCATGTAAATCTGTGTTTTGTGAGGAAGCCCACAGGCACGAAATGAGCTCTTTCTGCACTTTCAATAAACAAAGCACCATTTTTCAACCATTTTGATCCACATATGCAAATAATGACAGGTTAGGCCAAAGGATCGCTGGTTAAAGATCAGTGAGCCACTGGTTTTTCTTTTTCTTTAGAGGTTCACTACTGGACAGTCTGCATGTGTTCCTGTATACAAGTACAGGAAGAAAGAAAAAAAAATGTATCTTCAGGAGTAAAGCAGGAATTAAGGTCAGAATTCAGGGCTCCAGAATTGAAGGACTTTGCTCTGCTGCTAAAGAGAGAGAGAAAACTAGAGCCTCGTGTAATTTGCTAACAGCAAATTCAACACTAGTTCCAAGATGCATTTTCATCGACTTAGCAGGCCAGGATGGGGAATTCATTCTATCCATGTGGTGCTTACCAGAGGGTGAGATGGAGGACCACTAAGAGATTTTTTTTATTTATTTTTTTAAAAAAGGGTCCATAAAAGATCCTTGGTCTACAGGGCTAATTAGCACAGCCCAGGGGAAAGCGAGCAACACTTTACAATAATTGGGTAATCATTAGTCACTGTAAAATCATTAATCACAACAGGAGAGCACATTGCTAATGCAACTCTAAGAGGCACCATCAGCAGTGCTCTGGCTTAATGGATGGCTCAGTTAATGTAGAGTAGTGGAAACTGGGAAACATAATTTAGAAATGGGGATTCACACTGTGCTGAAAAACAATCAGACATTGAAGATCCATACGCTTGGCCATGTTGCCGTTTAGCTCCAGAAATGATCCAAAGGGTTTTTATCACTGAAGGAAGTATACAAATGTTGCAAAGACAAATAGAGGTACATTGACATTGATTTTTGCTACTGTAAATCATACCCAAAGCAATATCTGAATATATGTCAATAAGTGGAAAAAATGTAACAGTATAAAGTATTAACAAATCCATATCAGATCATATGCAATCATAAAAAGCTGCATTTCAAAATATGAATCCAATACTTTATGAATAATGGATTTGTAAGACCAATATTGATTTTGTGTTCAACGCCAAACAACAGAGCTGCATATAATTCTTCCCCACCAAAAATATTGTAAGGTTAATAAGCCTGTACAAAGGAGGTTGTGATCTACCATGGCAGATTGCTTTGGATATCAGAAGAGATACTATGCCTTGGCATTCAAAGTGAAACATCAGAGGTTGCATTTTTTTTCCTCACAGAGTTTAAAGGCACATAATGTTTGGGGCTATATATTCAGAAGACCACTGAAAGAGCTGAGGAGGAGCTAAAGCAAAACAGAACTGTAAAATAAAAACATTTCTTAGATTTACTTTGATAAATGTCTCAGTCAAGTTATCCATACCATCCAGTACAATCCACGGTATCAACAACAGGCAGACAAAAGACCCATACTTCATACCAAACCTTGTTAACTCAGTAAGTTCACTGACATGCAATGCAGCAAAACCCACCAGCTCAGAAATGTTGCCTTGCTCCTTCCATTTCACAATTCTTCAGAGGTTGGTTTTACACCTAAGCTCTTCCTACCCTAGTGAGGGCAGCTCTAATTGTTACACTTGATCCAAATCTGCTATCATTCTGTTCCTTTCCCATTCAGTCAAGACTCCTCTGGCCTTAGCTAGAGTCAGAAATGAAAGAGGCTTCCCAATGAGCCAGAATCAAGAAAAAACAGGAGTGATCGGTTTCAGATCCATCATAAAATTACAAATGTCTTTGCAAGAATACTTCCTAACCTAATTCCTACATCAATATTTTGAATTGTGTTTAGTTCATAGGGTCTCACAATATTTTGTAACCGTTAATCATCATCATCGTCATAATCAACATCATAATTTTAGTCTCTTTTCTCACTCACAAACAAGACAGTTTTGTCAGTTTGTCTGTTTTTCTCAGTGGCTGAAATTATACCAAGCTATGAGTAGGCATCACTACATGTGACCAAATATAGCAAAGGGAGTTAAATACATCAGTGTTAAGTACATAAGAGCATAATCATTTGCCTGCTATAATCACTGGGGTGTCTGTGAAGGGGGAAACAACCCAATTAACTGTGTCTAATTAAGGGTGCTTTAGTTGAAGTCTCCATGCACTGAAGGATAGAATGCTATTCTGGAGCAGGGATTTCCAGCCAAGTAGCTATCAACATCTTTAATTGAAATTGTTTGGGCATGGATTCAATCAGAGACACTGGACACTTCTGCACTCAAGGAGTCTCAACTTTTTACGTTGCTGGAATGGGGGAATTGACCCTCTTTTACTACAAAGTCACCATGGGAACAATTGTTTACCTGCTGCATGCAACATTAAAAAGGAAAAGTGTTTGTAGCTTGGCTAGTTGGTCTCCCTTTCCAGTTCACTAAATCCAGACAGAGTGTATTAGAAAGGTGGATCATGAAGAATGCTACAGATGAAGAGACCAGGATGCCTCACAATCTCTGGGTCAGATGGCATGCCTCCACAGGCTCATACAGAAGAAGAAAGGCAAGAGATAGTCAGAACTAGCACGGGAAATTTATTCCTGAATAATCTTTGTCCACAGCCAAGAATGGTTGATCCACATGGAGCAATGATAACTCTCTCCTATTCTCTGGGCCACAATTCGCATTCTAGTGGCAAATTAGTACTTATTTACTCTCTTTCTGATGTTGGGTGAAGCATTTGCAAAGCATGTATATGTTCCTGGAAGTTATGGATGGGGGATGGAGGGATGGGGGGGAAATGTATACTAGTTACTCTTTAGGTTGATCTGTGTTTATATTTCCCTGTTTCCCTGTTGCTGAAAATGCACAATAACAGAAATCACTACCTTAAGTGTTTATGAAAAGCAGAGCCATTTAAGGTTTGAAGAAATATCTCAGAAAACAACTGTAATCATTGCACCTAGTGAATTATGCAGATGACAGCTAGATGGAAATGTGCTTTTTTTTTCAGGAGGAAATGAATGGGGGGAAATGCAGTTCCCATTGTAAGTTTTACTCCAGCAAACAAGTTTCAATAGGAAAAATCTAAGCCAATATATTAAGATAAAAGCCTTGCAAATCCTGTTCGTGGAGTGACTGGGCACCAGGCTAGAAACTGGGAGACCATGAATTCTAGTCCTGCCTTGGGCCCAAAAGCAGTTGGATGGCAAGCCATCTCCAAAAAAGCTCACCAATAAAAATGAAGGAATTAGTCCAGGTAGGCACCAGTTCAATTCAATTCAGTTTATTACAGTCATAGACCAGAGACTAGAGCAAATAAAAACACTCATATTAAATATACAATTAAAAATCTACTATAAAAGAATAAATAACAACTGAAATCAATGATAAAATTACAATCCATAAACTATGTAGCCCATTGTCAGTTTAATACTAAAAGGGAAAGAAATAAGCAGTGCAAGGGGTTTGCCACCTTTGTTATATAGCATAACTATGGTGGATTAGACACGTGTTTCCGACGAATCTCCAGTGCTGCTTTCAACTCAAAAGGCAACAAAAAAGGAAAACAAAACAAAAACAGATTTTAAACCAAAAATAGCACCATGGACAGCTCCCTATGTGATTGATTCTTTTGTGGGGAAGACCGAATCCTTGGAAACTTGTATGTTCTGGTTTTTTTCTAAGAAAATGGATGCTGCCCTTTCAGATTTTATCATTATACCATTGCTGCTATTATAAATTGTTATATTAATGTTTTTGTTCAAATTTTATATTTCAGCACTTTAGTAAATCACCCTATCCTAAAGAATAAAATAAGTTTCTTTTTGTAACATTAAAATAATAATAATAAAAACAAATGTATTAGTTACTATTTCTTATTAGGCTCACTAGTCAACCTAATAATGTAATATTCTTAAAGGAGGGTGTAAACCAGAATCTTTTTTTTCTTTTTAAACTGTATTTCTAACTTATTCCTTCTCTACAAAGGACAGGCATTATCTGATGGCAAAGTAGCAGAAACAAATAGCTTTCGGGTCAATGAAGGACATGCTTAAATTTTTACATTTGCAAAGTGAATATAGTTATATTAATAGATTTCAACTGAAGGTTCTTGGAAGTGAATGCAGGGATATTATTAGATTTCCACGGTAGGTTCTCGGAAGTGAATAAAATTATATTAATAGTTTTCAACTCAAGGTTTTCAGAATCAATGTTCAGGTAGCTTTGGAAACAATATGATTTACAAAGCAAGAAGTTTAGAAATAGAGTTTGAGTTAATAGATATTTTTTTAAAAATATTAAGGAAATAATGCTTCTTGTTAATGGACTATACAATACATTAGACAAGTGAGAGATGGATTATACATATGTTATAAAAATGTATTGAAGGTACCATCCATATCAGAGGTGGGTTCCTCCGGTTTGGACCAGTTCAATCAAAAAGTAACTTGCTGGTGATGTCATGATGATGTTACGGAACTGGATCAGTTGGTGCCAGTCCATGGAGATCACGCCATCTATTTTTTTAAAAAAATATTTTGATTTTTTGTGAGAGGGAAGATTTGTTGTGGGGGGTATTTTTTCAAGTTTTTTTCTTCTGACGTGCGCAGAAGCTGAGTTTTCAGCACTGCACATGTGTCATCTTGTTTTCGGCTTCGGGGGGAATTTGTCTGAATTTTTGCTATTGAGCATGTGTGCATGCACAAAGCATGTGCGCAGCCATGAGGCACAGCCATGATATGCAGGAACCCACCCCTGATCCATGTATCATACTCTTAAACAATACACACATTTGGTGATGCGACATAGAAAAAGTTACTTGTTAAATGATGTTTTTATATAAATATCAATTTTTAAAATGTCAGAAAATTTCCACTTCACAGTAATTTAAAGACTATCTACTATTTCAATCTTCTTCATTTCAAAGAAAATATAATTTGATGTACAATCGTTACTTATAGGTCTAAATGCAAGTTTAACTATCCAGAACAAAAGATAAAGATCAGCTTCCTGATTTGGGATTGCAATATCTGTCATTGGATAATGTGCTCCAAGAGATGGAGATGGGCACCAGGGTGGTTATCTTTACTATCATCCTCAAAGAGGGTCTCTGGTCAGCTCTGGTTTTTGCATCAGGCTAAGATGTTTTCCTTGTTCCAAGCTTTTAATATTAACTTTTCATTTATGCTGCAATGAGCTAGTAATTAATGTCTCTTCTGTCTGCAGTCCAAAGAGTTTAATTGTTTAATCTGGTGTTTGCATGTGTATGTACAATATGCATGTATAGTATGTACAGTATGCACATACGGTATTACATTATGCATGTACAGTATGTATATTTTGGAGTGAGTCCCATTTAAATGTTACATAGAAACATACATTTTTTATAAATTCGTAAACAAGCTGTATATTGGTTAATACATTGAACAGGGAGGATTAAAAAGCGAAGACATAACTTATTTGCCTGCTTTTGTTTAAAGAGAATTTTGTGATATATCTGAGAGAGACAGAGGCAGACATGGCAGATTTTTGGTGAATGTACAAGCCCATCCACCAAACTGTCACTTTGGTGACTCTGTCCTCTTTTTTTTCATGTACTTCCTTGACTTAGTACTAAATTACCATATTTTTGGAGTATAAGATGCACTTCCCACGCCCTAAAAGAGGGTGGGAATATTGGTGTATCTTATAGATCAAATGCAGCCATTTTTGCTGTCCCAAAACCCCCTATTCCCCACTCCCCCGCCTGCAGGGAGCTCTTGGGTGCTAGAGAATGGCAAAAATGCCAATTTTTGTGAAAAACTGGCAAATTTTCACCCATTTTTTTCCCACAAAAATGGGAGGAGGAAAGGGTCTGGAAAGCATACAGAGTGTTCCTGGGGACTGGGGGGAAGGCAACAATGCCTCAATTTTTGTGAAAAAACAGGGGGGAAAGCCCGTTTTTCACAAAAATGGGGGCATTTTTGCTTCTCTCAGCACCTAAGAGCTGTCTCATGTTAAATGAGGCAAAATGAGGACCCAGATTGTTGGGTGCAATATGCTGATTCTGTAAACTGCTTAGAGAAGGTTGTAAAAGCAACATGAAGTTGTATATAAGTCTAAATACTATTGCTATTGCTATTAATACAAATAAAACAAATGCAAATAAAAGTATTGATCATAGTTATTACATTCAACCAACTTAGATATTTCTAATAATAATAATATACATTTATATTAAGTTATGGTCTATCATTATTTGATTATTCCATATTTTATTATTACTTTTATTTTATTAAATACACTAATATTTCCACTTTCTCTTATTTCTATCTCTGACTTTTAATCATGTTACTCTTTTATTAAAAGATGTTTTCTTTCTATCTTACCTAACGTCTAATCATGTCATCTACCTAAAAGAGGAAAGAAATACAGATAAATAGAAAAGCAAATCAAAACAAATAGAAAAAGAAAAATCATCTATTCATTATCTCTTGTCCACTTCGATACTTTAACTGCTATGCTTTTTTTCTCTCTCTTTCAAAATTATCTTCCTGTATTTCCAATTCTTTTTCAACTCTCTTAAAATATTTTTCCCCTGGTTTCCTTTATCAATCATTGTTTTCATTATTATCTCCTCCTTATCATTTTGTTTTGTTAGCTGGTTCTTTGGTTTAATCTTTCCCTCCATTTATTCTGTTGGCTCCTCCTTTTCCTGAGCATCTTGGCCTTTACTCATCATCTCTTCTATAGTATTTTCCATTTTTTCCCATAATCTCCTTAAATCCTTTTTCCATAATGTCCTACTTTGGAAAAGCAATGCCATCTCCTTCAAGGTTCCACTTATTTCTTCCTTATCAAGCATCTTATTTTATTTTAGAAAGTTCAAGTTTTGTTCAGTAGTCCAAAAACTATATACAGTATTCAGTCCTAAAATTGCCTTCAGGGAGTTTGTATTCCATAGTAAACAATCAGCTCCATTTAAACAGTCCCAGAAGTTATCAAAAAGCCTTTTTACATCACCTTTACACACTCAATCTTCTAGCATAACATTCAGAAGTCCCTTTAGTTGAATAACTTCCTTGTTTTCATAATTGAGTCTCCAGTAGTCACGGAGTAGTTAGGTGTAATCCAGTAAATATATTCACAGTCCTTCATACAAATATTTCCAGACTTGTATATTTCCCTTTCATCAGCAGATGGTGCTCTCAACTTAAATTTCAATGTTGGCACTAGTCAATCAATTCAATTATTGAAGCAGGATTAAAAAAATAATAATAATTCCAGGATTTTAAAATGTCTTCAGCCATTATCATATCTTCCCAGTTTAAGAGCCCAGTTTTCTGTATATTTAAAAGATTTATTATTTTTCTCTCTTCCTACATCTTTTCCTTCCAGTCTGATATTTTCATCAGAATGCTTAAACATCGCTTCAACAAATAATTTTTAGCAAATAGTTCTAAATTATTTCTTGGAGTTAAGTTTTAAGCTTCAGCTCCAGCTTCATGGCAGCCATTTTCAGGCTTCCTCTTCTCCACGCGGGGGCTGAGAGGGAAAAGGAAGCCCTGGGCCAGACAGGAGAACTGTAACTTTCTGCAATCTCACAGGGCATCCCACTTTGCTTCACCACCTCTACAGGGAAGCTTTGGCTCCTTCTGGAGCTCATAGACAGGGAGAGTTTGGCACAGAAGTGTGGAGACCCACTCTGCCCATGTGATCCCAGCCGCAACGTCAACCGATGCAGTCAACACCTTTAGTTTTGATGTGCTGGGGCTGAAATGTTTCTGAAGTCCACAGGCATTTCTGTTAATACTCATGGCGTGACATGTTTTTAAGATTGCAGTTGGACCCACTGTCCCTAAATGTTCCTATTCTCTGATTTATAAGACACCAGAATACAATAAAGGATTTTTTAAAATGTATTAATTCAGTGACAAGTGTGATAGTAGCAAAAGTCTGAGCAATATCTTTTTTTAAAAAGCCTATAAAATACAATAACTTAAGACAGATTTAATGTCTTAGTAAAGATTGATGGAAAAATAAGATGATATATCACATGGTAATTTTCTATAAAATTTTAATTTGCCTATCTGACAGAGCACAGCAAGATACTTTTTTTTTAACTTTTTGCAAATGAGTACTAGTTTGCAAGATCTGTGAGATTTATGGAAGGAAGAAATGAAGGTGGTGGGCGTTATAGTTGCATTTTAAAGGATGTCAACTAAAAGAGAAGATGACTTTGTAGAACAGAAATGTGTCAATGTGTTTGAATATTCATACCGCAGGACTTCTAACTTTGAGAAATATGGAAATCATTGTGCAGAATAATAGCTACATGTTTCAGAGTTTTCAAAATATTTCAGAGAGGTTGTCATTAACATGTATAAACTCTCCATAAAATTGGTTTCCTTGGGAAAATGGAATTAAATGATTATAAGACTATTTATAGCCATTCATGCAACATCTAATATATTTAATTTAAGGTAAATATGGTTAGCACCACAAATTTGTGGGGCAGGAACCCCATTTCAGTCACCACAGAAAACTCCTCCTCAAAAAACTGTTGAAATTTCCTAGCAAACTTCCCTTTTAAAATAAAATTTCCTAAACCTTCAAAATTCAAAATTATGAGATAAAAATACTAGTTTTGCCCCCTAAAATGCTATCATGTCACTGTTACATCCTTTTTAGATCTCAGAGGCCAATTTCATTTCAGAAACAAATTTTTGACTCCAGAGTGATTGTTTTCCTCAGACTAAAAGGAATATAAAGTAAATAGTAATGATCAGTAGCAAGTAAGTAGAATAGGAATGCCTGTACTACTAGCACGGGAGAGAATCTGACAGGCTCCAGGCCATAGAATTTTATGTATGACTTATAAATAAACAGAAGAATAAATATTAGGTCTAGTGGGAGGATAAGACCAAAAGTAACTGCTTCAAACAGTATTTGCTAGAGGAAATGGCAACTCTGTATTATTCATAGTGTAATTATTTATTTATAAATTAAATGTATAGGTCACCTAACTCTGGGTGGCAAACACTTTAAAATGGGATCCAGGACAACAAAAATAGCAATAGCTCATAGATGAATATATCTAGCATTAACAAAATTTCCACTAAGACATGTATTTCCTAAAGCAACATCCATGAAAAGAGCCAGATTTTAATTTAATTTATTAAATTTATAAGCCACCCAACTCCTTGTGGACTCTTCAGAATCTTCAAGGCCCATTTTAACAGCAGCAAAATCAGGCAATTCAAACCTCCAGTAATGGCTATTCCAACAGGCAAGCATTGTGACAGCAGTAGGCCTACAGCCTGGGTCCTATCAGATTTTATCTATCTATCTATCTATCTATCTATCTATCTATCTATCTATCTATCTATCTATCTATCTATCTATCTATTTAGTCCAATACACAATGAGGGTTTTAGTGGGTATACACATAGTAAAATACATGATGAAGGTTATAGAGGATATACTCATAGTAAAATATATATAAGAAAGAATAGAAAAGAAGATATAGGAATAAAACATATCAATGAAAGAATAGAAGAAGAGATATAGGAATAGAAAAAAGGTATATGAGATATAGGAGAGCAATAGGACAGGGGACGGAAGGCACTCTAGTTCACTTGTACTATGAACACTTGTACTATGAACACTTGTGCTATGGAGATACAACCTGAGG
The DNA here is from genome assembly GCF_031021105.1 of Erythrolamprus reginae. Lineage (NCBI taxonomy): Eukaryota > Metazoa > Chordata > Lepidosauria > Squamata > Dipsadidae > Erythrolamprus > Erythrolamprus reginae. The sequence goes on along the minus strand of NC_091951.1, from coordinate 196,803,023 downwards.
TAGGTCCACTGTCATATCTTAATCAGACTAGCAAAAAGGGGTCCCTCAGATAGCCAGACTCCTATACTATGAAAGACTTTAGTGGTCCCATGAGCTAACTAAGGTAAGAACAATTAGAAAAAGATATGAATGTGGTCTAAAACAATGTGATGCTGAAGACATTATATCAGGGTGTGAAACTCAAGGCCCATGGGCTGGATGTGGCCCATGTGGGGGTTATATCTGGCCCATGGAGCCTCCCTGCAAATAGCAAAGGACCAGCCTGTGATTCCTCTGCCAGCAAAAATGGAGCTTGGGAGAGCCATTCTGTTTTTGCTGGCAAAGGGCTGCAGGAAGCAATTGCAGCCAAAAACGGAGCTCGGGAGCCCATTTTCACTGACAAAGAACATGGGCCACTATAGGTGCCTCCAACATGAGTGATGCTGAACTGATCATGCCCATTCTGGCCCCTGAGGTCAAACACAACCCTGATACAGTCCTCAATGAAATTGAGTGACAAGCCGCTGCAGTGGTTGGTGATAAATTAATGGCTTGCCACACTATCTATATAAGGATGGGTGAACTTGGAGAGGGAACAGAGGTTACCTCTATTGCATTCCTCAGGAACGAAAGTGAGGAAAGGACAGCCATAATGGCAAGATCTGAATGGCTAACTTGACAAGTTGTGGGTGGGGGACAGCAAGGATGTGAACTTTTAACTGGATCAAACTCAGATGCAGGTTTCCCTGTGGAGTGCCAGCATGGCTCCAGAAACAAATTGGAACTTCAAAGAATACTTTGACTCAGTTTCTGATTTAGTTCAGATGTTATCTGGGACCTTGATATTGAGTTTGACACCCTTGAATTGTATTATATTTATTTATTTATTTATTTATTTGTTTGTTTGTTTGTTTGTTTGTTTGTTTGATTGATTTTTTTTTAAGGCTGCCCCTCTCCTCAGACTCAGGGACATGTTAGCAATAGCACTTTTTAACAGAGCCAGCATATTTCCCCCACAGTCTGGGTCCTCATTTTTACCCACCTAAGAAGGATGGAAGGCTGAGTCAACCTTGAGCCAGTGATGAGATTTGAACCGCTGATCTGCAGATCTAGCAGTCAGCTTTAGTGGCCTGCAGTACTGGACTCTACCCACTGTGCCACCTCGGCTCTTTAATTTAAAGCAACAGGTTAGTAATCCTCTGTCAATCACACCTGCAGAAGGTCTCTAAGCAAATCACTCACCTTAGTTTCCAAGTCTTTGAAAATAACTATGCCCATAAAATATAAAAAGAAGCAAAAAAAAATATGAAATACTGAATGGCACACTGAACTTCACCCAGTACTTTTTTCTGTTACATGCGATGATGGTGCAGTCGTATCCACTCAAAGAAACAAGTGGCATAAGTACCAGAAAGCTCAACACCAACTGATTTAGATCAAATCCACATGATAACCAACCCATAGAAAATTAAGTCTTTGCTGTTGCTGTCCAAGGTGCTGCTTCAAGAGTAATCCATTAATCATCCTTTAGAGTCTTAATAAAACATTCAATCTAACACTACAAAGGCTATCCTATTGGCTTTTTAAAAAAAATACAGGATGCCTTGTGCAGCACACAACTCAATGTTCCAAGGAGGGGACAAATAGATTCATTAAATGACTTGACAGCAAAAAGACTTTTTATAGCCTTAATGTGTAGCTGCTATCACAGAGCTGGCATGAGGTCAGCAGTGTAAATTCTTAAAGCAGAAGGAAATTTTTGCTGCTGGGGCATTTAGGATTGAGACCAAGCAGATGCTCTAATAAAATATTTGGCAGGAAAAGAGAAGAAGCTGCTAAAGAGGAGGAAGTCAGTAGGGAGGGACGGATGGATGGAAGCTATGATGAAGAAATCCAAATGAAAAGGAAAGCAAATTTTGTCATTGCCAGAGATCAATAATGGGTTATTTTTATTTGCAAGCTGAAGAACTGGATGCTCTTCCAAAAGAGAAACATTCATAAAACAGGCCCCCTTTCATGTGGCAAAAACTGAAAAATATCCAGCTTCTGAAAAGAGAAAGCTAATATAATTCCATGTCTAGCTGCCGGTCTTTTTCAGGAGAAATGCAATCATTCAGGCACTGGTTGGGACAAACATATTGAAAATATTGCCTACATTCTAAAGTTAACCAATTCTTTTTGAAAAAACTTTGTTTAGGTTATTTTAAACCTACAATGCACAATGATTCCCCCAAAGAGAAAAAAAAGGCTAACAAATAAAATCAGAAGAAGAAAAGAAAAAGGGTGATAGAAACTTGCTTGCAAAGCATTTAAGCACTTCAAAATGTATGTAGGCTTGGAATAACCTTCTGAAAATTTTGAAAGCATGAAAGGAACACATAAAGTGTATTAGCTGGAAGGGTTCTTCTGAGTCGTCGATTCCAACTTTCCAATCAATATAGAACTCTCCAATCAATATAGAAGCCCACTACATCATATTCAAATATAGCTATCCATATTTCATCTAAAAATATCCAGTAAGAGGGAATCCACTACTGATCACATTATTTCACAGCCTAACAATTTCAACCGTTAGTGAAAGTTTCTTCTTAATATCCATCTAATATCCACCTATTTTTTTTAAAAAAATTAACACATTGGTCCTTATCCTCCTGCTCTCAATTTCAAAAAGAAACAATTCCACCCTCTTGCATCTGACAGGGTTTCAGATACCGATAGTCCTTGACTTACAATTACTTGCTTAGACTCATTCAAAGTTATGTGTTTTGGACCCCTGGGCTCTTATGACCTGAATTCAAAATTCCAATGGCTGTTCTTCCAATGGAAGTCATATGATTGCGTTTTGGGTGCTCTGTAACCAGCTCATAGTTATGGCCATTTGCACTCTCCTGTGATCAAGGGATCACAATTGATGATGTGTGTCCTCCCCCCTCCCCAGGAAATTGGTCTTTATTTATAGAATAGTTCTTTATTGGCTATGTGCGATTGGACACACAGTTTTTGGCAAAAAGTGTCCATCGCAGATAAATAATTTGTTTAACAGCTGTGGCACTCACTTAACAACAGCCTTCAAAAAAAAAACCACTGTGAATTGGGCAGTCATGTATTGACCTGCTTATTGACCAGCATGACTTATGATGGTAATTCTGGCAATTACGGTCAAAAGTCAAAAACTACCTGTATTTGAGAAGTGTTGTTATATTTCCTCTTCATTTTGCAAACTAAACAATACCTGATCCTTTAAGCATTTCCTATAAGGTTTGGCTTTCAGACCCCTTATTGTCCTGGTAGCACTCCTTTAAATCTGCCTAATTTTTCAATGTCTATTTTCAAGTATCTTGCCCAGAATTGACAGAATATTCCAACTGCAATCCAACGCATGCATAATTTAATGGGGTACAGTCTGTATCACACAGCAACATGTGTCTTAATTTTTTAAACTGTATTAAGTTTTTCTTACCTGTTGTAATGCATGCTTGCTCATGCCATTCAGTCCACTACTGCTTTTCTAATGTAATATTTTTCTTCTACATGGCTCCCAAACCAGGATATCCCAAACCTGTGGCTATGCAAATGAATGTATATACCCAGATTCAGGTAACATATACTTGTCCACAGAACCATTTGTGAGTACCCACTATGAATGTTCAACAAGTAGCAAATACTCTAAACCAGTGATAGTGAACGTATGGCACGGGTGCCATAGGTGGCACGCGGAGCCATATCTGTTGGCACACAAGCTATTATCCTAGCTCAGCTCCAATGTGCATGTGTGTGCCAGCCAGCTGATTTCTGGCTTGCACAGAAGCTCTGGGAGGGTGCTTTTGGCTTCCAGAGAGCCTCCAGGGGGTGGGTGGGGGAGGGTGTTTTACCCTCCCCCGGCTCCAGGGAAGCCTTTGGAACCTGGAAAGGATGAAACACGAGCTTACTGAGCCCAACAGAATTTGAGAAACAGGCTGTTTCTGGCCTCCAGAGGGCCTCTGAGGGATAGGAGAAGTTATTTTCACTCTCACCAGGCATTGAATTATGAGTGTTGGCCCTCGTGCATGCGTGATAGCATGTGCGCATGCTCTTTTGGCATGTGAGGAAAAAAAGGTTCACCATCACTGCTCTAGACCAGTGTTTCCCAACCTTGGCAACTTGAAGATATTTGGACTTCAACTCCCAGAATTCCCCAGCCAGCGGATGCTGGCTGGGGAATTCTGGGAGTTGAAGTCCAGATATCTTCAAGTTGCCAAGGTTGGGAAACACTGCTCCTGACCATCACATTATTTATCCATCAAATCCATAAAATGAGATCTTGTCAAATGCTTTACTGAGATCAAAACAAACATCCATTTCTTGGTCTTCCAAAGTAGCCATAGTACCATTAGTTATAGGGATTGATATTTCGACATTATTTATTCTTGAGAAACTTACGATTCCTGGTCACGATAAAATTACTTTTCAAATACTTGCAGATATCAACATTAACACTCTAATATTTTGACCAGGGCTGTCAAACTCTGCCGCTCACAATGTGGTCAAATCTGGTCCATGGGGCCATCATGGAAAATGTTGGAGGCCAGCCTGCATCGTTTCAGCCTGGTCTACCCAATGCAAAGAAGAAACATTGGGCCAGTGTGGCTTCAGCCTGGTCTATCTGCATCACTTCAGCCCAATCTACCTAATGTAAAAGGGGAACATCGGGCCAATGTGCTTTCAACCCGATCTACTCACCTTTGTCACCAGGCGTGGGGATAATTACCATCTTTCCCCTTTTTTTATTATGACTAGGTTGAATGTGTATGGTTGCATAGTTAGGGGTTTTATTATGTTATTAATGCATTTTAAATGAATTTATTTTTTTATTATTATTGGATTTGTAATATATTGTATTACTGTTTTGCTGTGAGCCGTGCGAGTCTTTGGAGAGGGACGGCATACAAATCTAATAAACTAAACTAAACTAAACTAAACTACTCACCTCACTTTGGCCCTGTCTGTCCAATACCAAGAGGAAACATACCAGCAATTTGGGGAGTGGGGTCAAGCTGGCTATGCCCACCCAGTCAGCCACACACATACACACACACACAGGTCAACCACAGTCCTGATGTGGCCCTCAATGAAATTGAGTTTAGCATCTCTGCACTAGACAAGCTCGTCTGTCTGCAGTTTCCCAGATTCTCCCTGTTTTGAGTATTGGGACTATACAAATAGCATTTAGACTTATATACTGCTTCATAGTGCTTTTACAGTCCTCTCTAAGCAGTTTACAGAGTCAGCATCTATTGCCCCCAACATCTGGCTCAATCCTAGAACTACAGCGCCTAAAACATGATTTAAGTATTGCCCACAAGATCATATGCTGCAACGTCCTACTGGTCAATGACTACTTCAGCTTCAACCGCAACAACACAAGAGCATGTAACAGATTCAAACTTAATACGAACCGCTCCAAACTTGACTGTAAAAAATATGATTTCAACAATCGAGTTATCAAAGTGTGGAACTCATTACTGGACTCAATTGTGTCAACCCCTAACCCCCTCCCTTAGACTCTCCACAATTGATCTCTCCAGGTTCCTAAGAGGCCAGTAAGGGGCGTACATAAGTGCAGTGGTGTGCCTTTCATCCCCTGTCCAATTGTCTTTCCTTTCTTTCACCTATCATATATATTCTCTTCCTTTCATATATCCTCTCCTCTAAGTTCACTTTTACCCTTATATATATTACCACATGTCTATTTTTCTTCCTATGTATTTGTGTATTTGACAAATGAATGAATGAATGAATGAATGAATGAATGAATGAATGAATAAATAAATAAAAATTTGCCCACCTCGGAAGGATGGAAGACTGAGCCAGTGGTGAGATTTGAAAAGCTGAACTACAGCTAGCAGGTAGTTGAAGTAGCCTGAAGTGCTGCACTCTAGCCACTGTACCACCCCGGCTGACGTTTCGGCGAAATCACATTCACCATCATCAGGCTGAAGTTCCAATCTTTGTGTTGTTGTAAAATGGAATGTTAGCAACTGTCATTTATATATATTCCTCTTTATTATTTTCCCACCTTCCCTGCAAAACAAGTTAAGTCTCCTTGCCTTTTAAACATACCGCCAACCCCCTGTTCATATTATACTTGGCATTTCTAGCTAGCCTTGTCTCATTCTGAACCTTAGCCTTCCTAACTCCATCCCAACCGTTTCAAGTTTCCACTCAACTTACAACTTTTTATTTAGTGACCATTCAAATTCACAACAGTGGTGGAAAAGGTGACGCTAGACCATTTCCCACACATATAACCACTGTCACGTCTGTATGGTCACATGATCAAAATCCAGACCCTTGGCAACTGACTCATATTTGTGACATTTGTCCTGGATTTATATGATTCCCTTTTGCACCCTTTTTTGTCAAGCAAAGTCAGTGGAGAAGCCTGGTTCACTTAACAACCTGGTTATACTAACTTAACCACTGCAGTGATTGACTTAACAATTGTGGCTCGAAAAGTCATAACATAGGGCAAAATTGACTTCGCAAATGTTTCACTTAGCAACAAACAAAAACGTTGGGCTCAATTGTTGGGTCGTAAGTCGAGGACTACCTGTAGTCATCAACTCCTGCTGATTTCTTATACAATTCCTCAGCTTGTCAGAGAGTTCACCCTTGGTAGTAAAGAGCCTCTCAGTGTTTTCTCTCTTTGTCTTCTCCTGTGGATTGTGTTTGTGCTTCTGGCATTTCCATTTGCTTTTGACATGCCATCTCAGAACTGATGGGGATTGGAGTGGCATCTTACTCCTTGGGACCCCTTTCTTCTCCTCTGTTATGGAACGAGTTCCTGTGCTTTAGAGACTCATCTTGCTTCCCTTCAAGAAGTCTCTGGGCAACACCGGAGGGCCCTTCACCTTCTATTATGAGTCTGAGAAAATAAAGGCTCTCGTATTATTTCACTTTCTCCTCCACTAAACACACAAGACTGTACTTGCAACAGGTATACAGTAATAATAAGGAGATGAAAATGGTACACCACACACTACAAGGCACCATAACTGTTTCCCCACTCACCATCTTTTCAATGGGATCTAAGACAAAAATCCCAGCTCCCTGGCTGAACCTTCAAATTCCTTGTCCTTAAGTACCCCAGTCCACGAGACAAAGAGCATTTGACTTTGCAACTCTTTCGGTGGAAAAATAACATTTGCAGAGAAAAAGAAAAGACAAGCCGAAGGGTTGGCTGAGAAACTTCCAGCCCCGTTTCTTTTTTTCTATTAACGTTCTCCCATTTCATCTCTTGGAGTTTTCCTAGCCAAAACTGGATTAATTTTCATACTGAGCACGCCGTAAAACAAAAGCAGCTGGAGCACGACTTCATTCCCAGCATTTCACGCCCGCTTGAACTGTGGTTAGTTCCAAAGAAAACTGAAGAAGGAAAGCATTCCAATTTCGCATTGGACGTGTGTAGGGAAAGAGCATAGACTCGCTTTCCCCTTCATTGGGTTTGCCTTCTTCCTACCTAGTTCTTACAGCCTCAGCAGACTGAAACATTGCCCCTTCCTGAAGGGTTTAGTTTGGCATTAATTTGGGTGCAACTTAAATTCAGTTCACATTAGTTTTCTAAAAGCAACGAAGCAAACTGATTCAACTTGCATGAATCCATTTAATACATTCTGCCTTTAATTTCACACTCGCCCGTTCACGGTTCTGCATTCATAAACAGAATAGATAAGATGTGTGCAGAATCAGCCAATAACTGAGAAAGCTTTCAAAGAGGCTATTTGTGGCGAGAAGAGATAGGTTCAGAAGCTACAGGGCTGTTCAATCTTTGGATTATCCAGTGTGTGCACGCCACAATTCAGTACAGCTCATGAACAATTAAAGAATAAGCTTATCCAGTACGTTATTCAATGCCAAGACTCACTGGAACAGGATTGACCATTTGAATCCTTCATCCTTTGCCAGTGCGTATGCATTTTAATTTTACTAATGTGGCAGAGACAGCAACATCTGGAAGTGAAGTGGCACGTAAGAGGCGACATCTTGATTTCCTCAAGCCCTTTCTGCAGCTTCCTAGAAAGCATAAGAGGCAGGAAGGCAGATGGAAGAGGAACAGGAAGGCAAAATGCCCATGGTCTTCTCATACTTGGTTTTAATCATGAGGTTCCTTCCCAGCCTGGAACTTTGCTAGAACAGAATAAATTCATCCAGCTCTACTCCTCAGAGCATTTCTGCACGACTAAATACAGCACGCTGACATTTTTTTGTCTTGTTCTGTTTTTGTTACTTGCCCATCTGAACATTTCCAATTTATCTACCCATAAACATGCAATGCAAAATTAATGCAGATGTGGATTTATTTATTTATTTAAAAAAAGAAAAAGTCCATTTAAGTTGAATTTCCTAAAATGATTACATTGGTGAATTAATGCAGCCTCCCGCCATTCATCTCGACTCATCTGAATTCAAATTCATTCACTTTCAAAGCATTTCCAGCTCCATTTGAATTTGAAGGTACCCGAAGGAAGCACATTTGACTCTGAATGCCTACTGGAGAGAGAGGATACTTAAATCTAAATCACAGATTTCTTTTCGGCCTGTGTGACAATTTTGCTATGCAGGGTTGGTTCACCTGGCCCGTGGCATTTGTTGTGCAGGAATACTGCACACTGTTTATATAGAACTTGGTTCTAAAAATATCCAATACAAGACCGCTGATTAAATGCATTTCATTCCTGGTTCTCAGAAGGCTGCATTGGGGTTAGAAAAGTTACTCAAGTCATATCAAGTAAGTAAAATAATGGGTTGATGAGATTTGTAATCTACCACATCTTGAAGTGAACAGCTTGCAGAAGATTGAGCCAAGGAATACTCAATGAAGCCTTTGGGCACCATCTAATCAAAATGTGTGCTGGGAAAACATATAACTATATTTTCTTGCAAACACAGTGATAGGGATGCACAGTGTCAAGGAGCCCTGCCAGGGAGCCCTGTGACTCAAGAAGGGCACCTAGAAAAGAGGGGCTAGAAAATAATTTGCTGTAACATACAAAAGACAGAATTTCAAGATTAAGAATTCAGAATCCCTGATTTTATACATACAGTATTGAGATAGCATATCTGCAGCGTCGCCTCGAACCAAGGTGGTCAGTGGTTTCTTTCTCTAGTTTTCTGACTTAAGAGAACAGAACAGTTTATTTCTGAATATGGTGGCCCCCAAATATGTTAAATCAACTGCACCCATCAGTCACACCCATGATGAGACTGTTTGGCTGGGAATGTGGGGAGCTGTCATTCTAACACATCTGAAAATCTTTAGATTGCAAGAAACAACTAATGGAAATCCAAGGTGGCAAATGGTTGACAGGCAGGCAGACAGACAGACAGACAAGCAGAGACAGGCAGATAGAGATAGATAGATGATAGATAGATGGATGGATGGATGGATGGATGGATGGATGGATGGACGGACAGAGACAGGAGACAGACATTGAAATCAGACTGCTTCCTGATATTGATAGCTCCTATTCTCCTTGTCTATTCACTGTTGTGGCATTATGTTGATAGGAACTAGAGTCCAACACAAAGTAGCAATATTCTAATCCAGATGCCCTATCATCTTTCCAGGAAGACCTTAATGCAACAAAGGCTATCAGGGATCCAGGATACAGAATGGAAGAATCATGACTCTGATGCACCAACGATCAGAGTAAGATTCAGTTCACTGTGTAACCTTGATGTAACTACTACTTCATACTACTTCCGTAGTACTTGATATACCCGAGAGATTAACCAAATCAGGCATAAATCAGAAAGTCCTGGATTCAAGTAGATCTCCTGTAAGGAATTCTACATAGAACTAGCGCTAAGTCCAATCCACAAGCTTAAGTTTTCAGAAATCATCAACCCACATGGTTTCTGGAAGTATTTGAGAAATATCTGTGCTAACAGCAACTCTCCGGCTGTCTGTTATTTTTACTTCTTTATATGGCTTCTGTCCAAGTTTCTTCAGAGAATGCCCTTTCCTCTGGATCTCTATCCCAGAATATCTGCTCACATTTGCTAAGGGTTTGGGATCAATTGTTCCTTTGTACAAGTAGTCCTTGGCTTATGGCCACAATTGGGCTCAGAATTTCCAGGATGGATAAAAAGAAAAGAGCTCACAAATGACATCACATGCTTTCCATCAAAAACAACAGGCAAGGTGCTTTTAAGTGAGTCCTGCACACAATTTTATGACCTCTTTTACCACAGTGCAGTTAAGTGAATCATGTGGTTGTTAAGTGAATCCAGCCTTCCCCCGTTGCTTGTTGGAAACTGGCTGGCAGGGTTGCAAATGGAGATCACATGATCCCAGGAACCTGCAACCATTGTAAATAGATTCCAGTTGCCCAGTGCCTGAATTTTGATAACCATGGGGATTCTGGGACAGTTTTTAGTTGAAGGACCACTTGTAAGTCATTTTTTTCCTGATGCCACTATAATGTTGAATGGTCACCAAACAATTGGTTATAATTCAAGGACCACCTGTAATTGCCTTCCACAATTCCCCAAAGTGCCCTCCTAGCTGATTGGATATTCAATCCTAACTTCTATGTGGGTTTTTCAAAAAGCTTTAGCACAGGATGTTATGTATTTACAATTGCTTTTCAATTGCTTTTAATTTCTCTGGTTTTAACTGTAGAAATCTTTCACAATGCAATCCTATATTTATATTAACTGGAACAAAAGATCTAATGCACTTTCTGGTGAGTAGGTACAAAGACTGCATTACATGGGCTTTTTGGAATATGGGACTAACTTTCCCAACATCAGCAAGCCACTGTCAAATAAGTTTCAATTATTTTGTAATAATTACACTATCTTTACTAATTTTGTTACAACTAAACAACCTTTAAAGATTTTGTTATGATTAAATAGCATTTATGATTTTGTTATAATTAAATAGCATTTATAATTTTGTTATGTTAAATAGGTGCATTTCATATTAATAAAATGGAAGTTCCCTGATCATTATTTTACAAATATATTTATGTCTTTTAAAAAAACATATTAATGGTCTGCAGGACTTAAAATTATGAATTTGGGGGTCTGCGGGATTTAAAAGTATGACCTTGGTGGTCACTGAGGTCCAAAAGCTTGGGGACCCCTGATTTAAAGGATGGGAATAGAAGGCTTCTGGCAGCTTTCTGCCCAGTGTTGGCCTTCATTTGGGCAAAAAAGACCTTCAATATCTGGCTCATTATTCTCAGTAAAGGAATCCAACACTGCAGGCACCACTGTGATGAAGAATCCCGACAGAATGCTTCTGATTATTAGGACTAAAGCGAAATGTTGCTCCTATACTCTCCCACATGAACAATGGATTTATTTTTCATAGAAGGTAAAGGAAAATATTGCTGACATTGAGATGGAGAAAATTATATTCCTCCTGTGAGGCATGTTGCTTTTAGATGCATGTCTTCTCTTGGATGAAGAGATTTGGCTATTTTTTTTTCTGCATTAGGAGTGAATTTAAAATTCAAAACTTTTTGGAGCAGAATTCATAAAGTCATGAGAGGTTGCTCAGGGAGGTGAGGGGGAGTTGGAGAGAGTCCATTTAGCCAGTCCAACTGATCCGAGAGAGATTTTGCTTAGACTTCTAGCAAGTGAGATAAATGTCTGACACATCTGATGACACATAAAAGACTAACTCCATAAATTACTTATGGATGCAGCAGAAGACTTCCCTTTGGGGGCTCACATCAAAGACCATTTGATTGTATAACCTTGTCTGCGCAACACACTGATATCGCACCATAAAGCATGGAAACTATTATTGTAAGGTCTACAGCAAAGGTCATGCAACAAATAATGAATGGTTTTGCACCAAGTGCAAGACTTTTAACTCTTTTTTTTTTACCCCTGGACTTATGTCTTGTTCATAAGATTCAGAGTTCCATCTGTTGTCAAAATACAATTTATATCAGCACAAAGTGCAGCACAGTGTTGTATATTGCTCAGTGCTGTGAAATTTATGGAAAAAGCTTCAGAAGCTGACCATCCAGATAATTTTCTTTCTGCTTTCAAATATCAAAAGCTCACTCAGGTTTCTCACATGTGAACTCAAGAACTGGCCATAGGTTCTAAAACAATTGCTTTCATATTAATCTCCTAAAACTCAAAGTGAAACAGTTATTCTTTTTTTTAATTTAAAAAAACACTTTTAAATCTGTGGTCTCAGTACTCAATTCACTCAGAATTAAATTTCCTTGAAATAAAAATGGAGCTCCATTTGAACAAAAACATTGTGACCATTCACCATAGTCATCTTCCAAAGAAATGGAAAGCTATTCAAAGGGGATATCACCATTGACACTAACTGTGATATTAAGAATTACCACGCTTTTGTAGTTCAGCTAAATATTGCCCTTGAGATTAAGAAAAAACCTTTACAGTGGAACCCCGACATAAGAGCTGCTCTACTTAAGAGCAACTCGAGATAAGAGCTGGGAGGGGAGAGATATTTTTGTTCTACTTACAAGCCCAACGCTAACTTCCGCGTTCGGCTTCAGGAGACAGCTGCGAAGCGGCGCGCGTGTTTTAAAAGGTTGCAGCCGGCCTGGGGGGCTCGGGGGGGTGCTTGCAGCTTTCTTTCTTGCTCTTTTTCTTTCTCTCTTTTACCTTCCCTTCCTCTATTTCTTCTTTTCTTTCTCCTTCCCACCTTCTTCCCTCCCTCCCTCCCTTCACTCATTCCTCTCTTACTCTCCCCTTTCATAAGTTTCCTTGCTTCCTTCCTCTGTTCCTGTCCCTTCCCCCTTTCTTTCTTTCTTTCTTGCTCTTTTTCTTTCTCTCTTTTACCTTCCCTTCCTCTATTTCTTCTTTTCTTTCTCCTTCCCACCTTCTTCCCTCCCTCCCTTCACTCATTCCTCTCTTACTCTCCCCTTTCATAAGTTTCCTTGCTTCCTTCCTCTGTTCCTGTCCCTTCCCTCTTTCCTTCCTTCCTTCCCACCCTCCGTCCATTCATTCACCCATTCCTCTCTTGATCGCTTAAAGCCGGTCCCTGGTGCAAAAAGGGTTGGGGACCTCTGTCCTACAGGATTGGGTGGCAGAGAAGTTGAACATATGTAAATTTAAAAGTTTAAGAAAGTTTACAAGTTAAGTGAAAGAAACTTCATTATTCATTTATATGTACATGTACATTTCTTCATTAAAAACATGTCTTTCTGCATAATTTAGACTAACTTTGTGAGTTTTTTGAGGGCTGGAACCAATTAAAATTATTTACATTAATTCCTATGGGGAAAAGTCATTCGAGATAAGAGCTGCTCGACTTAAGAGCCCAGGTCCGGAACGAATTAAACTCGTATCTCGAGGTACCACTGTACTCCTTTGCCTGAAAATATTTTGTCTAGGCTATTAATTAATTTTAGCTTAATTTTTCTAAAACTCTTTTCAGAGACAGAAAGGAATTTATAACTATTGCCAACCTTAGATTTCTTAGAAATCATGCATGTATGCAATATGTTAATATTGGACAAAACAAGAGGATTTACTGTAGGAAGTCTTTCTGGAGAGACAGTTCAGTATGTATGGATTAAGGTACACTTGGGTTCTTGTTATATTCTGAGCATTAGCTGCTTTCCTACAAATGTTTCATTACCAGACTAGGTAACATCATCAATGGTACTGAGCTATACATATTCTGTCATATGTTTCACCTTCACCTATATTCTCCATTATAGGACCAAAGGGCCAAGAAAATCTTGTTTCAGATCCACCCTTAGCCACAAAAACTGACTGGGTGATTGCTGTAGGTCAGTGGTTCTTAACCTGGGGGTCAGGACCCCTTTGGGGGTCGAACGACCGTTTCACAGGGGTCGCCTGAGACCCTGGGAAAAGACAAATTTCCCATGGTGTTAGGAACTAAAGCTTCTATTCTGGCACCTTGGAACATATTTTTACAATCCAACCAATCAGGCATTTACAGTGGGAGTGTCCCTCTGATCTTCCTGCCAATCAGCTTAAAGCTCTGTTGGGAAAACTGGCACTAGACTTGTGGTTGGGGGTCACCACAACACAAGGATCTGTAAAGGGGGCAGGGAATTAGAAAAGTTGAGAACCACTGCCATAGGTTAAAAGAAGGGGAACCTCCAATCAAAGCTCTGGAAGGAAAGGAGGGCCATAAAACAAATCAAAAACTCAAAAAGATACTGGATTATAACTAATCATTGAGATTTTTGCTTTTGTTTTTCTTATGAAGTCACCTGCATATGTTCAAAATACAGTAGGTAACTTTTGAACTAAAATATGAGCTTTCCACTTGTAGACTCCCAAGAAAACTCAATCAATGACAGTGCTATTCAGAAGCAAAGCCATTTGGTATATATATGGAAATTATACAACCTAAGGCTAAGTTCACAACAATGTGCTTAACTAGGTCAGGTAAAGTCTTGGCAGACCCATCCATCCATCATGAGGCTTGATTAGCTGCTGCTGCTTCTTTGCCACAGTGAATTACATAAATCTAGACCACTTTATTATTTATGGTTCAGTGTAATGTGTCAAGTGAGAAAGTGGGTTAATTCAGTAAATGCTAGGGTAAGCATGTTGTGTGAACACAGCCCACACATAAAGCAGTTCCAGTTCATGAAAAGAAAGTTTCATTTAAAGGAACTATTTAAAAAAATACACAGAAAGCATATAGAACAAAAGGAAATAGTGACAATAGTGAGATGTCTGGCAAGCCATATATATCCATCCTAAGATAAATAGTATAAAGGCAGACTAGATGGACCATGAGGTCTTTTTCTGTCATCAATCTTCTATACAGTGATACCTCGTCTTACAAACGCCTCATCATACAAACTTTTCGAGATACAAACCCGGGGTTTAAGATTTTTTTGCCTCTTCTTACAAATTATTTTCATCTTACAAACCCACCACAGCTGCTGGGATGCCCCGCCTCTGGACTTCCATTGCCAGCGAAGCGCCCCTTTTTGTGCTGCTGGGATTCCCCTGAGGCTCCCCTCCATGGGAAACCCCACCTCTGGACTTCCATGCTTTTGTGATGCTGCAGTGGAATCCCAGCAGTGCAAAAATGGCGCTTCGCTGGCAACGGAACTCCGGAGGTGAGGTTTCCCAGCAAGGGGAGCCTCAGTGAAATCGCAGCATCGCAAAAACACAGAGGTCCAGAGGTGGGGTTTTGAGGACATCAGTGTTTTTGCGATGCTGCGATTTCACTGAGGCTCCCCTTGCTGGGACACCCCACCTCCGGACTTCCGTTGCCAGCGAAGCGCTCGTTCTTGCGATGCTGGGATTCCCTGCTGGGATTCCCCTGCAGCATCGCAAAAACACAGAAGTCCAGAGGTGGGGTTTCCCATGGAGGGGAGCCTCAGGGGAATCCCAGCAGTACAAAAACGGGTGCTTCGGCTGGCAAAAGGGGTGAATTTTGGGCTTGCACGCATTAATCGCTTTTCCATTGATTCCTATGGGAAACATTGTTTCATCTTGCAAACTTTTCACCTTAAGAACCTCATCTCGGAACCAATTAAGTTTGTAAGACAAGGTATCACTGTATTTCTAAGCCCAGTAATGCCAGTATTATTGGCTGACACCTTTTGAATGAAGACTGCCTTAAAATGCCATGTGCTTTCCCCAACAGCAGGAGGCAAACCTCAGAAATGTACAATTGAACAATTGAAATTTCAATTACTAAGGCTTTTCAAATGGTATTTCACCATATCTCCCAGTGTCTGAAATGGACACAAGCACATCACCAATTCAACGGTGTGGTGGCTTGCCACAGATAAATATCAAAACATTTGAATCCCTACAGCCCTAGTGGGAGAAGAGTACAATGCTGCCAATTAATAAAACCATACTGCATATCCAACAATGGGCACAAAATCAAGAACTGTAGCAAAAATATATCATCTAATTTTAAATTTGTCAGGAATAGCTTACATTATCCTGCTTTGTCCCCTGATCTATTTATTTTTATTTTTCCAAATCCTCCACCAATTCAAGAAAGCAGAGAAGTTGTAGAATTTGGTTCTTAACAGACTGCATGAACCCCTAAACTATATATACAGTATAGATTCATCTGAATGCTTCCTCTCCTGAGACTTGGGAAATGGTCTTCCTAACCCATAGGAAGGCATAAGGATTTATTACAAGTGGAAAAACAAGTCACAGTATTGTGTGAAAACAGGCCAAAATCATGGAATTCTTCTGGTTGTTTTTTTTGCAGTGAGCTATTTGGAAAGCCCCTACAGGGTTTTTTTTTTTTTTAATCCAACAGGGAAGACAGAACTATGGTGATTTCTTACATGACATACCTTTCATCCAGTTCTAATTTTGTCCACCAAGGGTGCTATTAAGAGGCCACCTAAGGACATGATGAATATTACCATATATAATATTAAACATACAGTGGTACCTCTACTTACGAACTTAATTCGTTCCGTGAACAGGTTCTTAAGAAGAAAAGTTCGTAAGAAGAAGCAATTTTTCCCATAGGAATCAATGTAAAAGCAAACAATGCGTGCTATTGGGGAAACCACAGGGAGGGTGGAGGCCCCGTTTCCTCCCAGGAGATTCCTAGAGAGGCCCCACGGAGGCTTCTCTCTGCCTTTTCCAGCCCTTTTCCCTCCAAGGAGATTCCTAGAGAGGCCCCACAGGCTTCTCCCTGCCTTTTCCAGCCCTTTTTCCTCCCAGAAGATTCCTAGAGAGGCCCCATGGAGGCTTCTCCCTGCCTTTTCCAGCCCTGTTTCCTCCCAGGAGATTCCTAGAGAGGCCCCATGGAGGCTTCTATCTGCCTTTTCCAGCCCTGTTTCCTCCCAGGAGATTCCTAGAGAGGCCCCACATAGGCTTCTCCCTGCCTTTTCCGGCCCTTTTTCCTTCCAGGAGATTCCTAGAGAGGCCCCATGGAGGTTTCTCCCTGCCTTTTCCAGCCCTGTTTCCTCCCAGGAGATTCCTAGAGAGGCCCCACGGAGGCTTCTCCCTGCCTTTTCCGGTTACAGTTTCGGAGGCTCAGGTTTGTAAGTGGAAAATGGTTCTTGAGAAGAGGCAAAAAAATCTTGAATACCCAGTTCTTATCTAGAAAAGTTTGTAAGTAGAGGCGTTCTTAGGTAGAGGTACCACTGTACTATACATTCTTGGGTTGTTGTTTTTTTTAATATGTGGATGTGTATCAATAGTACACTTAAAATGCAGATAGAAACCTTTTTTTCTTTTCCTAATTAAGCATACACTTTCTAGAGCATGTTGGCTTTACATCCAGATTACAAGAAGTAGGAAATGCAAAGGAAAAGGTAAATTTCATGTGAGAAAATGCCCTCAGGCACTTGACTGAGATAAGGACAGAACCACCACGTGCCAAATCGAAAGGAATTAGCACTTCAAATTGAAAGCTGTGATGTTCATTTTCTTTTCCACTGGGACCTCAGCCTTTCCCACTGTGAAACAGACACACTTAGTGTGATCTACATCAGGTGAATACACTGAAAAAAGCAATAAAAGATGAGAGTTCAAGGGGATAGATTTGCTGCAGCTGACAAAGCTGGATCCTTTGGAATCTATAGGTGGCATCCGGCAGGACTCTAGGTTAATCTAGAAGCTTCTTGCAGAGACCCATCCATTCATTTGTCCCAAGCCTCTTTTCAGAAACTGCTGCTAACCTCCACTTTCTCTCCAGGCAATGGAAAACCATTTCCATCTTAGGATTTGCCCATTCTGGTAGGCATTGCATGTCTACCAGTCCCACCTGTATTTGCTTATAGTATTTGCTATTTATGATCAGGAAGCTTCTCCCCCCAGTCCTAACAAGCATTGATCTATCAAATCCTAGACATCGATGTCATAGAAATGAGCTTAGCATTTGACATCCATCATCTTTCTCAGCTTGCTTCTCCCATGTCCCTAAAATTAACTGGACATGAAAAATGAACACACATTTTACTTGTGGAATCGATAGAGAGCAAGGAGCTGGCAAGCAATATCATTCCGTACAAATTTGCATTGCTTGCCGTACTATCAAATTACAGTCACTAGAGTAATTCCAACACATGGGTATATAAATCAATGTGCCCTTAAGCTTCACAATTGGATGCCTATAATCGGCATATTAGACTTCATCTCCATTCTCTCTCTAAAGATCCTCTCCAATTCCTACGTGGAAAACCATATTCTAATCCCATTTCTTCCTTTCTGTTTAGTGCTGAGAAAATACCCTTCTGGTACCTATGCATCACAGTCCATAAATCTATCCAGCATTTTCAAAATCAGCAGCTTAGCCACAACCTCATCAAAGATGTGGGGATTCCTTTTCAGAAGTTTATTGACTCGGGTTTTACTGTTTTATATGCCTATGGGTTTAGATAGAAACAGACAGTATATGGAGACAGAAGCACAACTGGGAAAGGATCAGATCCGATCTGTTTATCAAAAACCTTTATGGGTGTTTCCTACTCTAAACATTTACTTGCTACTATTTGAAGCTTATTCTTATTCTACAAACATACCCAGAGACATTGTTTTAAAGGCTGCAGATATTGTTGAAAACATCAAATGAATTCTACACATGGGAATAATAGATTCTGTTGCCCTTGTACACAACCACATTGAAAAATCAAAACATCTCAGGCACAAACACACTAATTCACCAACTCTGCAGAGCTCACAACCAGTCTATATTTCAGAACCTTTCTTCCCCATGGCTTACAGAGATAAGCATTTCTCCTTTAAGAATTGGAGAAAGTTTTCCACTGGTGGAAAAAATCTACTCAGGCAAGCGTGAAAGAAAAAAGAGAGAGAAACCCCCCCCCAAAACTCAATGAGGAGAGAACTGTTAATTCTGTCTCCTAGCTGAAAATAAATAATAAAGCAATCAATCCAAATGACCTCAATGGTCCTGAATAAATGGGCTGGCAGGTCCTTTCCCCCTGAGGTTTTCAGAAGAGGAGAATGGTGTGGAGAACCCAGGAGGAGCCCAGAGAAGTGATCCACTGCAGCTAGGACTAGCCACAGTCAGGAGAATGGATTTTTTTGGGTGGGGGTGGGGGTGAGACAGAATCCCTCTTTTCATTCCAGGAGGGTTGCATAGCAGAAGTTTCAAAGACAACATCGGTAAAATAGAGGGCAGTAATAAAAAGGAAGACATCTAGTCCTTCCCACTCAAACCACTTCAGTTTTTAGAAGAGAGGGAGTGAAGAGTGAAAGAATCCAAACAACCCTCAAAGAAGCCTCGAATAAGAGCTCCATTTGGGTTGAAGACATCTGGGCGGAAGAGACAGTTCATACAGCAGCAGCTGTGTTGTGAATTGAGAGAGAAGGCAGCAGTAGCGGCACCCCACTCATTCACACACATCCATTCAAAAGTATTTTGGAATAATTTCAAGTGACTTAGAAAGCAGAAGGGACCCAAACCCTTAGTCTCTCCCGTTGAGGATTATAAGGCTTCTGGTCCTAGTATAGGCGATCAGACTTCCAAATTGAGGGAAGCACACCTTAGTGCCAATCTGTCGTAATCCCCGTTCCAAAATGCCGAACCCTTACATTACCCCGCTCTGCAATTTTTTCCCAAGTTCAACTTAAAACTCCGAAATCTCGATTCCGCTGCCTTGGGCAGAGGCAACTATCATTTCCTTGGTGTGAAGTCTGGCCCTATTCCTACAGGAGGACATTAAAAAGGGAGCTTGATTTAACCTCTTGTTTCCTACCACCGAAAACCTTCTGAAAACGAAGTTGTCTTTCCAATATATATATTTTTAATTTATATTTTGCACCCGCACCCATCTTTGCAGAGGTAAAAAATTGGCCAAGCAGAAAAAAGTCAGCCTCTTTCCCCTCCTAAGGTAGGAATAAGGCGCTTCGCGTGACGATCGATCGGAACCGCTTCTCACGTCTCTCCCCCCCCCCCAGAAGCCCCAAACCAAGATTTAGAAAAACCAAAGTGCCAGGCTCATGCGGGGGGCAAACCCGTCTCGTCGGAACGGCCAAGAGAGGAAACCCGGGTTCGGACCAGGTTGGGGGGGGAAAATAGGCAACTTCTGAGCTCTTTTGGCGCAGCTGAGAGTTTAAGAAACGAAGGGCAGGGTTCCTTTTGCCGTCCAAAAGTCAAGGCGATGGGAGCCGCTAAGTGAGGTCCCTCGCCTCGAGAAGGGACACCAGCAGGGGGCCCGGATCCCCTTTTTCTCCGGGGTAGGATGGGATGGGTGGAAGAGAAGGAGAACTCACGCTTCTCTCAGAGGTGCCGGCCTGCGAGATGGTGCCATTCAGCCCCACGAGAGAAGGCAGCGTCTGGGACATCCAGTTGGTGACCATGGCCATGGTGCTGAGCACGGCGCCGATCTTCAGCAGCGGCACGGTCATGTCGCCCCCTGCCTCATGCCCCTGGCCCTCCGGCGAAGCCCGCGACGCAGCCCCCCTCCCGGCTCATCTGCCCAACCAAGGAAAGGCTCCCTGGCTTCCCCCGGCGGACGCGCGCCCACTCCCCGCCCCGGGACTGCCGAGCCGAAGAAAGCAGGAGCTTCGCGCGCCCGGCCTTATAAAAGACCCGTCCTCTGTGACGTCACAACGCCGCCGGCCACTAGCCCGAGCCCGCCTCAGAGTGGGGAGAGAGAGGCGGGAGGAGAAGCCGCGACTCAAACGACTGGAACATGAGGAGTGAGCGAATGAAGGCTGGCAAGCTCGGGACTGCGGGTGTCTCGAGTGAAGGGTGCCCTCGTGCCCTCCTTACCATGCCTCGGAGTGAGGGGCCGCTGACTGCAGGCCTCTCTCTCCCCTGCCAGTCTCCTCCTCTTCTTCTTCTTCTTCTTCCTCCTCCTCCTCAATGGAACGCAGCAGGAAATCTCACCCAGTCTCGCCTTTAAAGCTCCTGCACCAAATGCCAGGGAGCTTTCCGACCATTCATTTTTACAGCGCCAGACGAGAGTTTTCCACTTCCCTATCTGCAGACCTCCCTTCCCTCAGCTCTCTCTGCAATTAATTCATTTATATTTTTGAACAGTACGTATTGGTAGCATACAAGAAATAACATTGTTTATATGCATATTATGTATGTATGTATGTATGTATGTATGTATGTATGTATGTATGTATGTATGTATGTATTATTCGACTTCTATGCCTCCCAATTCCAAAGGACCCAGGGCGGCTTACAACAACAGTATAAGTGCAATAAGAATATATACAAAACAGTAAAAGAAGTTGAACAGTTAACTGAGGTTAAAACATAACAAACTAAAAAAAAAAAAACCAACCTAAAAAAAAGCTTTTCAAAGTAGTGCACTTTTTAACAGAGCCAGCATATTGCCCCCACAATCCGGGTCCTCATTTTACTCACTTCGGAAGGATGGAAGGCTGAGTCAACCTTGAGCCGGTGATGAGATTTGAACCACTGACCTGCAGGCCTGCAGTACTGCACTCTACCCACTGTGCCACCTCGGATTATTACTACTACTACTACTACTACTACTATTATTACTACTACTACTACTACTATTACTACTACTACTATTAACAATACAACAGAGCAAGCGAGATCACTATGCTGGATTTCGTATTGCAGCACCAGTCGGGCGCTTCCCAAGCACCTAGAACTGCGTGATATAGCGGCAAATTATGTGTGGCAATCCCAGTAAAGCAGCCTTTTGCAATTGACAGATGGAGATTTTGTCAATTCTGATGATTTTCAAATGTCCGCCGAGATCCTTTGGCACTGCGCCCAGTGTGCCAAGGTCCACTGGGACCACTTTCACTGGCTTATGCCAGAGTCGTATTATTATTATTATTATTATTATTATTATTATTATTATTATTATTATTTGGATTTATTTCCCACCCCTCTCTGAGGATTCGAGGCATCTTGCAGCATATGATATTGCAAACATTGCTACTAATAAGAGAGAAACCTAGGACAGGGATGGTGCACTTATGCAAGCCCCTTACTTTACTTTGAGTTTGTACCTGTTATATGCTCATTATTGTTGTGGTTGAAGCTGAAGTAGTCCTTGACAGGAAGGACATTGTAGCAGATGATTTTATGAGCTATGCGAGGAAGCTCCAAGCTTTCTAAGCCTAGGATTTCAAGTCTGGTTGCTTATGGGATTCTGTTGTGAATAGAGAAGTAGAGGACTCTTCTCGTAAAGTATCTCTGGATGCTTTCTAATGTATTTGTGTCTGAAATGCGGACATTATTTCATTATTATTTTAAACCAAGGGTGGGGGATAATGGCTTAGATCTGCTTGGTAGCGTGTTGCCAGAATCACCTTTCCCGTATGTGAGGCAATAGCAATAGCATTTAGCAATAGCATTTAGACCTATATTCTGCTTCATAGTGCTTGTACACTATGACTCTAAGCAGTTTACAGAATCAGCCTATTGCCAATCTGGGTCCCCATTTTACCCACCTCGGATGGATGGAAGGCTGAGTCAACCTTGAGCGGGTGGTGAGATTTGAACTGCTGAATTACAGCTAGCAGTTAGCTGAAATAGCCTGCAGTGCTGCACTCTAACCACTGCACCTCCCCAGCTCTATTTTGTCCCAGTGCCAGCTTGCCAAGCTTTAGGTAATTGAAAATTCCTCTTTCCCCTGCCCTGTTCTCCCTGTTCTAGAGATGTTCCTGGAATATTTTCTGGAATAGGTTATAACTAAGCTTTCTCGCTCCAGTAAGCCCTGTATGCAAAATTGATCAGTGCTTATTGTGCACTTTGGCCACCTAATGAGAAGGAAGGACTCACTGGAGAAGAACCTTATGCTGGGAAAAATTGTGGGCAAAAGGAGAAGGGGACCGCAGGGCAGAGAATGAGGTGGTTGGATAGACTCACTGAAGCAGTCGGTGTGAGCTTAAACGGACTCCAGGGGAATGGTAGAGACAGGAGGGTTTGCAGGAACTTTGTCCATGGAGTTGTGATGGGTTGAGCATGACTTAATAACTAACAACATCAATAATTGGGCATAGGTTCCATGGATATGTACTGCATAGCAAAAGATACTTAACAGGCATTAAATCTTATAGAATTTAATGGGTTATCATTCCTAGTCACATTTGCAAAATCCTTCAGCTCTCAACACTCCTTTCTCAAATTAACTTTTGTGTATAGAGGAGTGGCCTGCTTAATAGCAAACAATGTAGAGTCAAATTCCACTGGGCATAAGTAGATTTCAAGATGAACACTCTATATCGCTGCATGTTCACTATCCTGGTCACATGGAGGTAACTCCTATTATGTTCCTTGGGAAGATAGCCCAATTCTAAACTTAAAAATAAGCCCAATTCTAAACTTACTTAAAAGCTAAAACTATGGGTTTTACACAGTTAAAACACATAACACACAACGGAATTTGCTGTTTTGTCATTATCTCCATTCTGTGAATTCCAAATGACACATTGTGTTAAAGAATAGAAGAGAACAGAATAGAACAGAACAGAATAGAATAGAAATAGAATAGAAATAGAACAAAACAGAATAGCAGTCCACACTTGGGGAAGTCACAGCAAAAAAATCAATAACTGTGATTATATTATTTGTCCACCTAATGGGTGTTGTTGGGGGTTTTTTTTGGATATGAATGGATCATTGCCTAATTGATTCTGACTTGATTCTACTGATTTTACTTTCTCTTTTACAATTGAAATCAGGTCACTGTAATCCCGATTCTGAATATGATACAAGATAGCAAAGCTGAGATGGGATACCAAATGGTCTGCTTTGGACTGATCCCTGGTATCCATAGAGATTGAGATTTCAACCTAGCACTCCATTCGGGTTACTCTGAATCTGAGCACAAGGGCAAAGAGCAATTTGAAATTAGAACAACATTCAAAAGAGTTTCAGTCATTGTTGGCTCAATTTCCATTATGCAAGTTAATGCTGTTAGGTTAGGTTAGGTTAGGTTTATTGGATTTATATGCCGCCCCTCTCCGCAAACTCGGGGCGGCTCACAACAATAATAAAAAACAGTACAGTACACAATACCAAATCCAATGCCCACCCATCCAGTTCCAATTTAAATTAATAATCTCATAAAAAACAGTATATATAAAAAACAGGCACACAGTCAATCAATCAACAAAACAACATGGGCAAGGGGGAGGTGTTTTAGTTCCCCCATGCCTGACGGCAAAGGTGGGTCTTAAGGAGTTTACGAAAGGCAGGGAGGGTGGGGGCAATCCTAATCTCAGGGGGGAGCTGGTTCCAGAGGGTCGGGGCCCCCACAGAGAAGGCTCTTCCCCTGGGTCCCGCCAGACGACATTGTTTAGTCGACGGGACCCGGAGAAGGCCAACTCTGTGGGACCTAACCGGTCGCTGGGATTCGTGCGGCGGGAGGCGGTCCCGAAGATATTCTGGTCCGGTGCCATGAAGGGCTTTATAGGTCATAACCAACACTTTGAATTGTGACCGGAAACTGATCGGCAGCCAATGCAGACTGCGGAGTATTGGAGTGATATGGGCATACTTGCTCTCGCAGCTGCATTCTGCACGATCTGAAGTTTCCGAACACTTTTCAAAGGTAGCCCCATGTAGAGAGCGTTACAGTAGTCGAGCCTCGAGGTGATGAGGGCATGAGTGACTGTGAGCAATGACTCCCGGTCCAAATAGGGCCGCAACTGGCGCACCAGGCGAACCTGGGCAAACGCCCCCCTCGCCACAGCTGAAAGGTGTTTTTCTAATGTGAGCTGTGGATAGAGGAGGACGCCCAAGTTGCGGACCCTCTCTGAGGGGGTCAATAATTCCCCCCCCCCCCAGGGTAATGGACGGACAGATAGAATTGTCCTTGGGAGGCAAAACCCACAGCCACTCCGTCTTGTCTGGGTTGAGTTTGAGTTTGTACATACAAGATAGTACACATACAATTATAAAAATATCTAATGTAGAGAACTTTCAAAACTTTCAACTTTCTGAAGATGAACATGTCATCGGAAGGAGCTTGGGAAAAAAGATGCTGCATTGTCACCATGCTTAATTTGATATCCATCATATATAATTTTAATAGTATTTTTTATTTAAATTCAAAAATACAAATATACTGTACTACCTTAAAATATAAAAAGAAGAAAAATTGAAAAGGGTAGGACAAAAGGGAGGAAAGGAAAGAAAAAACATAAAAGAAAAAAGAGAAATATATATATAAAGAAGTGGGTTTCCCCCCCCCTTATCCAGACAAGTAAAAACCATTTCAATAATTTATCACCTTCTCTAACTTTTCAATCAAAGATCTCTTCTTTCCCTATCTCTTCTCTTATCTTAAACAAATTATAAAGCCTAGTCTTTCGATCTCAATGATCAAACACAAATTAAGGGTTACCACAAATAATTACTGCTGTGTTTAACCTTAATCAAATAAATCATTTTCATTATTCCTTTCCATTTCTTTTAACATAGTAACCCCATTTTATATAAAAATAGAATAAAACATTTCTTCCAATATCTTATCTCTTATAAACAAATCTTTAAAATTCTTAAGGAAGCTTTAAAAACCAGCATTAAGAGCTACCAGAAATAGCAGCATATTAAAAAATATATCTTTAATTCCTTCCAGTAGAATCTCACAAATTAATTTTTTACTATTTTGTCTTTGGCTCCTCTTAAACTTCCTTTACAATGTAATACATACCAATAATAATAATATTTATATTTTAAACCCCCCCCTCTTCTTCCCTTATCTTAACTATAAATAAATCTTTAAAGCCTTGCCATTCAATTCTGATCAAGAAAAACACCATTGAGAACTATTAGAAAGAACATCCTATCTATCATATTGACAAAAAACTATATGCAAGTCAAGTAGCCTGCATTTTTTTGTCATGTTGATTTTCTGGCTCATTTTATTTCAGAACTACTTACATTTGCATTATCTTGCAGTACCTAAAAGTGAGAAGGTGGTTATAGTTTAGGAAGCCAATGTCATCGATTTCCCTCTATACTGGCCTAATGTGAATGAAAGGCAGCTTTTTCTCAGTGATACAAAATCTAGAGACATTGGTATCTCCTCAATACTCATAAACTGAATTCTCGCAATAATCTTTATTTTGTTCTTTGCTGGAATACAGCATTCTCTGCATACCTCTAATGCAGTGTTTCCCAACCTTGGCAACTTGAAGATATTTGGACTTCAACTCCCAGAATTCCCCAGTCAGCATTTGCTGGCTGGGGAATTCTGGGAGTTGAAGTCCAAATATCCTCAAGTTGCCAAGGTTGGGAAACACTGCTCTAATGGCTCTGAGCCAGTCAACAATCAGGGAAAATTGGTGTCCTACTCAAATAAAAAAATCCTAGTACGTGCCAGGAATCACTCCACTTAACAATGGAACAGTATCCTGTCTTTGTATTTGAGAACATGGTTTTCTCAGCCGTACTATCTAAGCACTAATGGTCATATAATGGGGGGCATGTAGAGATATCATTTAAATAGCAGTATCCTATAGCTCAGTGATGGCAAACCTTTTTTATTTGTAGTGCGAAAAGGGCATGCATGCACGTGTCCACACCCCTTCTCCCCATGCATGTGCACTCCATGCGCTGCCACTGTGCATGTGCACAATCCCCCCCCTGTCCCCACGCATGCACATGGGACTGGGACAGTGAAAAAACAGGCAAACAGGCAAGCCAGAAGTTCAGAAAAACAGACTTCTGGTTTGCTCCTTATGATGCTTTTTTGCATTCCAGAGGGTTCAGGGAAGTTTCCTGAAGCCCCAGCATGCAAAAAACAGCACAATGGCTAAACTGCATGTGCGTTTTCTGAACTTCTGCTTTGCTTGTTGGGCTGTTTTCACACTCAGGGGCTTCAGGAAGCTTCCCTGAACCCTCCAGAGTGCAAAAACCAGCACAATGGGCAAAACGGAAGTCCATTTTTTTAAACTTCTGGTTTGCACATTGGATAGTTTTTTGCACTGTTTCACAGGGAGGGTGAAACAGCCTTCCCCAAGACCGAACATCAGTTGGCTAGCATGCACATGCATGCTGGAGCTGACACAGCCTCGTGTGCCCTCCGATGTGGCTCCGCGTGCAACCTATGGTTTGTGTGCTATAGGTTCACCATCATGGCTATAGCCATTGCCCTGCTTGTTCCTACAGTTCCTTTTCCAAGTGGCAAAAGTTGCACAAACCCGAGGGTAAAATCTGACAAATTTTAATTCAGAATTACTTGATACAGTTGAGAAGTTTTGCACTTTCTAAGAATGTTCCTTTGTTGAGGAATTCCAATTCCTGACAGTGAGATTAGCACACACGTGCACACACACACACACACAGAGAGAGAGAGAGAAGATTGTCACACTAAGATACTTGTCTTGTCAGTCCTGACTGTTTTATTTGATTTAATTCAATTTCAGCACCACATAACATTAGACAGCTCACAACATGAGGAAACGAAGATAAAATACAAAGAAGAAAAATATAATAAAATTAACGAAGAACTTTAAAATCCAGACAACTGACACTAAAACATATGTCAAATGTACCCAATACATCAGACAGGCTTTTATTTATTGTACTCTAATGCCTGAGTGAACATTAATGTTCGCCTGCAGGAATACTATCAGAAATATTTTTGTAAACTAAAGATAAACTAGGCAAAAGTTTTCAGCCATGTAAATTTTGATTGAGATATGCAGTTGACCATACTTCCAAGTAGATAGGCAAAGTATGAGTCAGTATATCTGATCCATTAGAATGAAATACATGAAACCATGCAACATTTTGCTGAATCGTATTTTAGAAACATAGAAGGCCTACGGCAGAAAAAGACATCATGATCCATCTAGTCTGCCCTTATACTATTTTTTGTATTTTATCTTAGGATGGATCTATGTTTATCCCAGGCATGTTTAAATTCACTTACTGTGGATTTACCAACCATGTCTGCTGGAAGTTTGTTCCAAGGATCTACTACTCTTTCAGTAAAATAATATTTTCTCATGTTGCTTTTGATCTTTCCCCCAACTAACTTCAGATAGTGTCCCCTTGTTCTTGTGTGCACTTTCCTATTAAAAACACTTCCCTCCTGAACCTTATTTAACCCTTTGACATATTTAAATATTTCGATCATGTCCCCCCTTTCCCTTCTGTCCTCCAGACTATACAGATTGAGTTCATGAAGTCTTTCCTGATATGTTTTATGCTTAAGACCTTCCACCATTCTTGTAGCCCATCTTTGGATCCGTTCAATTTTGTCAATATCTTTTTGTAGGTGAGGTCTCCAGAACTGAACACAGTATTCCAAATGTGGTCTCACCAGCGCTCTATATAGCGGGATCACAATCTCCCTCTTCCTGCTTGTTATATCTAGCTATGCAGCCAAGCATCCTACTTGCTTTTCCTATCACCCGACCACCCGACCACACTGCTTACCCATTTTGAGACTGTCAGAAATCACTACCCCTAAATCCTTCTCTTCTGAAGTTTTTGCTAACACAGAACTGCCAATACAATACTCATCTTGAGGATTCATTTTCCCCAAGTGCATTATTTTACATTTGGGAACATTAAACTGCAGTTTCCATTGCTTTGACCATTTATCTAGTAAATCTAGATAAATTTTCTTATTACAGTATACCCTTATATAAAATTGTTGACCCCGTGATATAAATCCTATGTATGAGCTTATGAAGGAGGAGAAATGGTTTGGACTTCTTTCCACATTGATAGGGTGTTTTAATAATAAAGAAGTTTAGAAAAACATATCACAAGGCTACCAATCATTGGTCAAGAGTTATTCGCATTGAATGTGCTTCCCATGTTTCAATTTCTTCCTGTTTGTGTGTATTAGTAAGATTTCCTATATTTTTCCTCTTTTTTGCATAATGTTTTTTTAATATGTCAAAGTTTCATTTTCAATTAAACAGGGTGTGATTTCCTATATGATTTTCTATAACACTTTTAGACTTGGACAGTTCAGCTTCAATAAAATGTCTGTGAACTGATAATAGAGAGCCAACCTTTTTCAACACATGGGGACTCAGGAATACAAATATAACTTGCCAAAGTTGTTTCTTAATGGCTTTTCAGACTGTTTATGTGGGGCCACTACAACTGCTAACTGTGGGCACTTGCAATAGCAATTCTTATAACCAATTCCAATAAAGAGGATGCAACATCAAAACATAAATTGCAAATGGCTTAGAATTGTTTCATTTTCCTTTTTTCTACCCCTTGCCATGGTGTATGTGTTTGTGTATGCATGTGTGCATTTAACAAAAGCAATAAACATAAATTTACTGAAAAACAGACAGGCCAGATGCAGTGAGCTACCAAGGTGCCAACTGGCCAGGAGATTATTTATACCCGTTTTCCCAGGAGGGCATAGTTGGGTAAATGTTAAGCTCAATGATATTGCTGTCAAGACTCCAGAATTCCACTTAGCAGAATGAATAGGAAATACTGGCTATTGAAGGAAATGCATTACACCATCTAAAGTTGAGAGATTCCAGATAGTTCTTCCATCCAGGTTCAAACCTGACTTTATTAATATTTGAGACTTGCACAATGGCTTGAAGATGCTGATTTTGTTAGGGCATTGGTCAGAATCCTGACACTACTATTGCATCACTTTGTGGTTAGTTCAATGAAAGAAACCAGTCTTTACTGATCAATTTTAATTAATTTGCTACATCATCTCATTAGCCTTTTGTCTTTCACTTGATGCTTTGCTGTTGTGAATAGCTTTGGAGTACAATCTAGTTCAAAGGGTTGGGGATAATGCTTCAACGTGCTTTAATTAATTTTGCAAAGTTTGCGTCGAACCAACGCTGCACATTTACTCTTTCTCTGTCTGAATTAAAAAAATAAATGGCTCCAAAGGCTTGAACTGACCTCAACATATCGTGATAATTTTGAAGGATAGGGATTTTTGTTCTAGAGGGCATTTTAAGGTAACAGTAGGAAAGATTATATTTGCAAATTATACCAAAACTGAAGCTTTTTCAATTTCTAAGAAATAGACAAAAAGAATCAGCCATAGGAATTGGGTCATTTGCCAACAAAGTATCTTTCTGATAATGGTAATCAATTACTATATAATTGTAAAGCACAATTTCTTTTCCCAGGCTTGGTTTTGTTTTGTTAAGAGAAGGACTGTTCTGTTCTTGGGAGGTTTTGGGAATAAATAGGTGAAACATTTTGGTTTGAAAATATATGCAATGTTCCAAAAATAATTCATGATTTCAGTTCAGTCCTTGTGTACAGGGAAAAATAAACTATTTCTAATTTTTTTAAAAAAGCATAATAGTATTTTAGTAAAGGCCAGTTCAGTATAATTACGGTACCAAGCTAGAAACTAGGAGACTGTGAGTTCTAGTCCTGCCTTACGCATGAAGCCATCTGGGTGTCTTTGAGCCAGTCCCTCTTTCTCAGACCTAGGAAGAAGGCATGGGCAAAACACTTCCAAAATCTTTTATGGAAAACTGTAGAACTTAGTCCAAGACTAACTTGAAAACACGCACATACCAGAAGTAGGTTCTTCCAATTTGGACCGGTTCTATAGAACCAGTAGTAACTTGGCAGCCTGGGTCATTGGAATCAACAGCAACCCAGGCCTGCCATGCCCCTGAGCTGGTTCTCTTGGTGGTGCCATAGGGGTCACTATCTCGTTTTTTGCTTCTGTGCATGCACAGAAGCTTTGTTTTAGCACTGCGCATGCATGTGCCCCATGCAAAGTGTGCACACGGCACATCCCTGAGCAAACCGGCATTGAAGAAAACCGGAACCAACCCCAATACATACAAAACAAAACAAAAAATCAGTAATGGCAAACATCACCTAGAGCATTTGCAAACTTTACAGACAGTTACATTTGCTGGTTGCTTTGTAGATCTGGGTGAACTTAAATAATATTTTATATTTTGGCAGTCCAAAACTCTTCTGCTCACAATTTTGCATCAAGTAAGCAACAGGACTAAGTAACCCAGCATTGTGAATGAGGAACCTTTTTTACAAAAAAAAAATGAGAGGAAGTTGGGAAGAGACCATGTTTTCACTTCAAGATCAACAGTGACATCTAGTGGCTTCGGTGCAAGATTTCACAGGTAAATAATATCTTTCTCTTGTCTAGTGGCTTAAAATATTTTATTTTTATCTATCTACCTATCTATTTATCTATCGATCGATCATCTATCTAGTTTGTCAAATATGTACAGGATTACAAGTATAATTATAAACATGGACATGAATACAGGAATACAGCCTTCTGCTGCACGAATCTCAGCGACCAGTTAGGTCCCACAGAGTGGGCCTTCTCCGGGTCCTGTCAACTAAACAATGTTGTTTGGCGGGACCCAGGGGAAGAGCCTTCTCTGTGGCGGCCCCGGCCCTTTGGAACCAACTCCCCCCAGAGATTAGAATTGCCCCCACCCTCCTTGCCTTTCGTAAGCTTTTTAAAACCCACCTCTGCAATCAGGCATGGGGGAACTGAGATATTCTTTTACGCATGGTATGTTTGTATGTATGTTTTGTTTTATAATAAGTTTTTTTTTAGTTGTTTAGTATTGGATTGTTACATGCTGTTTTTTGTCACTGTTGTTAGCCGCCCCGAGTCTGCGGAGAGGGGCGGCATACAAATCCAATAAGTGAATGAATGAATGAATGAATGAATGAATGAGTACAGATAAATGGGGACAGTAGGACAGGGACTCTAGACATACTGGTGCGCTTGTGCACTCCCTTTGCAGAACCCCTTAGGAATGGGGTGAGGTCCACGGTAGACAATTTAAGCTTAAAACTATGGGGGTTTGAGGATGTAACAACAGAGTCAGGTAGTGCATTCCAGGCATTGACCACTCTGTTGCTGAAGTCATATTTTCTGCAATCGAATTTGGACCTTGAGTTTGTATCTATTGTTTGCCTGTGTATTGTTGTGGGTGAAGCTGAAGTAGTCATTGACAGGTAGGAATTGTAGCAGAAAATTTTGTGTACCATGCATAGGTTTGACCATAGGTGGCATAGTTCTAGGTTGTCCAAGGCCAAAATTTCAAACCTGGTGCCATAAGGTGAGCAGGGGAGTGGAGTACTTGTCTCATGAAACACCTCTGGACCCACTCAATTGTAATATTTCTACCCACTCAATTGACACTCTTTTTACACAAGTAGAAGCCTTCCACTTTTTCAGATTGCAGCTTGCTTCTGAGAACTGGAGCTCCTACATTTTTCATAGTTGCATAGACAAAGGAAACTCAGGACTTCTTTTTTGAATGACAGCGCAACCACACCAAGTACAATTCCTCCCACTAAAGTGATCAAAACAGCTGATTACATCTAAATATGCTCATGTTCTTTAGTTGGCAGTATTGGCAATCTTTCTTAGGAATTACCACAATTTCAATGCAGAAATATATTTTTAAAGGATTCTCCATTTTTCTAGAAAAAGAAAAGAAATAGGCTAAACACAAAACCAAACTTATTCTCTAACATGGAGACACCAGGAAATGGAAGAGCTGGGGGAAGTGAGAGAGAGAGAGAGAGAGATGGGTGGGTGGGTGGGTGGGTGGGTGGATGGATGGATGGATGGATGGATGGATGGATGGATGGATAGATAGATAGATAGATAGATAGATAGATAGATAGATAGATAGATAGATAGATAGATAGATAGATAGATAGATAGATAGAGTGTAGAACCAGGCACAGCTGACATCATGATTTTTTTGAAATCATCTCTTAACTATTTTTCACCCAAACCTCTCAAAGCAATTAAAAATACAGAATAATTAAATTACATCAGATTCAAGAGTGACATAACTGCAAAGTTAATGATTAAACTTTGCTACAATTCCATCTTCTCGTCTTTACAATCTGTCAATTCTGCATCATGGAAGAATGTCACCATGACATGCCTGGCTGTTCTGTAGATTAGGTCTAGTCAAGTGGCATCACTTGAACACCATCGGCATTGACAAAATCACCATCAGTCAATTGCAAAAGGCAGCTTTACTCAGAACAGTTTACATCTTAACGGTGTCCCAGGTCCTTTGGAAGGACTCGATAGGCAGACCAAACTGCCAAATACTGTCTAAACATTTGATTGACTAAGCAGCACACCATAATAATTTCTGAAATGTCTATACTGCTTGACTCCTTCTGGCCTAGGAAGTGGCACAAATGTCGCACTGAAATGCTCAAGCGATATTAAAATGACACTAAAAAAGATATTAAAACTAGCTAGAAATGACAACTTATATTCTATTCCTTTCTCAACTGAATTATAACTAGACCAGAGTTCCCCAATCTTTCCAGCTTTGTGACCTGGCAGAGGATGGTTCTGTGCAAGCAATGGGCAAGTTCTTGCAGCTCCATTTCCATGAGCAGTAGGCATACATGCCTGCTACACGCACAAATGGGACGCGTGCTTATGTGCTTGCCCATTGCTCATGCAGGTGGGGGATCCACGTGCATGTGCACGCCCACCCACTTCCACGGCTCAGCCCGTAATGACTCAAGGCCCAGTAGTCAGTCGTGGACCAGAGGCTGGAGAGCCCTGAACTAAACAACCTTTAGAGGTAGAGCATTGACTGCACAGGTCCAGATGGTGATAATGTGGATCTAAACTATGGATCATAATGAATAAAACTGAGCTCCTTTATAGGAATTACAGTGATACCTCTGACTAAGAACGCCTCTATTTATGAACTTTTCTAGATAAGAACCGGGTGTTCAAGACTTTTTTGCCTCTTCTCAAGACCATTTTCCACTTACAAACCTGACCCTCCGAAACTGTAACCGGAAAAGGCAGGGAGAAGCCTCCGTGGGGCCTCTCTAGGAATCTCCCGGGAGGAAACAGGGACAGAAAAGGCAGGGAGAAGCCTCTGTGGGGCCTCTCTAGGAATCTCCTGGGAGGAAACAGGGCTAGAAAAGATGGGGAGAAGCCTCTATGGGGCCTCTCTAGGAATCTCCTGGGAGGAAACAGGGCCAGAAAAGGTGAGGAGAAGCCTCCATGGGGCCTTTCTAGGAATCTCCTGGGAGGAAACAGGGCCTCCACCCTCCCTGCGGTTTTCCCAATCTCATGCATTATTTGCTTTTCCTGTGGGAAAATTGCTTCTTCTTACAAACTTTTCTACTTAAGAACCTGGTCATGGAATGAATTAAGTTCGTAAATGTTCTGTCTGGGTCACTCCGAAAGCCAAGACCAACCCAAAAAGAGAAGCCAGACACACCGGTAAAAGGCAAAGGCAGTTTATAAAATTCAAGAAAAACACAGGTAACAGAAAATGTCCTTACAAACAGGAAAACGCTGTATCTTCAGATATATCCATGAAGGCAAAAGTCCATGCAGCAATACAGGATTCTTGCTGCCAAGACGAGGCTGTAGATAGCAGACCTACACCCCCCATGGGTCTTCCAAACTGCTGGGCCACAAGCCAGGAACAGAGACGCCGAGAACAAAGCAGGACACTGTATCTCCAACTGATAACACTCCACATGGCTTCAAGGGCTTGCCTGCCTTTTAAACTCTGCTAAGGAGGACCACACCCAAGCCCAGTTGTTCCTAATTCAGTGCTGATAATACTTCTTTAATTGCTCCTTTCTTTGATCTGAACGTCTCTGTCGCATGTCAATGACGGCTTGTGCTTCATCACCTAATGATTCCAAGCTACTGGCTGGGGAGAGGGCCCCCCCCCCGGGGGCTCTCATGCTGTTCTCCTTCGTCCCATTCCTGACTTTCCTCTCCCCCGTCCGACTGTTCAGCCCCCTCCTCTTCACTGTCCTCTTCCTCCGGGCATGGAGCCAGCAGAGACACAGCCGGTCCCTGAGCAGCCTCAGGCTGAACCACAACAGTAAATAGAGGTACCAATGTACTTAGATTAGATTTTTCCCTTCAAAAAGTAGAGATTCTTCCTTGGAGGTAGAGTTCCAACCTGAAGTCCTACCCCTGCGAGTTTGCAAGCCTCCTGCCATCTAGTAATCGGAAATGTTATATATATATACTGTAGAATCTCTACTACTTCATATAGCAAATGTAAAAATCTATACTGACAACTTCAACTGCATCCTGGCAATCCTAGTATGAGTTGATATTTACAGAGCTTAATGTTGGTTTTACAGTAAGAATTTCCCCCTGTACATTTTCAAAGTTTGATATAATAGTATCAATAATGATGGGAGCATTTTAGTCAAGGTCAGAATGTACCAGCAAAATGGCTTTAGTACAGCTTACGACAATAATCAAACAAGTGTACATTGACAACATTTTAAATGCATGTCTTTTCTTCTCTCTGTGATTTGCTTTCATTACCTCCAAAACGATCTTTCGAATCCTCCCCATTTTTCCTCTTTTGTGTGTGCTCTTTTTCCCCCAGCATCTTGCATTAGCTGAATACTTAGGCTAAAGAAAGTGCTAAATTGTTAGTTTCTTTTCCTCTAATAAAAGATGCTTGTAACAACTATTGGATTTTAGAAAGGGACAGAAGGTTCTGAGGAAATTAAAAATGGAGTGGGACTCCATCCTCCACAAATTATCTTTCTGTCCTTATTGTCCTCAACAGTGTGGGCGGCTGTAGCAATAGGACCTTCTACTTAATGTCCTGTGCCTTCATCATCATTTAAATTGCCTACAAAATCTGATTTCATAAAAATTTCTCTTCCCACCTCTTGCTTTAACTAGTTTATTTTCTTCATTAATTCATTCAATCATTTACAATTCTGGGCAGCTTATGCTCATTTAAAAGGAAAAAAGAAACATTGCATCCATCTAATAACATTACATTTGTTTACTAATTAGGTTGAAAAACCATTGGTTTTCAAGCCAGCTATGAATTAACTTAATTGTTGTGCTACTTGGTCTATATTCAAGTAGATTATTATACTTTTTGGAGTATCAGATGCATCATACTTTGGGGGCAGGGAAATAGAGAAAAAAAATCTACCTACCATGTATTCATCTGGCTAGCATCCTTAATCTGGTCAGCTTCAGTACATTATTTTATTGCCTGGCTAGGGCTGAAAAAACCTTTTGCAGAAGGAGTATGAATGAAAACAAGTCTGCAAAGACTTAAGGCAGAAAAAACTGCTTCCAAGAGAGAAGAAATAAAAATAAATGCTGCAAGTCAGAAAGATTTGTTAGCACTACGTTAGGGCTGAAAAAACCTTTTTCAGAGGGAGTAGGAATGAAAACAAGCCTGCAAGGGCTTAGGGCTCAGAAAAAAGCCTTCTTTGGAAGGAGTATGAAGCTGGGAAGATCGCTAGCACCTAGTTAGGGCTGGGGGAGACAAAGCTTCAAAAATTCTACATTTGAAGTATAGGATGCAATCAAATTTTCATCCTCCATTAGGGAGGGAAAAGGTGCATCTTATACTTCGAAAAATAGGGTAATAATTAAAATGTCATGGAGGTACCTTGTCCAGAGCTTTTTTGTAGTTTATTGTAATCTTCCCTTGTTTGTTTGTTTGTTTGTTTGTTTGTTTGTTTGTTTGTTTGTTTATTTATCTATCTATCTATCTATCTATCTATCTATCTATCTATCTATCTATCTATCTATTTATTTATTTATTTATTTATTTGATTTTTATGCCGCCCTTCTCCTTAGGCTCAGGGCGGCTTACAACATGTTAGCAATAGCACTTTTTTAACAGAGCAAGGCTATTGCCCCCACAATCTGGGTCCTCATTTTACCCACCTCGGAAGGATGGAAGGCTGAGTCAACCTTGAGCCGGTGATGAGATTTGAACCGCTGACCAGAGTTACTGTTTTATGGAGGGGGGGTTTGGATTATTATTATTTTTTTGGAAGGTAAGGACAAAATTTGTTTTCCTACAAACATTTAATAATCCTGGTTCTCCAGGATCTCTCGGAGCTAATATAAGTAAGTCCTCGACTTACAACAGTTCACTTAGTGACCGTTTGAAGTTACAACGGCACTGAAAAAAAGTGACTTATGACTATTTTTCACATTTATTACCATTGCAGTATCCCCATGGTCACATGATTCGGATGCTTGACAACTGTCTCATGTTTATGACGATTGCAGTGTCCGGGGGGGGGATGTGATCACCTTTTGCATCCTTCTGACAAGCAAAGCCAATGGGGACGCCCGATTCACTTAACAACCCTGTTACTAATTTAACAACTGCAATGATTCATTTAAAGGTAGCAAAAAAAGTCACAAAATGGGGCACGACTCAATTAACAAATTTCTCACAGCAACAGAAATTTTGGGCTCAACTGTGGTCATAAATTGATACTACCTGTACTTAAAAGTACAGGGATTTTATTCATGCTACCTAGTACAATGTTTGTGCTTTTCTCAGTTGCTCTTAACAGAGGCAATAAATTCTGCGAATGTTATATTATTAAAGAGCATTCCAGAGACAGTTTCTTTTTTCAAATGAGTGCTAAGTGCTAAATGAGAGTTCTAAGAGATGGGGTGGCGCAGTGGTTAGAGTGCAAAACTGCAAGCTACTTCAGCTAACTGCTAGCTGTAGTTCAGCACCGGCTCAAGGTTGACTCAGCCTTCCACCCTTCCGAAGTGGGTAAAATGAGGACCCAGATTGTTGGGGGAAATTGGCTGATTCTATAAACTGCTTAGAGAGGCCTGCACAAGCACTATGAAGCGGTCTATAAGTCTAAATGGTATCCTCCACACCTCTACCACCACCACTACACAAATGCAACGGAACAAAGCTGGCAGGAAAAGAGGACAGAGAAGGAACCTGAGGTCCAGCATCTCTCACAGAAAATCACAATGATGAACGGGGACATCATGAGGCAAATCCCGCTCTTACATATTTGTGACCCAATGTCTCTTCAAGGTCAGACGTTTGCCTCATGATACTCACAGTATCCCTTCCATTTCCTTCCCTGCAAACATTCATGCTTAGAACACCAAGTAGACCTATTTCCCTCAAGAATTAAATATATACTGGTGTGTGTGTGCGTGTGTGTATGTGTGTGTGTGAATATACATACATGAATACATACCAGTGATGGACTCCTATGAATACAGTCAGGTACACAGAACCGGTAGAAAAATTTTCATTTTTTTTCTTCTTTTCCTTTCTGGGCTCTGGGTATGTTTTTCCTATTGCAGTAAATGAGGTTGAATGTATATAATTTTAGAACAGCTCTCTCTCTCTCTCTGTACATACACATACAGTTTATATAGTAGATAATGTATATTTTTGTGTGCCTGTGTGTAATATGTATGTACACATATGGCATATATACACAGAGTTAAATAGTATATTTTGGATGTTCAGTAAATCGATAGACAAAATTTATCTCTTTGAGGAGAGGCCAAGCACTTTAACCCTGTAACCCAAACCCTTGACATGAGTGACATCAAGTTGGCCACTTTTAAGCCAGTCACATGACCTTTAAACCACCCTGATCACATGATCTTCAAGCCATTCCCACCTGGTCACATGGCTGGCAAGCCACACCCACAAAAATAAGCCATGCCCACAGTGTGGTAGTAAAACTTTTTGCAGCCGTCCACTGATAGATACATGCATACATACATACATACATACCAGTATGTGCACACACACACACATATATAATCTGTTTTCATGCAGAAAAATAGAAGGCCATTCTAATGGAATATTAGAGGGAAAAAACCTTATGGAAACAGTAGTTTGTCGATGGAACTGATGACCCAGAAAAGTGGTGGGTTTTTTTCATTAGATGCGTCCAAGTGGAAGCTCAGCAGCCATCTCCTTAGTATATTTATTTCTTGATTGATTTTGTCCAATACACAATGAGGGTTTTAGTGGGTATACACATAGTAAAATACACGATGAAGGTTATACAGCAGTGTTTCCCAACCTTGGCAACTTGAAGAGATCTGGACTTCAACTCCCAGAATTCCCCAGCCAGCATTTGCTGGCTGGGGAATTCTGGGAGTTGAAGTCTAGATCTCTTCAAGTTGCCAAGGTTGGGAAACACTGTTATAGAGGATATACTCATAGTAAAATATATCTAAGAAAGAATAGAAGGTATAGGAATAGAACATATCAATGAAAGAATAGAAGAAAAGATATAGGAATAGAAGAAAGGTATAGTGTAGTTCAATTTCCTTTTAAAAAAGCAGGAGGTTAAATTCCATGGCCCCAATAGGTCCAGGTTTATGATTTCATGAATGGGAGATGCGGGCTTCTTAATCTGCACTTATTCAAATTCCTAATTCTATCATTTCAAACTGAACTACACGTGTGTGATCTGCTAACGTTTTCATTCGCTCCTTCGTTTTACATTGGTTTCAAAAGAAAGACAGCTCTTCTTGTTTCATTATGTCTAAAATAGCTTTGATCCTACAGAAGCTGTGAGGTGAGGGTGTATAGCTGATTAGCCCCAAGGTTTATAATAGCCAGTACTGTCCACTTCCATGTGTTGCATTTCATCCTCCATATCTTAATTAAATCCATGGCAGCTCCAAGTAGTAAGTGATAGGAACTGTCTCTCTGACATACTCTCCAAGTCTCACACCCAGAGAGTTGCTGTTATATTAACAGAAGCCTAAGTGGCAAACTCGGTATAGAATAATTTTCATACCAGAAAAGGGCTGAAACAAGTCTATGAAGAACTTTGAGGAATGACTCGTGCCCTTTAATTTCCCTCCCTGTGGTCTGCTTTTGTGGTTGTACTAAGAATGGCACCACATAAAGTTAAGCCAAAGACTTTCCAGAAGTTTGATGCATAATATGATAGAAGTAATAGGGGGAAAAGAGCTTTATATATGCATGATTTAAAAAGATGTGGAGACTCTAGAAAGAGTGCAGAGAAGACCAACAAATTAGGAGACTGGAGGCTAAAACATATGAAGAATGGTTGCAGGAACTGGGTATGTCTAGTTTACTGAAAAAAAGGACCAGGGGAGACATGATAGCAGTGTTCCAATACTGCATCTCAAGGGTTGCCACAAAGAAGAAAGAGTCAACCTATTCTCCAAAGCACCTGAGGGTAGAACAAGAAGTAATGTGTGGAAACTAATCAAGGAGAGAAGCAACTGTGAACTAAGGAGAAAATTCCTGATAGTTAGAACAATGAATGAATCCATGGAACAGCCTGCCACCAGAAGTTGTGAGTGCTCCAACACTGGAAATTTTAAAGAAGATGTTGGATAACCATCTGTCTGAAGTGATGTAGAGTTTCTTGTCTAAGCAGGGGGTTTGACTAGAACACCTCAAACCTTTGGGACCTCAGGGACCACTAAATTTGTAATTTTAAACCCGCAGACCATTAATATGATCTGCCTAATGACTGGCTTGGTGGGTGTGGCTAGGTGGCCATGTGACTAGGTGAGCATGGCAAACTTAATGTCACTCATGTCAAGGGGTGCCTCCCAGCCACTCCTTACCTGCCCGCTTGGGTTCCTTAGGGACCCAATAGGAAGCAGTTGCTGGAGCTAAGCAGCCACCACAAGTGTTGGCCAAATGGGTGGCTCAGGTCAAATTGGATCTGACTGAGAAGGAGGCTCAGCAGAAGCACCTCACTGAGGACCAGAAGCATAGGCTTTCCAAGCAGAGGGAAGACCTGCAGGTGTACAAGGCCAGGTACCAGCACCTGGAAGCTCAGCTGGCTCAGTAGCCAGTTCCAGACCATGAGGCAGTCCCACTAGAGCAAGGCCTTCCAGCTCTTTGCCACCAGTGGCACTTTCCTCCAGCCTTTGCCCAAAGCCCCACACTAGGAGGCTGAAGTAGACCCCGTTGGAATTTCTGTCTTGTGCAGAAGCAAAAAATCACCAAAATCTCAGGTGCGTACACGTTCTCTTGCAATATTTTGCTTCCTGCGCATGCACAGAAGCAAAGCCATGCTGGGACGCGCTGAGAAGCTGCACATGCAGCACAACATTCACTACCGGTGCGCTGTCCTCATCCATACCAGTAGAAACCCGCTACTGGGTTCAACCAGTTCCACTCCCACATAATGTATCTTAAAGGAATAAGGATTTAAAGCCAGGACACTTCTGAGTGAATTCAGATTTATCAGTTATCAGCAAATGGCAGCATTTCACACAAATCCTCCAATGAATCTGATTGCAGCGGCATCCCAGTTATTTCTGGCCTCAGCCCGTGATTGTAAAGGATTTAATCCCACTGATTTTAAAGAGAAATGGATGTATCCCAATGGAGTCATTAGGGCTTCCTTCCAAGTAAATCTGCATCAAAAGCTCTGGCAGATTTTTTTTTAATGCTTATTTTGCTTGGATCATATTCAGTAATGTACAAAAATCAAAGCATTTAATGAGATGATTCCCCGTGTGTTATTGCATGGACTTGAAAATTACCCCTATTAAGTAATGAAGAGCATCTCAATAGTTCCAAGTCTTTGGTACAGGCATCAGACACTACAGAACAAACGGTTTCACAAATATGGTTTTGCGCACACATGCATACTATTGCTCACCATTTCTGCAGCCCAGTTCCAAACAGGCTGCAGCCCAATACCAAGTCACAGACCAGAGGTTGGGGATCCCCTGACCTATTTGATTTTCTTCTTATGTACTCAAGCATACACCACCCTTGAATGAATGAAATTCTTTGATTATGCATAAATTATTTAATTATGCATAAATCAAATCATAAAAGAGCCAAGGTGGCGCAGTGGGTAGAGTGCAGTACTGCAGGCCACTAAAGCTGACTGCTAGAACTGCAGGTCAGCAGTTCAAATCTCATCACCGGCTCAAGGTTGACTCAGCCTTCCATCCTTCCGAGGTGGGTAAAATTAGAATAGATTAGATTTATTAGATTTGTATGCCGCCCCTCTCCGGAGACTCGGAGTGGCTCACAACAACAAAACACAGTACAAATCCAATGATTTTTTTTAAAAAAAATTGTGGGGGCAATATGCTGGCTCTGTTAAAAAGTGCTACTGCTAACATGTTGTAAGCTGCCCTAAGTCTAAGGAGAAGGGTGGTATTAAAAAAAACAAATAGGTAGGTAGGTAGGCAGATGATAGATAGATAGATAGATAGATAGATAGATAGATAGATAGATAGATAGATAGATAGATAGATAGATTTGTTCTCGAAGTCTAATGTTCTGCATTAATTTTTCCTAGGTAATATCTTCCTTATGTACTGGATCTGTATAACTCCTGAATCTCCAGCTGAGAATGTTTTCTCAAATGAAAATCCTGCTTTGGACTCCGATTTCTTTTTTCTGACTGTCTTCTTGGCTGCAGCTCTTCTTTCTTCTTCAAGGTCACTCTCAGAGCACATTACATTGACTTATCAGCCCCTCATTTCCTCTTCTACTATTTTATTTGTTTATTTTGCTGGATAAAGGATCCTATGGGGTTAACAAAATAAACACACACTTTTATGGCCTATGATTCAACTTAATGAAGGCTTCCACCTAATTCGGATTTGGAAAACATTCTGCTTTCATGATCTAACATTGAAGAGGTTTCCCCAAGATTTCCACCACATTCATAGATGCCAAGCATATAGATGGTTATTGAAATGGATGTCCAAGTGTTGCCTCTATGTTGGTCGAGGCAGGCAGGATTCCCTTGAGTACCACTTGTTGGGGGTCAAGGGAAAGGGAGGGTCTTGCCTTCTCTTTCTGTTCAAGATCCCCATGGACAATTGGTGGGCCACTGTGTGACACAGAATGCTGGACTCGATGGGCTTTGGCCCTTGATTCAGCATGGCTCTTCTTATGTTCTTATGTTCTTAATTGCCAAAAATTAAAAGCCTTCCCAATACAGCAATTCTTAACTTGTGAAAGAGCTCCATTCTCTAGACCAGTGTTTCCTAACCTTGGTAACTTGAGAATGAGAATTTTTTTATATCCATGCCAATTCCTTTCCTAAATCCCCTAACCCTAAATCCATGTAAAATGTAATTTTTTGCATTATGGCTTTATTTTATTTATTTATTCATTTGTCCAATACAC
This sequence comes from Erythrolamprus reginae, assembly GCF_031021105.1. Classification (NCBI taxonomy): domain Eukaryota; kingdom Metazoa; phylum Chordata; class Lepidosauria; order Squamata; family Dipsadidae; genus Erythrolamprus; species Erythrolamprus reginae. The sequence continues at coordinate 196,760,258 of NC_091951.1, read as the reverse complement.
AAATACATAGGAAGAAACATAGACATGTAGTAATATATATAAGGGTAAAGTGAACTTAGAGGAGAGGATATATGAAAGAAAGAAAATATATATGATAAGTGAGAGAAAGGAAAGACAATTGGACAGGGGACGAAAGGCACACCAGTGCACTTATGTACGCCCCTTACTGGCCTCTTAGGAACCTGGAGAGATCAATCGTGGAGAGTCATTTGCTGGCTGGGGAATTCTGGGAGTTGAGTCCAAATATCTCAAGTTGCCAAGGTTGGGAAACACTGCTTTAGACTCTCAGTCACTTTTAGCACTATTTCCCCTAAAAGGGGGAAACTGAATTACAGTAAAAGCAAGCAAAATCTCTTTCAACTATCCTGTACTGCCATCTTGTGGACACTGTTTGAATATTTTTTTCTTTTCAGATCATCCGTCATCTGAAATGAAAATCCAAATGGCAGCCTTTCTTCACTAATTAGCAATGAAGGCACAGTTTACCCGCGCAAGATTAGCATAATTGCCAGATCCACTTTAGAAAAGCAATAGATGCCAAAATGTTGCTGGGCATGTTGCACACTCCACATATATAATCATCGTAAAATAAAAATCATTACTTCGCTACTCTCTTTTGAGAGAAATTCCAGAAGAGTCATATTAGACACTTAAAATGAAACAAGGAGGGTTGTACAAAACTAATTGTGGCTTTGCAAAGTAGAGCTTGCTAGCAGGCGCAGTAAATGCCCACTGCCTTGTGGCTTATCAATCATATGGATGTGCTTTGAATGAACTATTTTGGATGCAGCTGATTATATTACGACTAAGGCTGTGCTTTGATTCAGGAGATCAAAGCACTGATTCCGGGACAGATTCAAGAATGACCTTTATCTGTCCAGCCCAAGAGAGCCTTTCCCTGGACATTTGCACACTTTGGAGAAAACAAGACAGGAAGAAAACATGTGCACTCTTGTTAGGGTGGTCGAGGAATAGTTTCATGATGCAATAGCTTCTGAAGATATCATATACTGTATAATACTTTATGTGCCCTTTTTAAAAAAAACAACCATTGCTGATTACACAATTTAATCTCTACTGAGCTAATACAAGGTATTTGCTGTAGTGTGAGTAGAAGAGGGCTGGGGAAATGGGGATGTATCTGTGTATGTGCTCTGGATAAGTATTGGGGAGACACAAGGAGCATAGGAATGAGTCTTTCCCAGGGGTGAAATTCAGCAGGTTCTGATAGGTTCTGGAGAACTGGTAGTGGAAATTTTGAGTAGCCCAGAGAACCAGCAAGTCAACTTTGGCTGCCCCCAGAGTGGGATAGGAATGGAGGTTTTGCAGTATCCTTCCCTTGCCACACCAAGCCACGGTCACAGAACCAGTAGGGAAAAATTTCACCCCTCGTCTTCCCAATCAAGGTTAGGGCATTATGTCACTCAATAATTTGCTTGGAGCCTCATCTCATTGGCTTAACCAGATATATTATGGAATGTTAAATATGAGACTAAGCTCCTAAAATGATACATGGAGGTAAAGTTAATGATGGAAAAAATAATGATACTCCCAACTTCATGATGGTCCAGGATGGCCACACCAAATAGAAACCAATCCTCTTGCAGTAAGCAGATTGACTTCTTTAACTTTGGTATTGTCCTGGAGGATCACAGATCCAGAGATGTACTTCACCAGATCTGGCTCAAAGAGAAGCCCTATGGGTTAGGGTCCCAGTCTGTGTAGAGTTTCATCGTCTCCCAATTCCAGAGGGTTCTGATGCTAGAAAGTAAAGGCTAAGGTTTCCATGTGGCCACAGACAGTGCATGGAAGCACATCAAAAGCAAGGGGGTTGATGAAAGCAAGAGACTTCTTGAGAGCAGAACTCAGCTGCAAAGACAGAATCTGAAATACCATATTTTAAAAGTTTTCAACTGAGGTTTTCGAAGTCATTGAAACGGCGCTTCCAACCTGTGCAAAATGGATGCCACTGATACATGTTGTTATTGTTGTTCAACTGCTTTCTTGTTCTGATGACCTCAGAAAGTGCTGTGTTCATCTCACGCTTTTGGGAACACTGCTGAGCATTTCATTGACCTCAGATTCTTCTACGATCCTACTTGGCAGAAAACTCTGGTTTTTAAGCAGCTAGCAAACTTCTGATTTTGGCTATACCCTAAACACTGTTCAAGGACAAGGGTTTTGGCCCGCACCCAGCAAAACACTTTAATGAATGGAGCTACAGCTTCAACGCTGGATGTTCACTGCTGACCACAAGGATGCCAATGTGATGAAACGCGGTTTGTGATGTCATGATGCAAATTCTGCCCTTTTATACATCATACAAAGCAGAGGAAGAGACTGAGTCACAACTTTTCACACTTGATCCACACCCCTCTTTTCTGTTGCCATAGAGAATCCCTGAAGACCCTTCAGAGTAAAATACTGTTCCATAAGAGAACTAGCGAGACAGTGGGGAGAGGGGGGAATCACTCCAAATATCAATTTTTGATCAGGCACAGTATAAAGCCCATGGACTTGAGCTTTCTTTTCAATAGTGAAATGCTGTTTATTCCAACACACACACACACACACATCCATAAATGGAAGCCAAGCTACTTTGAGCAGCCCTAGTCTATGGAGAGGGGCTGCATACAAATCTAATAAATAAATAAAATAAATAAATAAATACTTTGGCCACAGATAGATGGCAGCATTATGCTACCATTTATAACACCTGTGATCCAAGGACAGATCTACTTTCTTTAGTTGTGCAATGCTCGGTCTCTTCTTACCTTTATAAACAAAGAGAAAAACACATTTGCCTGTAATTCTTACAAGTAAGTGTGTCCCAGTCAAATCCAGCAACAGACTTTCAGTAAAGCTGGTCTGTCTGATCATATCTCGTTGCTTTCAGACTGTGAAGTCTAATATCAATTGCTTCTCTGATTTCTTGAGATCCATGGCAGGCCTGGCTTTCATAAAAAAGGGGGACCACTTAATTAGTGTCGAGGAAGATGTGGCTTTGTTTATTTGTTTGTTGTTTGTTTGTTTGTTCATTCATTCATTCATTCCTAAGAGGCCAGTAAGGGGTGTACATAAGTGCACTGATGTGCCTATCGTCCCCTGTCCAATTGTCTTTCCTTATCCCTTATATCATATATGTTCTCCCCTTCCCATCTACTTCTCTTCTTTTTTACTTCCTATCTTTATATATATTACTTAATGTCTATTCTCTTTCATATGTATTGTATATTAGACAAAGAATAAATAAAATAAATAAATAAAAAATTAATTCATTTCGTCAAGCATGTATCAGCTAACAGATATAAGTATAAACATGATTATGAATACAAGAAATGGATACAAATAAAAGGCATTAGGACAGGGACAATAGGAACACTGGTGCGCTTATGCATGTCCCTTACAGACCACTTAGGAATGGGGTGAAGTCAACAGTAGACAGTCTAAGATTAAGATTTTGGGTGTTTGGGGATGAGACCACGGACTCAGGCAGTGTATTCCAGACATTGATCACTCTGTTACTGAAATTGTATATTCTGCAATCAAGTATCAATGCAGAGCGTAGAATTTCTATGTTCAAAGATAGAGCATATGTCAGGGAGAAATAAATTCCACATGAGAAGGGAATTTAACCTTCCCAAAAAGCTTATGAGATACATTTGTACAAAATATAGAAATCCACTTATATATTTTACATGATTACATTCCATTCTTTCAGACTAAAAGCTATTTTAATGTGTGACACACATACGCACATACACAAACACACATACTCAAAGCACAGATAAAACATCAGTTATATTTATATATAAAATTGGTTTCTCCATATTCAAAACAAGGTATGTGTGTGGTACATATCAAATAACTTCTGAAGATTCCTGGCACTTACTTCCATTCTCACCAACATCGTGCAAAACAATCAAATAAAATTACAGAACAACTCTTCAGTGTGAGCATGATGGGAAGGGGCAATAAAACTGGGATTCCCTTATCTCTTCCAGAGTCTGGTTGCAAATAGTCCTCAACTTACAACAGTTCAAAATGACAACGGCCCCGAAAAAAGTGACTTGTGACTGTTTTTCACAATTACGATCTTTGACGCATCTCCGTGATCATGGGATCAAAATTCATACAGTTTGCCAACTGACCTGAATTTTTGAACCATTGCAGTATCAGGGTCATGCAATCTCCTTTTGCAAACTGGACAAACAAAATAATGGGGGGGGGGGGAAGAGCCAGATTCACTTAACAACTAGGTTACTTACTTAGCAACCACAGGGAAATATTGTAGAACACTTTGAATACTTTTTGGGGGGCTGGGGGGTGGGGAGTAAAGCCCATCTCACAAGGTTGAAGATGTTTAGATCTTTATTTCCTTTGGGTGAAAAAAGCTGATTAAAATGATACATTACAGATAGACATCAAATTATCAACAGAATGGAGAATGCTTTCCCCCAACTCTCTTCTCACTTGATTCTTAAAGAACTGACAACAAAGAACCATCTAGTGAAACTAAGTGACAGAATGTTCAGAGCAGACAAAAGAAATCTTTCTTTCACACACATACAAAAAACCATTATTAACATAGACAATTCACTACTGCTACATTATTAACACCACAGGAAACCCAGAGAGAGGTGTATGTGTGTGTTTTTTCTGATTAAATTATGTTGATCCTGGACTGAACCTCCAACATAGCCTACACTGGAGAAATCTTTTCAACAATTTTAATCAGCTTCTGCTCAGGCAATCTCACACTACTCACAAGAGCCTACAAAACTTTTTCCAGACCCATCCTAGACTACCGCTCATCTGTCTGGAACCCATACCACATCTCAGACATCAACACCCTTGAAAATGTCCAAAGATATTTCACTAGAAGAGCCCTTCACTCCTCCACTCGAAACAGAATATCCTACAAAAATAGACTAACAATCCTGGGCCTAGAAAGCCTAGAACTACGGCGCCTAAAACTTGATTTGAGTATTGCCCACAAGATCATATATTCAATGTCCTACCAGTCAATGACTACTTCAGCTTCAACCGCAACAACACAAGAGCACGCAACAGATTCAAACTTAATACGAACTGCTCCAAACTTGACTGTAAAAAATATGATTTCAACAATCAAGTTATCGAAGCGTGGAACTCATTACCGGACTCAATTGTGTCAACCCCTAACCCCCATCACTTCTCCCTTAGACTCTCCACGATTGACCTATCCAGGTTCCTAGGAGGCCAGTAAGGGGCGTACATAAGTGCACTGGTGTGCCTTTCGTCCCCTGTCCAATTGTCTTTCCTTTCTCTCACTTATCATATATATTTCCTTTCTTTTATATACCCTCTCCTCTAAGTTCACTTTTACCCTTATATATATTACTACATGTCTGTTTTTCTTCCTATGTATTTGTGTATTGGACAAATGAATAAATAAAAATAAATTGTAAAAGGAACCTGCTGGAGAAGGAAGTAGGATCCATCCACCAGAAACAAATAAGTGAATGAGAACACAAGAAGAGCCTGCTGAATCAACTCTTGGACCACACTTGATCCTGGGAAATCCCTGAAACAAAACATGAGGCATCTTACACTCATGTTTCCAGCAAGGGCACTAAGCATTTTGGAGATCTGTTTGTATACCCAGACAAGCTACATACTGTGTAATATTCTCATATTCTCTGTCTCTGTCTGTCTCTTTCTCACACACACATACATGCACACACTAACTATCCATATTTTTGGAATATAAGACACACTTTTTATACCCCTCCCCCAAAGAGGGTGAAAACTTGGGTGCATCTTATACACCAAATGGAGTTACACCCGGCCCCACCCACCCTTTGGAATCTGCCTCCCAGCAATTTAACTCCTTGCAGGAAACAGCACAGAGCCTGATTAGCATAAGCAACTAATTATCAGCCTCCCAATCACTAGCTAATTCAGCACAGGCTGGCCACATGCTAGAACTGAAAATGAAACTAGCTTCAAGAAAGCAAATTGCTGGGAGGTGGGCTGGTGGCAATGCTGGACTGCTGAAATTGCAAGTCAATAACTATAAATGTCTATAGAATGTTCAAATTATTAGATTTATTTTTTTAAGACTGCTTTATTATTCTTGACAACTTAACAAAATGAAGAAGCTTTTAAAAATAAATGCTTGATCTGAAGAGGCCCAGTGCTATTGTATCTGCTTCTAAATAGCAGAGAATGTATACTTCCAGAAAGCCACATTAAATTTAAGGATCTGTAAAAGTATAACCTGAAAATGTAACAGTGTCCTGTTTAGTATTAAGATAAGGCAGCTGAGTTAAACTCTGACTTAGTCGTGTTTGGAATAGATCTACAGTATTTAAATAATTGGTAGGAGTTAGTGTGACTACATTTAAGAAAATTTTCTGGCATTAACATACTGCCATAATATGTATTTCTCCAATTCTTTGCTGTTTTTATGGGCCAGACACACAAGCACAGAAGTACAGTGTATATCATCTGTACTGTTTGCTGTTTGTTGTTTGTCAAAATGCTGGGAGGCAGAGGCCTTTTTTTCCTTGTTTTCCTCCCCCAAAGCTAAGGTGTGTCTTATACTTACACTCCAAAAAATACAGTAAATCAATAATTAATCAATAATGTTCATTCCCCATCCCCTGAGAAAACAAATACTGTATATAGAATGTGATTGAACAAATTCCAGAGATTCTCAAATTTGTTGAATGAGAAGCTGCTTATTCTAGCACTTGAACCACCAGTTGAAATAAGGAAAGCTAGGAACTCTTAATCTGTTCCTGGAAAACTAAGTGAAAAATCTTGAAGTTGCCATCTTATGCCTCACTGAATTCAGTTGGCATACACTGAAATATAAACTGCAGAAAACGATCACAAACATTTGTGCAATACTCCTCTTGATAAATTACAGAGTTGTGAAAGGCCACAGAAAAGATAAAGACCATGGTGGCGAAAGGGAAATTAAATATCAAAGATGTCATTGATGAAATGGCTTCACGTAACTGGTGGTTTCACTAACCATGCAACTCCAAATGAACAGGATTCTGACTAGGCACTTTGGAAATAAGGGGGAGGGAGTTTGTTCCTGTATGTTGCAAGAATGCTACCGTAGCTTGGGAAGGTTCATATAGATCAGGAGTGTTAAACTGGAGGCCCATGGGCCTGATGCATCATGTACAGGCCACGCCAACCCCAGCTCCATGAAGGGAGAAAACGTTGTGATACATACCATAATGGCAACTTGACACTGTGAGTTTGACACCTGTGATGTAGACTTTAGCAAACTGGGTATTTCTGGTGTGCTTATGAAGTGGTGGACTTCAAGAATTTTGACAACCCCTTTGTATTTAACAAAATGTTCTCTTTATTGGCAGCCGCTGTCAACCAAGTCTCTAAGTCCTGTGGAATGTGATCCTTGCTCCCTTTCCCTCTGAAATGGCCCCAACACACCAGGAGTCTCTCTCGCTCCCCCAACACACACACTTGCAAATGAAATCCTAGAAAGTCCACTCACTTTCTTCCAACAACAAAGACACATATACACATGCTCGGAAGGTACTGCAGATTCCAAGAAGAATTCTGATAAGGCAGGATTCAGAAGTGCAGGCTATCAGTTGTCTGCCACACATATTCATCTCTGCCCCCTGCCTTTTATCCTCGGAGCTAGGGTGGGGCTTTGATAGCAGCAATGGCTCTTCAGTCCCAAGGACCGGCCCATAGATTCCCATTGCTCTCCTCTTCTCTGCCTTCTGTGCACATCAGGCACTGGACCCAGCTGTTCCTCCTCTTCCTCATCAGCCAACTCCAGACCTGGGAGCTGTGACTCTCCAGCTGAAGTCTGATGGATGGGCCAGGCTCCATATCTTTGTCTCTGACAGCACCATTCTCTCTTCCCCCTTGGAGCTCTCAGATTGCCTTGATGCTGGCCTCATTCCCATGTTGCCTCCTCATCTGATTCAGTTGCTGGAGGGGCCAGTGGCAGATAGGCCACCACAATCTTTTCTGCAAAATATGTTCGAGTTTTTTATTTTTCATGCACCATTCCTGGAGGTACTGCAATACCAGGCCAATGCTTGGAGAGGACAGAGCAAGCCCCTATTCCATCTCCCAGTTCCAAAAATCCATTTACTTGTAGTCCTCAAATAGAGTACATATCAGATATTAAACTGATAAGAACAGATACTACACTTGATCTTAGCCAAAAGACCAAGAAGCGATAATACCTTCCAGTTTTATATAAAGTCCCACCCAAAAAGACTGTTAAGAGTCTTTGGGACTTTTTCAGATTACATTCAATTCTCAATCATTGAAGGATGCTCAACGTACCGGTATATAAACAACAGGTATGTGTTTAATGTGGATGTATGTCTGGCTGTCTACTTCCTACATTTGTTTTGCACAAAAGATAGATATGATAGAGGACAAACAATGACTTTTTCAGCATGACACGAGTGAGGTCATATTGGAATTATATTTGTGTGCCTCCCGGAAGGATATTAATAGATTTTCATAATTAAACGATACATTTGTAGGTTCCTTGCATGACATTTTATTTTTGCAGAATTCTATATTCCTTCACAACAGTGAATGAAGCTGAGGTGCTTGAGACTCTTAGTCCCACTTTTTAAAAATGGAAAGAAATGTCTGATATGATTAGAAAATGTTATTAAGATGAATTGCACGTCTTAACTTTTTCTTTTTCAGTGGGGCCAGGCAATACATTATTGGTTTCAAATTGGTCTTCAATGCATTGTTGGCAAAAACATTCAGCTTTACAGGAAACCATTTTATGTTTTTTTTTTCCAGGGGAAAAATACATATTTTGTTGCATTTGCTTTTCTAATTTATACATTTTTATTTGCTGTGGGAGAACCCGCACTGAAGTGATTTTAAAGTTTTTAATAATATAGAAATGATATTAGAAAGCACCATTGTCAATATATTGCTTTACGAGGTTTGATAGACACTTAAAATACACAAAATAGACTGGAAGACACCTACATGTCTCCCTGAAAGCAAGTCCCATATTCCCATTTTGGGAGGCTAAAGCTGCCCATATGCTGAGCTGCCTTCATTGGATTCCTCTAAATTTCTGTGAGGTATGCTGGACCAAGAATAACTGGGTCAAAGTAACTTAATGAGGGTGAGTAAATATGAAGCCGGATGCTTTTGGTGGACTTGCTATTGCACTTACATTTTACTTACTGTACTAGTATGGTACTCCCAGTAGGTGTAGGCTTGCACTACTAATATATTGGATAACTGGCCAGACAGATCTATTTCAGGTAGCCTATATAATTTATATAAAGCAAATAACAGCATTCCTAGCAGTAATCCACTGGCATACTTACTTGATTTAGAAAGCAACCCTCTCTGAAGTTATTACTTAGATATATCGTATTTTTCAGAGCATAAGACACACTTTTCTACCCCCCAAAAGAGGGTGAAAACTTGGGTGAGTCTTATACACCGAATGTACCCCTATCCAGCCTCCCCCACCCTTTGGCCTCTGCCTCCCAGCAATTTATCTCCTTGTAGCTGATTGAAGCTGCAAGCAAGCCGACATGCTAAAATGAAAGTGAAACTAAACCTGCAAGGAAGCAAATTGCTGGGAGGGAGAGACAGAGGCAGAATTTTATTTACTTGTACTGAAACTAGATGATATAACTAAAGGTGTAAAGAAAGTTCAAATTATTAGACTTATTTTTAAAGACTGCTTTATTATTGTTCTAGACCAGTGATTTCCAACCTTTTTTGAGCCGCGGCACATTTTTTACATTTACAAAACCATGGGGCACATTGAGGGGGGAGCAGCTAAAAAAAGTTTGGACAAAAAAATTCTCTCTCTCTCTCTCCCTCCCTTTCGCTCTATTTCTCTCTCCCTCCCTCCCTCTTTCTCTCCCTCTTTTTTCCTCTCTCTCTCCATCCCTCTTTCTTTCTCTCTTCCTTCTTTCCTCTTTTTTCCTCTCTTTCTCTCTCCCTCCCTCTATGTCTTTCTCTCTCCCACCTTCCCTCCCCCTCTTTGTCTCTCTCTCTTTCTTTCTCTCGCTCTCTCTTTCTTTCTTTCTCTTTCTTTCTTTCTTTCTTTCTCTCTCTCTTTCTTTCTCTCTCTTGTTTTTTCTCTCTCTCCTGCTCTTTCTCTCTCTCTTTCTCTCTCTCTCTTTCTCTCTCTTGTTTTCTTTCTCTCTCTGAGCTTCGCGGCACACCTGACCATGTCTCACGGCACACTAGTGTGCCGTGGCACACTGGTTGAAAAACACTGTTCTAGACAACAAAATAAAGAAGCTTTATAAAATAAATGCTTGATCTGAAGAGACCAGTGCTATTGTATCTTCTGTTAAATAGCAGAGAATAATGTATACTTCAAGAAATCCACATCAATTTTAACAGCATCTGTACAAGTATAATCTGAAATGTAGCAGTGTCCTATTTAATATTAAGATAAGGTAGTTGAGTTAAACCCTGACTTAGTCATGTTTGGAGTAGATCTATTTAAATAATTGGGAGAAGTTAGTGTGAATGTATTTGATAAAACTTTCTGGCATTAACATACTGCCATAATGTACATTTCTCTAATTCTTTGCTATTTCTATGCATCAGACCCATATGCACAGATATACACAGCAAAGAGTGTATATCATCTGTCCTGTTTACTGGGAGGCACATTGCAGATCCCCCCCCTTGTTTTTCTCCCCCAAAACTAAGGTGTGTCTTATACTCCAGTGCGTCTTATACGCCAAAAACCATTGTAGTATGCTTTGATGTATGCATTGTGGCATTCCTTCTTACATATGGTATTTTGAAAGTTTTATTTATTTGTCACCTGCATCATCATCTATCATCATCATCATCATCATCATCATCATCATCATCATCTCAAGACAAGAGCATATCCAATGCACCTTCCTCCTCCTATCAGTCTAGGCCAGGGATAGGCAAAGTTGGCTCTTCTGTGACATGTGGACTTCAACTCCCAGAATTCCTGAGCTAGCATAATTGGCTCAGGAATTCTGGGAGTTGATGTCAACATGTCATAGAAGAGCCAACTTTGCCTACCCCTGGTCTAGGCTAAGAGAGGGACTGGCCCAAAATCACCCTGGCTTTTATGGCTAAGGTAGGACTTGAACTTACAGTCTCTCACTTTCTAGCTTGATGTCTTAACTAAACCAAAATGGCTGTATTATATAAAGGAAGAACTTAAACCATCCTGAAAGAACTTATATTTCAATTTCATGTTATCATTAAGCCTGGGACTTCGAGTGAGTAAAGCATTATCTAAATTCCACAACAGTGTAGACATTGATTAGGAGCTGTAATCCAAATCAATTCAATCCACCTTGCCATTGAATCACATTCTCTTAATTTTCCCTCATTGCAGCTACAAATGCTAGTAATATTTCAATAACAAAGTTCTGATATAAACATGTTTTTCAGTACTCGTTCAGTCACTACATGGCTTCCCAGTACATTAGTTAAAAGATTGAGAAATGCAAAACCTAGACTTTGAAATTGAAGAGAAATTCTTGGAGCCAAATTAAAAGCTCTAAACACAAATACATCTTCCCAGGGGAAACTAAGCACAGGGCTCCCCAACCTGTGGGCTGCAACCCATTAGTGGACTGTGAGGGGTTTGCAATTGGGCTGTGGAAATGGCCAGCGAGTGTGCACACATGGATCCTCACTTATTTGAGCACTGGGTGAGTGCATGTGTGTTATTCATTTGCAAGCATGTGTGCATGCTGCTTGTGCAAATGGAGTTGTGCACACACACACATGCTTGTCAGCCACTTGCACAAACCATCTCTCCACACAACCCCGCCAATCCACAAAGCTGGAAACAGTGGAGAATTCTGCTTAGTTTCAAATTGGGCACCACAAATACATTTGCCCAGGAAAAATACCTGTTAAATTAAAATATCCAGAAGACCAATGAATGGTGATAAACCTGGGAGGGGAGGATTAGAGAGAGGGGCAAAGCAAAGCTATGGGAAAACAGAAGTAACTCCCTATTAAAAAACACTTCCATAGTCCTGAAATGCTGCTTCTTTGTCCATTCAAAACTTTACTGTCTCTGAAGTCCAGCCTTATTATCTCATAAATCTAACCTAACAGCTTCACTAACTTCATTGAGTATGCATATTCTAATCTGCATAGAAGACAAGGGACTTTAGTCTTACCTGAAAAACCTGTTATCATGGGGTGGTGCTAGCATTCAGGATGGGTTTTCCATACTGACCTTGGGATTAGGAGAAGATGTAACCCTGGTCAGGTGCCCAAAAGGGTTACTGGGAATAGGGAGACTGATGAAAGTTACCCTTCTTAGATATGGATGGAAGGACCTTCCTTCTATCCAACGACTCAACCAGAATAGGATCCAGTGCTTCTCCAAACAGATTCTGACCCCAGAAGGGTGCCAAGGCCAAATGCCATTTGTGGCAGGTGTCAGATGGCCACTGGCAAAGCCAATGCATGCACCTGGCTACCAGGGATACCAGGATAGCTTTGGAGGTGAACCTAGAGACATGGAGGGTGGCATCCACCAAAAACTGGGTAGCCACAAAAACCTTATTGAATCCTGCTGGACCTTTAGGTTGGAAGCAGGGATCTGGTCTTGGATCATGTGAAGCCAAATGAGTGATGTACAGATGAAGAAATATGCCTTGGAGGAAACTCAGACCACCCAGGCTGCCACCTTATGTGCCTTAAGCAGAGCCTGTTCTGTTCTCTTGTCCTCCGGTCTCAACAATGCCTAAAGTACCACTACCAGGATGTTGACCAAAGGAGCTGACCAAAGGAGCTGACAGAAGTGATGCCAACTCAAGCACCAAATATTTGTGGGCGGCAGAGGAAGGCATGGGACCAGGTGCTGGAGATTACTACTGCACTGAAAGATGTTGAACGAAATACCAGCTTCTCAACCATTCCTGATCTCATGTAATGTAGTTGTGGATTTTGGCACTTATAATCTCATACATCCCACCCAGTGAAGGGCTGCAAAAACTTTTACTACCACACTGTGGAAGTGGCTTATTTTGTGGGTGTGGCTTGCCAGCCAAGTGACCAGGTGGGAGTGGCTTGACGATCATGTGACCGGGGGTGGCTTAAAGATCATGTGACTTGCTTGAAGGTGGCCAACTTGACATCATTCACATCAAGTGTTAGGGCTAGGGTGCATGGCCTCTCCTCGCCTCAAAGAGATACAATTTCCCTATCTATTTGCTATTACTGAACATCCAAAACATACTATTTAATTCTATGTTTATATCCCATATGTGTACATACATATTATACACAGGTGCACAAAAATATACATTATCTACTATATAAACTGTATGTATAAGTACACACACACACACGTAGGCACAGCTCTTCTAAAATTCTACACATTCAACTCATTTACTGTGATAGGAAAAACATACCCAGAGCCTAGAAAGGAAAAAAAGAAAAAAAATTCAAAATTTTTCTCCCCGTACTATGTACATGACCAAAATTTTTCTACTGGTTCTGCATACTTGACTGTACCCCTACGAGCCCATCACTGATCCCACCTAGGATTTCCTGAATATTGGGGAAGGCTATAGGACAAATATTGATTTGTTACGCTTCTTAACTTTTATTTTTATTTTTATTTATTTATTTTGTCCAATACACATTGTAGGTTATAGAGAATATACATGTAGTAAAATATATCAAAGAAAGAATAGAGGAGAAGATATAAGAATAAAATAAAACAAGTCAGTGAGGAATAGTGGGAAAGATATAGGAATGGAAGAAAAGATAAAGGAGATAAAGGAGAGACAATTGGACAGGGGATGGGAGGCATGCTAGTGCACTTATGCACGCCCCTTACTGACCTCTTAGGTATCTGGAGAGGTCAATCGTGGAAAGTCTAAGGGTAAAATGTTGGGAGTCAGGGGTTGACACTACGGAGTCCGGTAATGAGTTCCACGCTTCGACAACTCGATTGCTAAAGTCATATTTTTTACAGTCAAGACGTAGTTCTAAGCTTTCAAGACCTAGGATTTCAGGGTTAACGGAGCCAGAAATCCTAGCTAAGAATCACTGAAAAGGTGAGACAGGATGTGGGCTACACGTAAGACACCGGACAATCCCACAGTTACGTGGGCAGAAAAATCCTTCCCGAAACATTCAATTGTATCGCAAGGCAATTGATAAAAGCCAAACTTCTGTATTCAGTACCCACACATCCTTCAAAGAGAGGCTGGAGCTGAGTTGCTAATCTCAGTCTCTGGAGCTTCCAGACTCCCTCATTTACTGGCTGGCCCCTTAACATAATTACAGGGAATCTGCATGTAAATTGCTCATTAATTCGGCTGCGTTTGGCAGCAGTTGAAAGCCAAGGGACATGTTAAGATAAGAGAATCAGTATAATGAGAGAAGCAAGTGGGCTTCTCTAACAGGCAGGTAGAGAAGATGGGTCGAGCTGATCTCCATCCAGGCTCATCCCCTTGGATTGATTGTAGTGTATGATCTCCAATGCATCACAACTTATTCAGTGTCCTGTTTTGGATGAGGAACTCCCAAGGTTCCTTGTCTAGATGAAAGAATATAAATGAATGCACATTTTCTACCCACTAAACTGGAGTTCGGGAAGTTGATTTATGGCACGCCAGAGATTGTATTCACTGAACCCAGTGCTGCTTTTTTGTGACTGGCAGCAGCTCTCCAGGCTCAAGAGATCTTTTTCATTATCTAGATCATCCGGTATTTTAAAACAAAAAAATTGCTATTGAACTTGAGAGCGGGCATGCTAAAACTGGTTTACATTACCATTTCCCCCCTTTTTTGCCCTACCTTTGAACTGAGAGTCCTCTTGAGTGATTTAAGTATAGCAGAAGGAATGTTGCACTTATAAAAACATCCTTTTACTGTAATCCATCATTAAAGACAGAAAGCACACCACCAACCATCAAAAGAATCTGAAAAGAAAAGTAATCAAGTCAAACCTCAGATACATACTGTTGTGGTTAGCTCTGGCCCAGCTCCTGCCCCAAGGACTGTGGATGTGGGGGAGACATCCACATGCTGCAGGCCTGTTTTGCCCCCGGTGGAATCTGATGATGAAGGCTTCTCTGACCAAGAAGACATGAGTGACAGGGAGGAGGAGAGTGTGGCAGACAGCTCAGAAGGAGATCAATTATCTAGCTCCTCCTTGGATTCAGAACAAGAGTTAATGATACAGCCATGCATGCAGAGAGCAATGCATAGGCAACAACAACTGAGAGATTATTATCAAAGAAAATGAGGCCACCTGTGGTTGGGTGGGGCTGTGGTAATTAGTGAGGCTGCTATAAATAGCAGCCTGTGGGTTTGGCCATTGTGAAGGATCATCTGATCGTTTGTTGTGTTTCATGACTGCTTTACTGACTTTGACCTTTTGTGTGCTGATTTTTCCCCGCTTTGAAACTAAACCAGAGCAAAGTGTGTTTCACTTTGTGAAAGAAGGAGGACTGTGAATTGCCTCACAGCTGCAAGCTAAGTATCACAGAACTGATAAGGGACTTGTATAAATTACCAGTTTGTTTGGAGATGAGTGCTCTTTGCTATACCAAAAGAGGGCTTGGTTTAAGTGAATTTTCATTATAAAGAACATTGTTTTGAATTTTCAAACATGTGTGTGTCTTAAATTTGTACCTGTGAATTTTTGGGAGGATTCTACCAGAGAGCCCGACAGAACACATACCAGTGAGCTAAGGAGACAGTCCTTCTCATCACACCACACCACACACACACCAAGTGTCCTCTGAAGCACTCCAATCTTCAGCATTTGCCAGCATTTGCCAACAATGAGAGTGGTGGCCTGATCTCAAGAGGAAAGTCACAAGAGCCACAAGTGAAAAACATGGTTTTCAGGATGCTTTCAAGAGCTGTGGTGGCGCAGTGGTTAGAGTGCAGTACTGCAGGCTACTTCTGCTGACTGCCAGCTGCCTTTAATTTGGCAGTTCGAATTTCACCAGGCTCACAGTTGACTCAGCCTTCCATCTTTTCACGGTCGGTAAAATGAGGAGCCAGATTGTTAGGGGCAATATATGCTGACTCTGTAAACTGCTTAGAGAGGGCTATAAAGCACTGTGAACTGGTATATACTGTATTTTTCGGTGTATAAGATGCACCTTTTTACTCAAAAAGGTGCGTCAAAAACTGGGTGCATCTTATACACCAGATGTGGGGCGTGGGTCAGCAGCCGCGGGGGCTATCTCCAAGGCCACCCAGCAGTCGTCAGCTGGTGGCTGGTGGCTCGGCCCCAGGGATGAGTGGGGCGCCTGGCAGCAGCTTTGGAGAAGTGGGTGGGTGTTATCTCAATGCATTCAGCCGGCAGAGGAGCCCGTGGGACAGCTTCAATCACCCGATGGGATGGAGCTTGGCTCCATCAGCACCCACCTTAATCTCCTGCCTTCGGGGCCCCTTTGGGAGGGCGCAGCAGTCAGCGAAGGAGCTCCAAGCAAAGCTGCCTCAGATCAGGAATTCTGCAGCTGGCGTCCTCTACTCAGAGTGCCTTCACCGACTGCTGTTCCCTCCCAATGGTGCCCCCCAGGTGGGAAATTAGGGTGGGGACTGATGGAGCTGAGCCCTGTCCCGCTGGATGATTGAAGCTGCCCCGCGGGCTCCTCTGCGGCTGGATATGTTGAGGGGACACCCACCCGCTTCTTGGAAGCTGCTGCCGTGTGCCCCGCCTCAACTGCCCAGTGGCAGGCTTTCTGAATGTTTTCCCCAGGGTCCCTGCTGGCACTGCCCCAGCAGCAGCAGCGGCTGTCCCCAAGGCCTCCCGGCAGTCATTGGCTAGTGGCCGGCAGCTCAGCCCTGGGGATGAGTGGAGTGCGTGGCATCCAGCCGGCGTAGGAGCGCACAGGGTAGCTTCAATCATCCAGAGGACAGGGCTTGCCTCCATCAACCCCCACCCCAAATTCCCACCTTCGGGGGTGCTTTTGGGAGGGCACAGTAGTCATCGAAGGTGCTCTGAGCAACGCTGCCTCAGCTCAGGAATTCTTAACCTGGCACCCTCTGCTTGGAGCACCTTCGCTGACTGCTGCGAAGGTGCTCTAAGGTTCCCCTGCAGAGGGCGGACTCATTCAGGCTCCCAAGCACCACCACCACCACTTCTGTCATGGAAAGGCAGCAAGGGGGAAAATAAGCCTGCCCCCACAAAACAAGGGGACTTCACGCTGCCATAGAGAAAAGCGCAAAGCCTGTACCATTCCAAGCATTTCCGGTCCGAAACCAGCCAGTTTTCTCACCCAAGTGGCCCAACCAAAACAGTGGGTCATCGTGGGAACGTAAAGATAAGAATAGATAAGGTGTGGGGGGAGGGAATAAGATGTGTTCCCAGTTTATAACTTCCTGGTAAATCTTGCAACTTTTTAAACCTCAAGGAAAACGGGAGTTTATCTGAATCTTTAGTGCTCTAAAATGGCGGGTCCCCAACCTTGGCAACTTTAAGATTTGTGGACTTAAACTCCCAGAGTTCCTCAGCCAGCAAAGGTTGTGAACTACAACTCCCAAACTCTTAAAAGTTGCCAAGGTTGGAGGTCCCTGCTCTAGAAACACTCCTTTTAAGGAGTATTTCAGTTTATCATCACCATATATTTCCATGCACTTCATTTGTGAAAATTGGAGTAGTCAAGAGAGGGGTCTTTGAAAACCTCATGGTATAATAGTAATATTAAGGCAACCTCAGGAGGGAACTGTAATTGTAAATGATTCTATCACTAGCCATTTCTGTAACTAAAGGAACAACTCACAAAATGAATTGTCCTTGTTTGTTTTGCTTATTTGTTTGAGTTAGGGGTTAGGAGTGCAAGAGTCTTCAAATCTGACAAGTTTAAGGCTTGTGGACTTCAATTCCCATTTCTGAGCTAGCATGACTGGTGGAGGAATTCTGGGAGTTGAAGTCCACAAGTCTTGAAGCTGTCAAGTTTGAAGTTTGGAAAAAGTGTACATGGTTTTAAGAAGTAAACATGGTTGTAAAAGGTATTCTGCTACACTGGTATTTTATTAAACAATATAATACTACACCATTTGGTTCAGAATACTTTTTTCCTTGGTTTCCCCCTCTAAAATCTAGTTGCGTCTTATACACCGGTGCATCTTATACACCGAAAAATATGGTAAATCTAAATGCTATTGCTAGTGCTATCTCATTCAGCCTGTATCTCCCAAAGCTGTTTCCCATTGCGGCTATGACAAGAAAGAAACAGGCACAGTAGCTGTATGTTCAGGCAGGGCGAAGGTGGGGAAAATGGCTCGAGCCCTGTTCCACTGCACCAGCAAAGAAGCACAGATGTTCCAGCCCATTTGCTCCATGAGTGAAGTGGGCGGTGTGAAGGAGACCACTCAGCAGCAGCAGGTTGCATGGAGGAGGGCGGTGGGGACCTCCTGCCTTCCCCTCTCCTGTCCTCCGCACATGAAAATGAACCACTGCCTGCCCTGAACTCCTCGCACTAACGCCCGGCCCCGCTCAACTGGGCTTCTTTGCTGGTTTTGGAGCTGAAACCAGGAAGGCGAGATTTATTATGTAGATCATAAAGTTGAAAACAAGTGAACAATATTTTTACAGATCTATAGATTCTTTGAGCCTGGGTGTGGCAAGGAATGGCTGGGAGGAGAGGGGCCAGGCGAGGCACCCCTTGACGTGAGTGACATTGAGTTGGCCATGCACATCCACTCACATGAACATGAAGCCATTCCCACCTGGTCACATGACCGTCAAACCACTCCCACCCAGTCACATGACGGCCAAGCCACTCTCACAAAATTAAGCCACACCCACAAAATTAAGCCACACCCACAGAGCAGTAGCAAAAAAATTGTAACCCAACCCTGCTCAGTTGTTTCTAGATCCTAAAGAAAGTGTCTCGGGCAAAGGGATGAACACTAAGAAAACCCAAAGCCTTTCAGGCCTCTTTGGCCCCTATATTAATTATACAGTCTAATCCAAGATTCCTACATTGGCTACAACAAGTAATCCTCTAAATCTACCCTCCAAATCTCAGTATGTGTTTGTAGTATTTATATTTTAATTGAACCCAGGAGGGCATGGCACACTTCCTACAAAATGAAAGATTGTTTCCTATATTCAGTTTCTTCCAAATCTTAGCAAAAAAGAAGAGAAAAAGATCAGATGAAAGATGGGATTCAGTGCAACACCCCCCCTCCAACTGGGAATGTCAAATTTTAGGGAACAATCAAATCCCTGCAGCACATTCTAGTCCACCCACATACCATTTACTCCATTGAGGGAAGGGAACACACAGCTACTAATTACATAGCAAAATAAGGCTAGGGAGGAGTTAATCTGACACAGTGTATTTTGATTTTCGACAGGATTTTTTTTTAAAAAAGGTGTTTTTAAATGGAAGCTATAAAAAGGAGGGGCAGGGAAAGTACTAAATAGTTCTGTTGTACGGTAGCCCTGTTGAATCAGAGGGAGAGAGAGAGAATGTTAAAGCAGGATGGGAGATGGCTCTATTCTGAATAACTTTTTTTCAGCTAAAGTTTCAACTTTGTTTCACCCCAATGCAGAGCTGCTAGGTTAACAGACTGCACAACTCAAATGAGTAACAAATGCAGATCAATGTTGCTAAAGGTTCTTCCCCATGCCCAGAAGGTAATACCACAGGTATTGGTGGTACAGATTTTGAAGGAGGGACAGGTCAATAAGCTCAAGACAATGCTGCACAATTGAAGTCCTGTCCCTTTTTGGTATATCTTGTATACAATGCACATCAAGGATTTGATTGTGTAGTATAGGGACACTATCTTGATTTTTTACACACACACACACACACACACACACACACACACACACACACTGCAAATGACCCAGGATCATACAAATAGATGGAAGGCTGAGTCAATCTTGAACTGGTTGGAATTGAACTCCTGGCAGTGAGCATTGAGTTAGCCTGCAATACTGCATTCTAACCACTGCACCACCATTGCTTCCTTGGAGATGTAGCCAAGATGGCTACTTATCTTTTATTTATTGGAAATATCTCAACTACTCTTTAGCATACTATTAGAAGTCTTCATTAATGATACACTATGGCAATTCTGTTGTGAGCCGCCCCGAGTCTTCGGAGAGGGGCGGCATACAAATCTACTAAATAAATAAAATAAATAAATAATTCCATTGTACATTTTTTAATCCGTCATTTATTCTGGATACCATTTACCAGAAAATCTTCTGAATGCCAGTGAGAAGATCATTATTTCCTTTCTTGGGGCAAGAGATGCAGTCTAGGTCTTATTCTTGCAACACCAACAGGGAAAAATGCCTTGAAATGGACAATGACAAGCTATAAGATTGTTTACAGAGAGTTCATAATGACATTACATTGCATTGGAAAATGTAGTGTACTAGTGCAGTTGTTTGGATGAAACCTGTGCAAGGTTTACAGACTTCTAATGTTCATGGAGACAGTCAACATAATCATAAATATCACTTGAAAGAGTGAGAATGATATAGCCCTGCCATCCTTAAGATTGTTTTTTTAACTTCGTAGACTTTCAGATCCATTACCTTGTTGCAAAGGTTGCTGCTCTGTGCACAAAATGACTCTATAGCAATACCACTTAAATTTATTATCACTTCACAATGCTTTACAGCCCACTCTAAGCAGTTTACAGAGTCAGCCTATTGCCTCCAACAATCTGGGTCCTCATTTTACAGACCTCAGAAGGATAGAAGCCTGAGTCAACCTTGAGCCTGGTGAGATTCGATCTGCCAAATTGCAGGCAGCCAGCAGGCAGCAGAAGTAGCCAGCAGTACTACATTCCAACCATTGCACCACAGGGTCCCATGTTCCACAGTCTATCAAAGCTTTGCACACTTCTAGAGATGGGGACTTGTTGCAGATGTCTTCCACTGCAATAGTAATAGCAAGCCTTGCATTAGAATTGTTAGCCAGCGTTGAGTCAATAGTTAGATGAAAATTCTATGAAAATCCTTCTGGACTGATGTCATTGGAAAAGTTTGGAGTAAAGTTTCAAGTAGGGCAGGCTGGGTGCCTTCACACTGAATGTCTCTCTTCTCTAGATACAGAATAAGAAATGGACATAGAACAGATTTCATAAGAAAGCAACTTTGATTTCACTCTTCAGTGAAATCAAATCAAAAGGAAGGGGAGGGAGGGAGGGAGGAAAGAAGGAAGGAAAGAAGGAAGGAAGGAAGGAAGGAAAGAAGGAAGGAAGGAAAGAAGGAAGGAAGGAAGGAAGGAAGGAAGGAAGGAAGGAAGGAAGGAAGGAAGGAAGAAGCTAGCATGTTCACTTGAGTTCACCCTTTGCTCAATTTCACTCTCTAAAATGCTGAGCAAATGGAAGCCCAGAGCAGATGTCCAAGCATTTCTACCCAAATTCCTTTGCCAACATTTCATGGACACTTTCCAAGCAGCCACAGCAAGCAGTGCATGGCTCTTAGCAGTCTTGTGAATATTCAGCAGGCAAAGCCAATGTGTCAAAAGCAAATGAAGCCCCAAGTGAATATTCCAGCTTGCTAATAAAGAACTGCTGGGCAAATTGAGAATAACAGAAACCACACATGCAGCTCTACCTCCAGTTGGCTCAGAAGAGCAGAGACAACTTTAAAAAAATGAGAGTTGTGTGGCATAACATTAAGGAGACCCATCTTTGCTAGACTAACAAGAGCTGCCTCATCCATAAAGACTAACTGGAATAGATATATAGCCCAAAATTGAGAAATATGAGGGAAATCGTATATACATTGTGCCATTTGTGACAAATGCATTCTCCTTCTATTCTCATTTTCTCATTATTTCTCTCTCTCTCTCTCACACACACACACACATACACACACAAAATTTGGGTAATGAAATGTCTACAAGAAAATAACTAAGCTTAGAGAGCACCAAGGATCCCTCATTTCAACCCTAAGCTACAAATATTCTCCTTTATTGCTGTCTGTCTGTCTGTCTGTCTGTCTGTCTGTCTGTCTGTCTGTCTGTCTGTCTGTCTGTCTGTCTGTCTGTCTGTCTTTCTGTCTGTCTGTCTGTCTGTCTTCCTGCCTGCCTGCCTGCCTGCCTGCCTACCTACCTATCTCTCTATCAATCCCATCCCATCCTGGGTAATTGTGGCTGATAAAGTCCACACATTGTAAAGTTGCCAGGGTTCAGAAATGCAATATTCCATTTTTCACAGTGCTTCTGCACACCATTCTGATCAGGGGGGGAGGGGGTATAGCAATTCTCAAAGCAATTTTTAAAACAATTTTATTTTATTTAAAAGATTCAAAATTCAAAATCCAAAAGCAAAAAAAAAAACCCCAGAGACAAAACATTGGATTTTAATATTCTGAATAAAATAATTTGTTTACAAAAAAAATTAGAGAGTATAAAAGGGAACTTATGTTCAGAGAGCAGATCACCCACATTGCTCACAGAAGTCTAGGTGTGTATTCCCAATAATTCTTGAATATCAGTCTCCTAACTAGAGATGCCCCAATATTTTCTTAAGTTTATTTTCAAATATTTTGGGTCAACTAAAAAGCTGCTGATTAGGCAAGCAGGTGTGAATATCTCTCTCTCTCTCTCTCTCTCTCTCTCTCTCTCTCTCTCTCTCACACACACACACACACACACACACACACACAGTCTTACATTATACAAATTCAAGAAGATGATAACTTTAGAAAAGGCATTCTATCTTTCATCATTTACCAGAAAATGATTCTGAAACTCAGCAGCAGGCTGCTCTTTAAGAGAGCTCAGAAAGGCCACATTACACCTGTGCTCAAAGCGTAGCTGCCAATTTGTTTCTGGGTTAAATACAAAGTGCTGGTTATAACCTCTCTAAAGCCTTAGGCAACTTGTATCAGGCTACTTGAGAGAATGCTTCTTTCTGTTTGATGCCCCTGCTCACTGAGATTATATGAGGCGGCTACAGTTTCCACACTAGAGTTGCAGCCTTTTTCTATACTTACTGAATTCTTTAATGTATTCTAAGCTGAGTCAAAATGCCTAACCACTTTTTAGATCATTAAAAGGCCTTAACACCTAGTTTGATAAGCACTTCTTCAAATGTAGGTTTGTTTTTAAAACCAGTGGTTGTACTTTTGAATGTTTTTGTTTTACTATAGACCATTAAGTGACAGTTGACAGTTGATTGTATGTTCCATCCAGTGAAATCAGAAACAGAGGGGCTTGCTGAGAGCTTCAACACTGAAGGGAATGCCATCTGTAGGGTCTTCAATGTCAAGCCTTCTCAAAGATGTCTCAAACTCTGGAACAGATTAACTCCAGACACTCAGGATTTCTATGTTTTGGAAGAACCATAGAAATGTGGTTCTTTTAAGAGTGCTTTTGGAGTTGCATAAAAACTTTATTATACCCCAAAAAGTAAAACCTCCATAGTGTTGTTATTGTATTTAATTGTTGTAATTTATTCTGTCATAATTTATTGCATGCCTTTTGGCAATGAAAGAGAGGGACAATTATTTAATACATTAAAAAACAGCATTGACTTAACTATTTAATCACATCGAATTAATATCATGAATTGACCGCTTACCCACTTACAATCTCTTCCAGAACCATCCAATTTTTAAGCCAAAGTAAATCTTGTTATCATTACAGTGATATCAGCACAAAGATGATTTTAGAAAGGGCTAGAAGACATTAGTGGGGAAATAACATTTATTTTTAAAAGAATAATTCTACTAGGGTTATGGGAATACTGTGAAAAGCATTGTTGTGCCTAAGCGACAAAGAAGAATTTCAGCACCCTGGAGAGCTTCCTAGACTACTGTTGAGTGTGATTAAGATGGATGAAATAGATGCCGTCCTTTCAGAAAACTGGTCCCCAAACAACCAGAAATTAAAGAAAATGAAAAGTTATTCAAAAACCAATCTTACAAAACAGAGCCTGTGCTATATAGTTCAAGGGGAATTAATAATTATAAAGAGCAGCCTAACAACATGCATATACAGTCCAAATTCACAGAGGTAGAGTCTTCTGCTAGTGATTCCAAAACTCATCTCCCAGTCATTATAGTAAGCAAAGAGGACCAGTATAAAGCTTTGCAAAAATGAAAAGAAAACCAGGCTTGGGTAATACAATTCAAACTCTAATAATTTCAGTCCCTCCTCCAAAACAGGGAGCGAAGAAAACACAATGGGTTGAATGGATTGAATGGACTGAATGGATTGAATAGAGACCTTGGTTTGTGAGTCACTCAATAGCCTCTTGGTATTTAACTCACTATTGTCTCAAAAAGTGTTTGATGTGCTAATTAGACCCAAAGCACATCAACCAAAGGCAATGCTTGCTTTCAGTAAACTATACAAAGTGAACTGTGGCACGTGCTCCCAAATGTATTTTCTTCACAAGACCTCTTTCTCTAGTTTGGATTTGGCAGCTGGAGTAGAATCAAATGAGAGAAGGTGGGGGAGAGGGAGAGAGGATTTTAATGTCTCTGTTTATTTATTTATTTTAACTCTAATTCCAGCTGGATAGTTTGCCACCTGCTGTGTTCCAACTCTGCTTTTGAACAGGATATGTCAGAAATACAAATGGAGCTATTTGCAATTTCAGAATCTGGATTAGCTTGTTTGAGTATTCTTAATGATCCAGAGAGGAAGCTTTATTTACTTCTTGCAGCCTAGTGCACAAAGGAGGGAAGCGATCAGCTGTTTTACAGAGCCACAGCTTTGCAAAAGCCTCAGTGTTACAAAACACAATTCAGAAAGTTATCAATTCACCTTCCAGTTAGTTATCACATATATAGCTAAGCCAGTGAAGGGCTACCAAAGTTTTTACTACCACACTGTGGGCGTGGCTTATGCATGATGCCCTGCATTTTTTGTCAACATCTTTCAGCTCCATTTTTGCTACCCCACTGTGTCCCCCCCCCCAATCCGGGCAGCTAAGCTAACAAGAGACGAGCAGCCCTGGTGGGCTTAGTCAAATGTGAACTACAGTAATCCCTCACTACTTCGCGGTTCATCTTTTGTGGATTTGCTACACGGGTTTTCAAAGGGGGCTTAAATACATTAAATCCATTGAAAATTTTAAATTCATTAAAAATTCATAAAATTCTTCTACAGTACTACTGTACTCTATTAAAAAACCTGGTAGGATATCACATGTAGTTCCAGCTGAGAAATATTATAGAATGACTGTTTAATAATGATGATGATGATGATGATGATGATAATAATAATAATAATAATAATAATAATAATAATAATAATAATTTATTAGATTTGTATGCCACCCCTCTCCGAGGACTTGGGGTGACTCACAACAACAAAAACAATGTACAAATCCAATTTTAAAATGCAATTTAAAACCCTTATAATAAAATAAAATAATCACACAACCAATCAAACCATACACCAGGCTTGACAATTGGGGTGTGTGTGTTAGTTTCCCCATGCCTGGCAGCAAAGATGAGTTTTTAATAACTTACAAAAGGCGAGGAGGGTGGGGGCAGTCCTAATCTCTGGGGGGAGTTGGTTCCAGAGGGCTGGGACCACCACAGAGAAGGCTCTCTCCCTGGGTCCTGCCAGACGACATTGTTTCGTCGTTGGGACCCGGAGAAGGCCCACTCTGTGGGACCTAATCGGCCACTGGGATTTGTGCGGCAGAAGGCGGTCTTGGAGGTATTGCAAAGGGTGGGTTTTAAAAGTCCAAATATTTGTTAAATACATTAAAAAGTATCTTTCCTCTACTTCACAGAAATTCATTTTTCACAGGTGGTCTTGGAACGCATCCCCCGCGAAAAACAAGGGATTACTGTATATGGAAAAGGGGGCATGGTCAGAGCCATAGCGACACAGCGTAAATTTCAGAGTTCCAAAATGTCACTGAATGTCACTGTCCTTGTGGGGGTCCTTGTGATCCAGGGCTGTTCTGGGGGGACAGTGAAAAATAGAAGCACAATTTGGCATGGATGTTGAAACCAATGTTCTCTCTAATTTTTTTTTGGTGTGGGCGGAAAAGTATAGTGTCTGAGCGGCAGTCCCTTTGGGACTGGGCGGCATAGAAGTATAAACAAATAAACCAAGAAACCAAGAAACCAAGAAACCAAGAAACCAAGAAACCAAGAAACCAAGAAACCAAGAAACCAAGAAACAAAGAAACCAAGAAACAAAGAAACCAAGAAACCAAGAAACAAAGAAACAAAGAAACAAAGAAACAAAGAAACAGACAGACAAACAGACAAACAGACAAACAGACAAACAGACAAACAGACAAATAAACAAATAAACAAATAAACAAGGAAAAAATTCCCTTCTTTTTTATTAAAAGAAATTAATAATAAAACAAAACCAAAATCTATTACTACTATTACTATCTTCTCCTCTTTTTCCATCCCTGTCTCCTCCTCCCTTGTGTGTGTTTGTATGTGAACTCTTGAACCATTTCCAATAACAGGTGAGGGCTATTGGAAATGGTTCAAGAGTTCACACACACACACACACACACACACATACACGAGGATGGGTTTTTTTCTCTGTTATTATTTGAGTGCTTTTTACCATATGCTTTAAATCAAAGTCATTTCTCTCTTTCTCTCTCCCCCTCTTGCTCTCTCTCTCTTTTTCTCACTTTCTCTCTCCCTCTCTTTCTATCTCGCTCTGTCTGTTGCTCTCTCTCTATTGCTTTCTCTCTCACTCTTTCTATCTCTCTTTCTTTCTTTCTTTCTCTTGTTCTCTCTCTTGCTATCTCTCTCTCTCCCCCCTCTTTTTCTATCTCTTTCCCACTTACTTTCTCTCTCCTTCTCTCTTTCCATCTTGCTCTGTCTGTTGCTCTCTCTCTGTCAGTGCGAGAGGGGTGGGGCGAGCATTCCCAAAGCACGCGGAGAAAACCTTCTCGCATCCCCCTGGCTGGGAGCGCGGATGAGGAGGAGAAGCCGCAGCCACCACCCCCGTGGGAGAAGTCGCACCCCAAGGCGGGAGGCGAAGAAAGCCAGAGAGGGGGCGGATCGGGTGGGTGGGGGGCAGCAGTGAGAGGCCAGGGGTGGGAGGGGGCTGGAGGCACTGTGGGGAGGCGGGGGAGGCACTTTCGTCGCTTCCCGCCCCCAACTCCAATGCCTGGCTCCTTGTGCGCCCTTGGAAAAGGGGGGGGGGTATTTTGGGGCACGTGCATGCGCACACGTGCAGCTTACAAGGAACAGTGGTTGAAACCACAATTTCCCCAAAACGCCAGTGAAAAGCTCCGGGCCAGGCGATGTGGAAATCATCCAGACAAGCTATCAAAAGCTGGGGCAACCACACTGAAGAAGTGAGGAACAGTAGACTGAAACATCTGGGTGAGGTATTTTTGTTTGGGGTTTGTAAACAAGAACCCAATTTTTAAAGTGGTTCTCCTTTAAGGAAGAATTTTGAAAAAAGTTTGGAGAAAAGTGAAGTGGAGCAGAAAAATGGCTACTGCTTTACACCAATAACAGTGGCGAACAATTAGAGACCAGAAAATTAAAAACCTGAAAAGATTTTTAAATGAAGTTTTTTGAAAAAAATCTGGAAAGCCAGATTGGGATTTTTTAATTTTTATATTCTATATACTTTTCCTTTCTAAATGGGTTTTTGAAAGTTAGTAAAGTAAACCTACTTAGGTCTGGAGTACAATACTGATACCTAATGGATGAAGAAGGACAATAACATGACCTTGGACAGCACCAAATAATCATAAAAGATGGCTGAAGGTTTTGTTTTTGGCTAGAAAAAACACTGATGAGACTTTGAAGTAGAAATCTGATTTAATTTTCGTATCATTGGCAGAGGTTTTGTGGGGGGATAGTTATCTTTTTATTTTTGAACAGAAAACAGTAGTAAATTTTGGCTGGGGAATTTATTAATTTCTTTTTCTTTGGAAGTAAATTCCCCCCTTTAAATTCATGCTATTAAATTTTCAAATAAGAGACTGGATTATATTTTCTATCCCTACTTTTCTCTTTGATGAGATTTTTTTAAAGATTGTTTTCTTTTTTCCTTTTTCTTGTTTTTAACATTTTGAAAAAGATTTTTATTGAAAGGTTTTAAAAAGCTGATGTCTATCATGCATACAAAAAGAAAAAAGAAAACAATACATAAAAAACAAAAAACAGAACAATAAAAAGAAAACACACACACACACACTACAGAACCTTACAACTCTGAATATTTAAACCAGAAAGAGAAAAACATCACCGTTCTATCATATCTTTCTTTCATAGATCAATACTCAATGTCTGACTTATGCAGTTATAAGTATCATTTTCCTTTCGTCCTTCAAAAATTTAACAGGTCTCAGTCATAGTAATAGAATAGAATAGAATAGATTTTTTATTGGCCAAGTGTGATTGGACACACAAGGAATTTGTCTTGGTGCATATGCTCTCAGCATACATAAAATAAAATATACATTTGTCAAGAATCATGTGGTACAACACTTAATGATTGTCATAGGGGTCAAATAAGCAATGAAGAAGCAATATTAATAAAAATCTTAGGATATACGCAACAAGTTACTGTCATACAGTCAACATGGGAGGAAATGGGTGATAGGAATGATGAGAAAAACAAGTAGAATGGAAGTGCAGATTTAGTAGAAAGTCTGACAGTGTTGAGGGAATTATTTGTTTAGTAGAGTGATGGCGTTCGGGAAAAAACTGTTCTTGTGTCTAGTTGTCTTGGTGTGCAGTGCTCTGTAGCGACGTTTTGAGGGTAGGAGTTGAAACAATTTGTGTCCAGGATGTGAGGGGTCAGTAAATATTTTACCCGCCCTCTTTTTGACTCGTGCAGTCCTCAATGGAAGGCAGATTGGCAGCAATTGTTTTTTCTGCAATTCTGATTATCCTCTGAAGTCTGTGTCATTCTCCAATGCACTTGCAAGGAGAGTCCAAGATGGGTTATTCTTCAGTCTGATTGGTAGGGACTGAGTTTAATTTAAATATTACGTGTTAGGCAGGCACCGCCTCCCCCTTAGCCCTCCAGTCTAAAAAACTCAGTCGCAGTAAAGGGACTTCTGAGTTTGCTATGCATGTTTCTATTGTTTTATTGCTTGAATTATATGTACTTACTAACTTTATTTCTCTCCTTTCTTTTTCTCCTTAGGTGCAGCTGGGGGTGTTTTACCTCGGGCGGCTCTGGGTTCCTAACCTCCAGGGGGTTTACCCAGTTGCCTGCTGCTCCTCCCTACTTCGAACCCACACAGAGGAGAAGACTCCGCAGGCGGCCAGTGTGGGTTCAGGAGAGAGCCCCCGGGTCGCCTACCTCCGCTGTAGCGCCCGGCGGACGAGGAGGCGGTTGACGCCGCAGGGGGGTCCGTTCCCCCTCCGGCGGATATACCGCAGGGCCAGGAAGTGGATTCCTCACAAGCGGCCCGCGGGGGGCGGACGTTCCACATGCCACACACCCCCCAACGAAGGCAGGCGAGAACCAAGTCGGACAGATCGGCCCCCGTTAAGAGGGAATTCGGCCCTTATCAGCCCCATTCGTGGAAGGCGGGAATCTCTGAGCGTTCCCGCCCGTTTCCATGACAACGGCCGGCGGCCATGTTGGTTACCATGCGGTTACCAGGGAAGCACAACCGGCGGCCATTTTGGTAAGGTCGCCTGGACAAGGAGGGGCGGCCCTCTTGGGAGGGGCCGGAAACGCCCGGTCACGGCTCCCCAGGCCCAATCAGGTCACGTTTCTATGGGAACCGGACGGCGGCCATGTTCGTGAGGTCTCCCGATTGGAGTCTTACCCGAGCACAATTCCCCCCCATGGAGCCGGCTTGGTAGATGCGCAGGCGCAGAAGGGGGCCTTGCCAGTTTCGCTTTCGCTCCTGAGAAGCTTAGCCTTACTATGGAGCTCCTTGGCATCGCGCAACGACTTCTTCCAGGCCATTACACCCGGATTGTGAGTACTTCCCTGGGCATGGCAGAACAGGCAGCGCAGAGTGGGGAGGAGGCCACCGTCACCAGGCCCAGCACCCCCAAGGAAAAAACCTCAAAGGCGAAGGCCTCTCAGGGGACATCGCTGAGGGAAGCAGAAAAGCACATCAGAGTGCTTGAGAAGCAACTGGAAGCTTCTCAAAAGGCATCGGGACCGGTCCTCCCTCCAAGCCAACTACCGCCGACCAACCCCTCTATGGCCTCCCCCATGGCATTCCCGGGGATATCAGCTTCAGCCTCAGAGCGAGATTGGTCCCCAGAGAGGGGGACCCAGGCCTGGGCATGACCTAGGGCTGGATCAAGCAACATGGCGAGGCAAGCCTCAGGGTGGTCTACCTACTCTCCACCCTCTCAGCCCCCGCAGTATGTGCAGGCAGCCACTTTCACACCAACTGCTGCAGGCTTGCGCAACCCTCAGGATGCTTGGCAAAACATGCCCCAGGCCCTGCAGGACTTGATCTCCAATGTATACACCCAGGGCCTGGCCACTGGCGCACAGCAACATCAACAGGCTCCAGTGGGACTCCCTCCAAAGAGGTTTAGAGACCCCTGGATGGCCCCGGCTACGCAGTCCCTGATGGATTCCATGGATGAGGAGGACTCATCCAGGGATGACTTTAGCGCAGCGGAAGATGACCTGTCCGGAGATGACCAGCCACCTGAACAGCCCAACTTCACAGGCCTCTTTAAGTCCTCCCTCTTTAAGGTGCTCTTGAACAAGGCAAAGCTTACCATTGACCAGGCCGGAGAAGGAGGCCAGGGGGGGTCATCTGAGATGGCCCCACCAACAGGAGGTCTATTTGACTTCCCCAAACAGGAAACAGTAAATATCCCATCCTCCCGGCTGTTCCTGGAAACGATCCAGTGCCCGTGGGACAACCCTGCGACGGGCCAGGGGCCGTCCAACCTTGACAGGAAGTTTTACACCTTCGACCAGCAGATGGAAGACCTATTGGAATTCCCAGCTGTGGATAAGCCCGTAACGAGCCTGGTGTCTAACGCCCTTGTCCCGTCTGAATCACAAGAGGGACTAAAAGCTGAGGACAAAAGGGCGGAGAATGTAGTCCGCAGGACACACCAGATGGCTGCCTGGGCCATACGAGCCGCCTTGGCGGCCTCGTTTTTTTCTACTCAATTTTTTTATTATTTTTCATAAAAAGACAAACAAATACAAACAAACAATGAACATAAAGTGGGGGTGTATTTCCCCCGCTTCTTATGAAAGTATAAATTCAAATATAGAAAAAGAATACATATGTGTTAACTATTATAAAAAAAAAAGAAAAGATTAATAAATTTGGGTTGAAGTTTACAAATCTTAATGTGGGTATTAAGGTTAGTATAACATAGTTACCAGAAAGGAAAGATACCTTTAATATAATCCTAATTACTATAATAAAATAGTGTTAAACCTTCAATCTAAACAGTAAGACTAAATTCAACTATTATACTTCAAAAATCTTAATATATTGTTTATACTTATACATACATAGCTATATCATAATCATCAAAAAATCCTTTTAAACTAATATTGCTATTGTTATCATCTAGATAAAAACTAATACAGAATAAAGAGAAAGAAAAAACAACCACTAAAAATATATCTTATTTTTTCTTATCTATCCATTTGTAAACGTTATTCCATGTTTCATAAAATTTAGTATCCTCTTGATCGTTTAATCTTCTTGTCATCATATCCATTTCAGCGCAATCTAATATCTTAGCTATAACCTCTTCTTCCTTGGGGATTTCCTCCCCTTTCCAGTTTTGCGCATATATTATTCTAGCCGCGGTTAATATATGTATGATTAAATAAAAAATTTCTTTCTTATAGATCTGGGTTGTGACACCTAATAGATAAAATTCCGGGGTATTATCTATATCTTGTTTTATTATTTCTTTTAATATTTTTTCAATCATCTTCCAATATAGTTTTGCTTTGCTACATGTCCACCATTGATGATAGTAAGTTCCTATATCCTTCTTACATTTCCAACATATTGGGGATGTTTTAGGAAACATTTTTGCTATCCTATTTGGTGGGAGATGCCATCTATAGAACATTTTGATTTGGTTTTCTTTTAAGGAAACTGATTTAGTCATTTTCCAATTATTAATCCAGACTTTCTCCCATGTGTCTATATCTATTTCCTTACCAATATTTCTACACCATCTTATCATAGTATCTTTTAAAGTCAACTCTATATTTTTATGAGCAATAAGTAGTTTATATATTTTCCCT
This sequence comes from Erythrolamprus reginae, assembly GCF_031021105.1. NCBI lineage: Eukaryota > Metazoa > Chordata > Lepidosauria > Squamata > Dipsadidae > Erythrolamprus > Erythrolamprus reginae. The sequence goes on along the minus strand of NC_091951.1, from coordinate 196,728,117 downwards.
ATCATTTTTGTAGAGTTAGTGGTTATTAAGGTAGTTAAAGAATTCTTACTTTTATTAAAAATGTAAAGAGTTTTATCCTTCTGATATCTAGATCGGATCTGGGCATAGTGCCACCAATCTATTATTATCCCTTCTTCTTGTAGTTCAATTCTAGATTTAAGCTTCATCTGATCATTTAATAGTTCTTTATATCTATGAGTCATTTTCTTGGCGGCCTCGTTTTTTAACAGAGCCATGCTTCTCTGGATTCAGGAGATCCAGGCCAGAGCCGATCCTGAGGATGGAAGACTTCGACAAGACCTCAACAAATTGCTGGCGGCCACGGAATTTTCAGTGGATGCCACCGTCAATGCTGCTAAATTTGCATCACATGCAATGGCTTCGTCCGTGGCCTCTCGCAGACTCATTTGGCTTCGCAATTGGCAGGCGGATGTCAAATCCAAATGGAGTCTAGCCTCCTCTTCATTCAAGGGGAAGAAGCTGTTTGGGGAGGTCCTGGATGATGTCCTAGTCGAGGACAAGGACAAGAAAAAAGTGATGCCCAGGGCTAACAGGAAACAGGATAGGCGCTTCACCCCCTATCAACGGCGCCAACCCTTTCGAGCAGAGCCCTCCTCGACCAACACCCAGACATCGAGGCCTTACTTCCAGGGCTCCTACAACCAGGGATCCTTCAGGCCAGACAGGTCCTCCCAGGCTGAGCGAAATAGGTCATACCAGGGCCGCCGCTCTTTCAGAGGGGCCAACAGGGGCTTCAGGAAGGCCAAGTGACTCTCCGGACAACACACCCCTGGGCGGCAGGCTGTTGCACTTCCCAGGCGTCTGGGAGGTCACGTCCTCAGACGCATGGGCAGCGGCAACGGTATCCCAGGGACTGAGGATCGAGTTCTTGCGAACCCCCCCTCAACGCTTCCTGTCTTGCCGCACCCCAGCAGACCCGCAAAAGAGGAATCTCCTATACAGAGAGGTGTCCCATCTGTTGGAGATAGGGGCTATAGAAAAGGTGCCCCTAGAACACCAAGGCAAAGGGTTCTACTCGGCAATTTTCCTTGTCCCAAAGACCTCGGGAGGAGTCGGCATGATCCTCAATCTACGACAATTGAATCTCCACGTCAAGTACGGGAGATTCAAAATGCATTCACTAAGGACCATCCTGGCTTCCATAAGGCAGAACAATTTTATGACATCTATAGATCTGAAGGAAGCCTACCTTCACGTCCCCATTTCTCCACAACACCGACAGTTCCTGAGATTCTGTTTAAATGGGGCACATTTCCAGTACAAAGCGATGCCCTTTGGACTCTCTTCCACTCCCAGGACCTTCACGAAATTACTGGACGTCCTCACGGCCAGTCTCAGACGCCAGTCGGTACGCCTGATGGCGTACCTCGATGATATCATCATTCTGTCAAGGACCAGGGAGCAGGCATACAGAGACTCGCAGCTGACAATCCAGACACTACAGGACCATGGCTTTACAGTCAACTGGGAAAAAAGCCACTTAACTCCTACGAAGCGCCTTGCCCATCTGGGCACCACTATAGACTCCAGCCGGGGCATGGTTTTTCTGTCCCAGGAAAGACAACGAACAATCAGGAAACTGTTAGGAGAGCTGGGGCTGCAGCAACACCCCAGTCTTGCCCAGCTGTCAAATGTCTTAGGAACTCTAGTCTCATGTATAGATATAGTACCTTGGGCAAGACATCATTTGCGACCACTCCAATGGTTCCTGTTGCCATATCAGAGACAAAAGTCCAGCCACTCCCACAGGAGAGTCCTCCTCAGTGCCAGGATACGCAACTCACTATGATGGTGGAGGTCCCCGTCATTGACCAAGGGTTCCCTATTCCTGAACAAGGACTTTATTACCATAACAACGGACGCCAGCTTGACAGGGTGGGGAGCACACCTGTCCTCACACATGGTTCAGGGGCTCTGGGATCCCCAGGACCTGCAAGATATCAATATAAACTTCCTAGAACTGAAGGCTGTCTCATTGGCCCTCCACAGCCTTGCCCATCTGGTATGGGGCCGTCATGTACGTATTCTGACCGACAACGTCTCCACACGTTCCCATATCAACCGACATGGGGGAACATGGTCAAGGAGGCTAATGAAGGAATCGACGTCTTTACTCAGATGGGCGGAGGCGAATCTAGCCTCGCTGTCAGCGGAACACATCTCGGGAGTGGAGAACGTGTAGGCGGACTGGCTCAGCCGTCAGACACTCGATCCGGGGGAATGGTGGCTGGACCCCGAGATTTTCCAGGAGGCGGTGGGGAGATTTGGGAATCCAGTGATGGATTTGTTTGCCACCAACCTCAACACACAACTTCCTCGCTTCTTCGCTCGCTTCCCTTCCTCGGGAGCGGAAGGGGTGGATGCGCTGACTCTTCGGTGGCCTCAGGGTCTCCTGTATGCGTTTCCACCTCTATCCATTCTCCCCAGGGTGATACGCAAGATCCTGGAAGAGAGAGCAGAGGTTCTGCTGATAGCCCCGTACTGGCCTCGTCGCACCTGGTTTGCGGACCTGGTACAACTCTCGATGTCACCCAGCTGGAGAATCCCGGATCACCGGATCTCTTTAACCCAGGGGTCCTTGTCTCACCCGGAGCCACAGTGTTGGCAACTAACCATGTGGCACTTGAGCGGGAATATTTGAAGCGCCAAGCTCTGCCAGACACGGTTATTGACACGATCCAAGCAGCCCGTAGGCCATCTACCAGGCGGATTTACCAGGCCACTTGGGCGGCTTTCTGCAATTTTTGTGAGCAACGCGAGATAGATCCTCAGAAGGCGTCGCCGCACATTGTATTAACCTTTCTACAGGCAGGCCTAGAGAAGGGCCTCGCCCCCAATACATTACGTCATCATGTCGCCGCTCTAGCCACCATCATCTCGATGGACAACTACCATTCCCTTACCAGACATCCCTGGATTAGGGACTTCCTGAAAGGAGCAGCCAACATAAAGCCACCGGTGATACATCGTTTTCCTTCTTGGGACCTACCCTTGGTGTTGCACGCGCTGACAGGTCCCCCCTTTGAACCTATACGTCAGATCTCTTTAAGGTTCCTGACTCTTAAAACGGCCTTCTTGGTTGCGATCACTTCAGCCAGGAGGGTCTCTGAGATAGCGGCTCAATGCGACCGGACCTTTGCCGGTTTGACCCGAACAGAGTAGTCCTTAGGCTAGACCCAGCGTTTATCCCGAAGGTAAACACTTCCTTTCACAGAACTCAGGACATTGTACTTCCGGACTTCTGTGCTCATGGGACTCACCCCTCTGAACTGAGGTGGCATAAACTGGATGTGAGACGAGCCCTAAAAATTTATGTCCGGAGGACTCAGTCTTTTAGGACTTCAGAAGCCTTATTTGTGTCCTTTTCCTCCAGAGCCATGGGCACCAAGGTGTCTTCCCAGACTATCAGCCGCTGGTTGAGGGAATGTATCACAGAAGCATATAGGACTAAAGGATCCCCAATTCCATCGGGGATAACAGGACATTCAACTCGTAGTGCGGCTACATCGTCGGCCTGGAGAACCCAGGCCTCTTTGGAGGACATATGTAGAGCTGCCACGTGGGCAGCGCCATCAACTTTTATCAAACACTATCGGATTGACTCATTTGCTTCTGCGGAAGCAGCATTTGGGAGGAGGGTGTTGCAAGGGGTGTGTTCCTTTTCGGAGCCCCTGGTCCAGTCCTCTCCCTCCCTGTGATCCTAACTTGGGCATATCCCATCTTGGACTCTCCTTGCAAGTGCATTGGAGAAAGACCGTTGAACTTACCTGAATGGTCTTCTCGATGCATTGCAAGGAGAGTCCAAACCCTCCGATTCTGGGACCTGGACCTAGGTGGGGGGTTGAGTGTTTCGTTACAGTTAGAGTTATAGCATGTGGCTTGCTTAATAAATGTTGTTTTGCTTTACTGCTCCTTCGCTTTACTTTAGACTGGAGGGCTAAGGGGGAGGCGGTGCCTGCCTAGCACGTAATATTTAAATTAAACTCAGTCCCTACCAATCAGACTGAAGAATAACCCATCTTGGACTCTCCTTGCAGTACATCGAGAAGACCGTTCAGGTAAGTTCAACGGTCTGTCCTGTTCGGTTGCAGCACCAAACCAGACAGTTATAGAGGTGCAGATGACAGACTCAATGATTCCTCTGTAGAACTGAATCAGCAGCTCCTTGGGCAGTTTGAGCTTCCTGAGCTGGCGCAGAAAGAACATTCTTTGTTGTGCTTTTTTGATGATGTTTTTGATGTTAGGTGACCATTTTAGGTCTTGAGATATGATAGAACCTAGAAATTTGAAGGTCTCTACTGTTGATACTGTGTTGTCTAGTATTGTGAGAGGTGGAAGGGTGGAAGGGTTTCTCTTAAAGTCTACCACCATTTCTACGGTTTTGAGTGTGTTCAGTTCTAGATTGTTCTGGTCACACCACAAGGATAGTTGTTCAACTTCCCGTCTGTATGCGGATTAATCGTTGTCTCGAATGAGTCCGATCACTGTTGTATCATCTGCAAACTTCAGTAGTTTAACAGATGGATCGTATGAGATGCAGTCATTAGTGTATAGAGAGAAGTGGTGAGAGTACACAGCCTTGGGGGGCACCTGTGCTAATTGTACATATATCTGATGTGATTTTTCCTAGCTTTACCTGCTGCTTCCTGTCTGTTAGGAAGCTTGTGATCCACTTACAAGTTTGTTCAGGTACCGCTAGCTGATTTAGTTTGGTTAAGAGAATGTCCGGTACGATGGTATTGAATGCTGAACTGAAGTCCACAAAGAGGACGCTGGCGTAGGTCATTGGAGATTCAAGATGTTGAAGGATGTAGTGTAGAGCCATATTAACAGCATCATCTGTTGATCTATTTGCTCGGTATGCAAATTGCAGGGGGTCTAACAGTGGATCCGTGATGGCTTTCAAATGGAACTTCACTAGCCTTTCAAAGGTTTTCATAACTACAGATGTTAGAGCAACTGGTCTGTAGTCATTCAGTTCCTTGATGGAGGGCTTCTTCGGCACTGGGATGATAGTCGAGCGTTTGAAGCAGGAAGGAACATGGCACAACTCAAGTGATTTGTTGAAGATTTGGGTGAAGATGGGGGCCAATTGTTCAGCACAGACTTTTAAGCAAGAAGGATAATAATAATAATGGTAGTAATATATCCCAAAAATAAGTTGATTATCAATTATAATCCTCCCTTCACTTCTTATTGCTCAATCTTTTATCCAATATATTACCATTGTCTACAAATCCTCATTTAGAGTACCTCTGTACTACTTATCTTGTTTTATTTTATTTTTCTTGTCCAACCAATCGTACAGTTTCTCCCAGATTTTGTAGAAATCTGTTTCTTCCTTCTCCTTTATTTGCATAGTTAGCCTATTTATCTCTGCCAATTCCAATATCTTGTTTATGACCATTAAGTTAGCGGGGGGCTGTAGAAAATACTTAGAACATGAGAAACTTGGAAAATTATATACAAATTAATATGAAAGAGATGGTTTTATATATTAAATGAGAAATACAGAAATAATATATGAAGACTTAAATGGAATAATATCAATGGTTAAAATAATTATGAACTTTAAAAAAGTACTGACAATTTATGCTCCAAATGATAATCCAGAAGAATTTAAAGAAAATTGCATAGAAAAATAATTGAATACTAATATGAAATTTACTAGGAGATTTTAATGTAATTGTAGATAAAGAATTGGATAATAGATCAACCAAAGTAAATAAGAAACAGAGAAAGACTCTTCCAAAGACATTGTTTACAATGATGGATGAGTTAACACTGCAAGATGCATGGTGACAGAGGAATATGAAAGAAAGGCAATACACATTCTATTCGAATAGACATCTGTCGTAGTCAAGAATAGATATGATATGGATGCTATTAGAATTATTGACTAAAATAGAAATGATTGCAATTGAACCAAATATATGGGCAGACCACAATCCAATTAAAGTGAAATGGAAAGGACAAAGAAAGAGACCAAGATGGATGCTGAAACAGAGTGTAGTAAATATAAAAAACCTTTCAAATATATATGGAAAAAGAACTGATTTTCCTTTTTAAAGAAAATAAGAAAGAAATACTTCCTTACAAAATTTGTGGGATACTTGTAAAGCATTTACTAGAGGACTAGTAATGACATATATCAGAAAACAGAAGAAACAAAAGATACAAAAAAAGAGATGGAGGAAGAATATAAAAGATTGGAAAAGGATTTGCAAAAATATCTGCAAGATAAAACACTTAAAAATAAAATGAAAATACAGAAACTTAAAATTTAACTTAAACTTAAAATACTTGAAATTGAAGACATTGCCGAGGAAATAAAACAGGTTAAAAAAAACCTTTTTGAAAATGCAAATAAACCAGGCCATTGGTTGGTGTATAAAATTAAGAGAGAGAAAAGAAAGTTATAAACCAATTAATAGACATGAAAGGAAATTTACAACATCAAAACAATGGAAAAAAAAGGAATAGTAGAAAAATATTATGAACAATTATACAAACAAGAAAACACAAAGGAAAAAGAAATAATATACTTGGAGAATGCAACTATACAAAAAATCCCAGAAAATGTCAAAAAGAATTTGGAGGAAAGGATAACAATGATGGAATTAACAGAAGGGATCAAAACACAGAAGAATAGAAAAATGATTAAATATTTGGGCATATATTTAATGGCAAGATGTATAAAAGAAGATAATTATAACAAATTGAGAATGCAAATAGAAGTAGAACTGGGAAAATGGAAGAACTTACAGATGTCATTAATGAGTAGAATAGCCATAATTAAAATGAATATATTTCCGAGAATATTATACTTGTTTCAAACAATTCCAATTAAGTTAGAGATATCTTTTTTGAAAAGTTAAATGAGATAATAAGGAAATTCATTTGCCAAGGGAGGAAAGCAAGAATTAAAATGAAACTTCTATTGGAAGCAAAATTGAGAGGTGGTTTTGGTGTAATTAATTGGGAAATATATTATCAAGCAGCAGCGTTAACATGGTTGAAAGAATGGATTCTACTGAGAAATGCAAGATTATTAACTGGAAGGTCATGATTTGCAAATAGGAGGTATGCTTTTTTAGGCTATGGAAAGAATAAAATACATTCATATTATCAGAAGCATTGTTTAAGGAACAGTCTGTTAACAGTGTGGGGAAAAGTAAAAGAAAAACGTTATATGGAACTACCAATGTGGTTTTCAACAATGGAAGCACTTGTACGTCCAAATATTATTAACTTTAAAAATTTTATAAGATATAAGGATATCTTGACCGAAAAAGAAGAACTGAAAACAAAACAAGAACTAGAGAAATGGGAAATTAAGACAGACTAGTTCACATATTTGCAAATACAATCATGTTATGAAAAAGATAAAAAACAAGTTAGATTTATGGTGGCAACTTCAGAATTAGATCAGATATTGACAGGGAGTGATGAAAAGATGATTAAGAAATGATATTATTAGAAATTATTTCAAATGAAATTAAGAAATTATTTTTTTGCAAATTAAATTAGGGGGAAAAGTGGTAAAAGAAACAATAATTTGGAGGAGGAATTTTGAATAGACGATAAAATTTGATAAATGGCAACAAATATGGGAAACAAATTACAAACTAACGATGACAACAGCATGTAAAGAAAATATGTACAAAATGTTTTATAGATGGTATATGTCATCAGAAAAATTATCAAAAATGTTTAAAGACAAATCAGTAAAATGTTGGAAATGTCAGCAGATATCAGATTCTTATTATCATATGTTGTGAATATGTACAGAAGCAAGAAAATTTTGGACAAAGATACAAACATGGTTAGGAAAAATGGTGGAAGAAAAGCCAGACTTAAAACCAAAAATCTTTTTCTTAGGAATTTTATCAGAAAAATACAAAAAAAGAAGATATATACATATAGTAACAGAAGCTAGGATTATATTTGTGCAAAATTGGAAAGCTGGCATCATTCCTGGAGATGAGCAGATAATAAAGAAAATTTTGGACTGTGCTGAAATGAGCAGATTAACACTAAGATTACAAGATAGAGGACTCCTTGTATTACAAAACTTGGGGGAAGTTTTATAGATGGTTAGAAAATGAATATAAATAAAGATGTTTGAATATACCTGAATGATGTAACCCAAATGTAACACTTGAAAGAGATGAGGGGATGGGGAGGGGGGGAAGAGAAAATCTTAAACCTGAAGTGTATTAATAGACAACACATAAAGATAGAAGAAATAGATTAAAGGAATATACACTGCTCAAAAAAATAAAGGGAACACTTAAACAACACAATATAATGTTGTAAATATAACTCCAAGTAAATTAAACTTCAGTGAAATCAAAGTTTGTAAGAAGAAGCAATTTTTCCCATAGGAATCAATGTAAAAGCAAATAAGGCATATGATTGGAGAAACCACAGGGAGGGTAGAGGTCCTGTTTCCTCCCAGAAGATTCCTAGAAAGGCCCCACAGAGGCTTCTTCCCCACCTTTTCCAGCCCTGTTTCCTCCCAGGAGATTCCTAGAGAGGCTTCTCGCCACCTTTTCCAGCCCTGTTTCCTCCCAGGAGATTCCTAGAGACACCCCACAGAGGATCTCTCCACCTTTTTCAGCCCTGTTTCCTCCCAGGAGATTCCTAGAGAAGCCCCACAGAGGCTTCTCCCTGCCTTTTCTGGCCCTGTTTCCTCCCATGAGATTCCTAGAGAGGCCCTACAGAGGCTTCTCCCCACCTTTCCCGGCCCTGTTTCCTCCCAGGAGATTCCTAGAGAAGCCCCACGGAGGTTTCTCCCTGCCTTTTCCGGTTACAGTTTTGGAGGCTCAGGTTTGTAAGTAGAAAATGGTTCTTGAGAAGAGGCAAAAAAATCTTGAACACATGGTTCTTATCTAGAAAAGTTCGTAAGTAGAGGCATTCTTAGGTAGAGGTACCACTGTATATACAATCAGGGATGAAAAACGAATAAGTTCATACCTAAACGTAAAATGAATACATATCTCTATCATCCATATCCAGTTAATACAGATAATGACAGACAGAATGTTGATTTTCTTGGTAAACACAATATCTCCCTATGGAGGCAGATCATAGCAGCAGCCATCAATCAAGTATATAAAAAATCGATGGATAAGCCTATACACATGAATCTGCTTCATTGGAATGTTGTGTTCCAGATGTTTACTCTTGTCTGCCATCACTAATCACCCACCTATTCTTCATCTTCTCCTGCTTGGCTCAGACTCAATTCTCCTTCCTAAATGGCATGATGATCTCAAGGAGGGTTAAGATCACATGGCCAGTTGTGACTATTTGAAATCCATTGTCTCTGTGTGTTTCCTTGCTGGAACCTGGGCAAATACTGCCTGCCACCTTTTAGCTGCAGCTTCAAGAAAGTGCGAAGTTTTTCCCCACTCATATATGAACCCATATAAATAAGCTAAGCTGGCAATGGGGTGAGGGAGAAGAAACAGCATGTTTTTAATGCTAAGATTTGAGCTGCCAAGACAGAAGGTTACTATGAAAATGTCTAGCAAAATGCTAACCACTGACTAACAATATCCCACATGTGCAGGTATAGGATTTAAGGTTTCACATTAGAGAATATGTTTTTTCAGGGAGGATCAAGAGATCTGTGGCTTGGATTCAAATGCTCTCGTTATCAAAATCCTCATCTGATAAATGAGATTTATACCTTATTTCCTGTTGGCACTGGCTCTTAATTGACAGAACAGTATCCACGAGAAGTTAAATTAGTCCTGGCACTTTTGTCCTCCTGCAAGCAAGTTCAAATGGAGCTTCAATGTTGTTGTTGAATGCCATACACGTGTTATTTTTGATCATATTCTTCTAATGCTGGTATTCTGTGTTTCTATATTTTATCATTATCTTTGTCAAAACACAAAAGAATAAAGGAGACCTTGCTTTTACTCCTAAATGTTGAGAGAAAGAAGCTGACAAACTCACCCAGAGAATTCCATAGTCAAGTGGACATGGGGTATCCTCAGCCTAAGTCCAATATTTTACCTACAATGCCATGCCATATGCAACACTAAATATTAATAATAATAATAATAATAATAATAATAATAATAATAATAATAATAATAATAATAATATTTGTATGCAGCCCCTCTCCGAAGACTCGGAGCAGCTCACAACAGCGATAAACAATGTGGCAAATCCATTACTTAAAAACAACATCTAAAACCCCATATCATTAAAAAACTATACAATTCAATCATACCATATATAAGTAAATCACATTAGCCTAGGGATACCTCAAGTACCCCATGCCTGGCGGCATAGGTGGGTCTTCAGTAACTTACAAAAGGCAAGGAGTGTGGGGGCAGTTATAATCTCCAGGAGGAGTTGATTCCAGAGGGCTGGGGTCACCACAGAGAAGGCTCTTCCCCTAGGACCCTCCAGACAACATTGTTTTAGTCTACAGGACCCGGAGAAGGCCAACTCTGTGGACCTTATCGGCCACTGGGATTCGTGTGGCAGAGGATGGTCCTGAAGGTATTCTGGTCCGATGCCATGTAGGGCTTGCAATGCATTGGGAGGAAATAAGATGGCAGATGTATTGAGCTATCCAACACGGGTTGAAATGCTCACTAGGAGGTATGTTTATACTGGAAATAACCTTTTCAAAACACCACATTATTAAGTTTGCATTTTTGTTTTAATGTTTATTTGCAAGGGCAGCATAAATGTGCAACGTGGGGTGGAGAAGGCAAGGGGGTGGGGAAGGGATGGAAAGAGATGGGACAGAAACAGAAGAGAAGGGGGAATGGAAGAGAAGGAGGGAGGGAATGGAGAAGGGATGGGAAGAGAAGGGACAGGAAGGGAAGAAGGGAGGGAAGGGAAGTGGGAAGGGGGAAGAGAAGGGGGAATGGAAGGGAAGGATTGAGTCTTCTGGTTCTTGTGATAATCCCCTACAGCCAAAGATTTTGATAATGGATTCTGACGACCAAGTACAGTGGATTCCCATTCTCATCTCCTTACTATCTCTGCTGCCAGACATTCTGATTTCAGAGAGATTTAAAAGGAATTTGATAAGGAGTTACCCTAGAAAGTCCTGTTTAAAGGATTCTAAGCACTTCGATGTATCTGATCTGTTGATTAGTTAAGGACAGGCCGTAAGAAATCGCCTTTGCATTGCTTTGTCCACCAACTCTTTGTTGTTTGTGTTAAACAGAGAAGCCCATGAATCAAGTTCTTGGCAATAGGGACCTTGGCAATGCAGCTGGAAAGATTGCAGTTTGATCCCTGTTTATCGTTGGGGGAAATGAATAGAGATATTGTTGAAGCATTTAACTTTGAACCTAAGCATGTGCAATACTCAAAGGCAAAAAAATTTATTTAAAATTCAGTTCGCAGTTCCAAAACACAAGGTATCCATAACGGGTTCGCTGGCCTATTAAGCCTTATCCATTTCTAAGTGAGGAGCCATTCTTTCAATATGGTTTACTGCACTCCTCAGTTTTGATTTTTTTTTAAAAAAAATTGTTACAGTTACATTTAGCTCAGAGTCATATTGCATCATAGCACAGTTCTGCCTTATAAATGCCAGGTTTCTTTGAAAAATGAAGTTTCTAGTCTTCATGTTTGTATTATTTTTTTTTAAAAAAACTTGCTACTATAGTTAGTGATGGCTACCAGCCAGCAAAAACAGTTCTGCAAGCTGCAAATGATGCTAACTGCACCCATAAAAACTATAAAGAAGTCAAAGAAAAAAGCCAGCTAAGAAATCTCAGGGAAGGCCCCTGAATGATTCAGTAAGGATTGGGCCACTTCTATGTTTAGAGGCCCTTAGTCAAATCAATATTTAAAAAGATGGCATATTTGAATAAAACACATCACCACCCAACCGCCTCTGCCCCAATGAAGCATAACTTGAGAAGAAGAAAAAGAAACAGAAGTTGCATAATTTAAGGAGAAACAGAAGTTGCATAATTCCCTATACTTGAAGCTACTTTGAGCTGGAGGTTCAGACCCAACTGCTTTTCTTAGCCTCCTTTAAATTGGCCTCAGGTCTCGATACCATCTTAGTCTGACAGTATTTGTATCCCATGCTGTTCCTTAAAAGCTGCCAGAAAATGTTTATGCCATCAATGAACTCAGGCAATCTTCCCCAACCTGCATGCCTTCTACAAGGGACAAAAATTCAATCCCTCTGATTTCCATGTCAGTTAGACATTATGGGAGCTGTAGTTGTTGCACGTTTCCTAGAAATCACTCCTCTTTGCAACTGGTTTTCCCAAAAGAAAAAAGGCCAGTGAAGAGGTTGTATTTTGTCCTCACCAGCAAAGCTGAATTCCTCTGACTGAATGCAGGGCAGAAACGGAAATAGAATTCTAACCCCCCTGCCTTACTTCCCCCATATCTGATAGTGGCTTTATACCAGAAGTGGGTTCCTCCCACTAATTCTATGGAACCAGTAGTAACGTGGTGGCCTGGGTTGCTTTAACTGGCAGTAATCCACGCCTACCATGCCCCCGAAACGACTCTCTCGATGGCACCAACTTGTTTTTGCTTCTGCACATGTGCAGAATTTGTGTTTTCAGCACTGCTCATGCAGACACGCCTGAATAGCTTGTTGCTGAGCGAACCAGCAGTGACAAAAAAGTGGAATCTGCCCTTGCTTTAGGCCGGGGTACTCAAAGTTGGCTTTCTGTGACATGTGGACTTCAACTCCCAGAATTCCTGAGCTAACATGATTGGCTCAGGAATTCTGGGAGTTGAAATCCACAAGTCATAGAAGAGCCAGCTTTGCCTACCCCTGCTTTAGACCATGCTTTAGCACAACTTGAGGGGGGGGGGCACAGCCTTTAAGGGGTCACACCTCTCACAGGAGATAGGGCCCAAAATGAAAAATTATATTTATTTATGAGATTCATCTATTCCCTCAGTCCACATTTTCTCTGTAGACCATGTAATACAATTATACTGCGTTAATAAATAATGCAAGCATTATTTTGGCACTCAGCAACCCCATAAGAACATAAGAAGAGCCATGCTGAATCAAGCCAAAGCCCATTGGGTCCAGCATTCTGTGTCACACAGTGGCCCACCAGTTGTCCTTGGGGATCTTGAGCAGAAAGAGAAGGCAAGACCCTCCCTTTCCCTTGACCCCCAACAAATGGTATTCAAGGGAATCCTGCCTGCCTCAACCAACATAGAGGCGGCACCTGGACATCCATTTCAATAACCAACCGATACACTTGGCATCCATGAATTTGTCTAATCCTGCCTTGAAGCTATCAAGGCTGACAGCTGTCACGACCTCTTCTGGAAGTGAATTCCATAAACCAACGACTCTCTGGGTGAAGAAATATTTCCCTTGATTTGTCCTCACTTTCTTACCTATGAGCTTTAGGGAGTGCCCCCTTGTCCTAGTATTGTGTGATAGAGAAAAGAGAAAAGAACCCCACAATTGATACCCAAGCATCTTCTAGAAAAGCCAGAGTTTTTACTACTCTCTCCAGGAAGTCAACAGGCTGTTTTGGAAGCAGGAAGCACCTCAGGGAGAGGGCCCCACCATCAGACTCCATTTTAATGAAATTCAAATTAAGTGAATTAGATACAATGGCTATTATTACTCACTGTAATAAATGTCTTTGCCTTCAAATTACTGCTTGGTGGCAACTTTGGAGAGGTGCCAGCCAGAGAACCCATTGAAGGCTGAATGGAGGTTTATGCTATCCTGGGGGCTATATCGAAAAATTAGGTTTTGATGCATGTAGCAGACTGCTGTCAATGCATGATTTGAAAGATGATAAGAAACATTCTATGCATAGGGTGGTTGTTGGTTTTTTTTAAAAGGATGGCAGCTAACTTGTCTCAAGAAAAAAATGATACTTTGCCATTGCAAATGTTGCCAAATAAACCAGTTGGCATAATTATTCTGCATAATAATATTTGGGCACAGTCAGGTACATAAGAACAAAAGAAGAACAGGAGCTTCCGGTTTGGTGGAGATCGCGGCGGGACATCTTTGGCAGGGCTCTGCCAGGCGATCCCTTCTACCCCCTCCGAAGGTCGCATTTGCGATCGGATCGGGCTCGGATGGCCCGATCCCAGAACAGGGGGCTCTCCTCTGCCCGAGGAGCCATCGCTGAGACTCCGGAGGCAGCGGTTCGCCCCGCAGCTTCGAAGACGGGAGAACCGATCCTCTTTATTTAAGAGGACCGGCCAGCGCTTTCTTCCCTCGCCCAGCGGGAAGCCGAGAAAAATTTTTGAAGTGAAAGTTCCACATTTAATCTACTGAAAAGAATACATTCGATAAAGGACTTAAGGTAAAAAATTTCCTCTTTGTTTCAAGATTAAAATTTGAAGATTTGATCGTTCGAAAGCCTCAAGGGAAAGCTTTCTTTAACGAGGCGAAAGTGAAAGTTTTTTTTTTCTCTTTGAGTCTCATCCGCAAATAACAGCCGAGACTTACTTTTCTCATTTCATTGTTTCCATTTTGTATTTGGATTTTGAAATCTATAAAATATTTTTTCTACCTTATGCTTCAATAAAAGAGCTTAAATTGGAAATGACTATTTAGAAGACTTCAATGCTTAAAAGAAATTAGCAATGAAGAGCAAAATTTCTTTTTTTTTTTTTTTTAATAAATTTTATTATTAAAATGTAAACATATACATCATATATACAACATATGGTACAATGCGGGGCATATCACATATAAAGAAAAAAAAAACAGAAAACAGAAAACAAACATACAAACAAAAACAAAACTAGTAACAATATCGGCGAATAAGCAGGGGAGTTGAGTTGAAAACGAAAATTAGATCAAGATATTTTGCTCAGTAACATATTTCGACTAGATTATCAAGAATGTTAAATACCAGAGTAGCGTTTACAAATCTTGTTAAGAAGTTAACAAATAATAGTGATAAGTTTACATTATTAAATACATATACAGTCTCGTGTAATAATATTAGATAATAAAATCCTTTATACCGGATTTGTGACAATTCATTTATTTATTTTTTTTATTTTTTTTCCTTAAAGCCTATTGGTCTCTCTGTTGCTACCTAGCCATTTATAGAGGGGATCCCAACAACTGTTAAACGTATCTAACGGTTCGTTCCTGACTAATAGGGTCAATTTTGACATTTCTGCGCAGTACATTATTTTCCTAAATATTGCTTCATTTGGGGGAAGGTCTTCATTTTTCCACCACTGCGCGTATGTTAGTCTTGCTGCGGTAGTTAAGTGGATGATTAGATGAACTTGGGGTTTCGACAATTTTTGCCTAACTATACCTAGTAGAAAACATTCAGGGGTTTTGTCAAGCGTCAAGTTTAATATTTCGTCTATCCAATTTCCAATCATTTCCCAATAGGTTTTGGCTTTATTGCATTCCCACCATAGATGAAAGTAGGTACCCAATTCTTGTTGACATTTCCAACAGATTGGTGAAAGTTTATTGTTCACTTTGGTTAATTTAACTGGGGTAATATGCCAACGGTAAAACATTTTGACCAGGTTTTCTTTATAAGAGGTGGCAATAGTCAGTTTATAGTTCTTTGTCCAAATTGTTTGCCATTCCTCCTCTGTTATCTCTTTTTTAAGGTCGAGGTTCCATTTCTTAACATTGGATTTTTGGTTAAAGGTGTCCAAGTCGTTGTAATTTAAATAACCATAAAAATTTTTGATTATCTTATCTTGGGGGCCTATACATAGCTTATCTAACAGAGCATTTTTGGAAATCCCGGAGTTTTTTTTGTCTCTATTAAATTTAGTCTGGATCTGGAGGTATTCCCACCATTCCACTTTTTGGCCCAAATTTTCAAGTTCTAATCTTGTTTTAATTGTCCCGTTTGGGTTTAAAATGTCTTTATATCTTAATATATTATTACTCTTATGTAAATTGGGATGTACATAGGCTTCTAAAGGAGCATACCACATGGGAATTCCTTTGTATAATTTCGTTTTAGTTTTTTTCCAGGTGCCAATTAACGATTTTCTAATCAGGTGATTGGAGAAGTATTTGTGGGTTGACGGCTTTTCGTCCCAGAGATAGTAATGCCACCCTGCATGGAGGTCGTGGCCTTCTAATTTAAGAAGTCTAGCGTTTGTTAGACTCATCCAATCTCTTGTCCAATCTAGCAATGCAGCCGTATAGTAATCCTTCCAATTTGGAAGTGCCAAACCGCCCTCATCTTTTTTCCCTTGTAGATATTTTAGTCGAATTCGGGGCCGCTTGTTTTGCCAGATAAAATTGTTGGTTATTTTGGTCAAATTAGTAAAAAAATCCTGTTTTACTTGTATAGGGATAGTTTGAAATAAAAACAATATTTTGGGCAAAGTATTCATTTTAATGGCTGCGATTCTCCCTAGAAGAGATAGTTGTAAATTCCTCCATTTTGACAAGTCTTTTTTTATCTTGTCCAATAATATATCATAGTTGTTTGATTTTAAGCTTGACACTCTATTTGTCAGATTGATGCCAAGATATTTAATTTTTGTGACAATTTGCATATCCATTTTGGCAGATAAGATATCTTTTTGTGTTTGTCGCATATTTTTTGTTAAAATTTGGGTTTTGGTTTTGTTTATTTTGAGGCCTGCCACTGAACCATATTCTTCCAGAACTTCTAATAGTTTAGGACCTGATTTTAAAGGATCTTCTAAGATGAATACCAAGTCGTCTGCGAAAGCTTGGAGTTTATAGATTTCTTTCTTACAGTTTAGACCCCATATGTCTTCCTTGTCTCTAATTATTCTCGTTAGTACTTCAAGAGTTAATATGAATAGTAAAGGGGACAATGGACAACCTTGCCTTGTGCCTTTGTATAAAGAGATTTTGGTTGATGTATCTCCGTTGAGAATTATATAGGCCGATTGGATAGAGTAAATAGCTTTTATTGCGTTAATAAATTTGGGGCCAAATTCCATATATTCAAGCTGTTTTAACATAAATTTCCAAGACACATTGTCGAAGGCCTTCTGGGCGTCAAGAAATATTAACGCCACTTGTTTCTCATTATGGGCTTCGTAGTATTCGAGCGTGTCTAGCACGATTCTAATATTATTCTTTAGCTGTCTCCCAGGGAGAAAACCGTTCTGATCTGGATGTATAAAATGATTTAAAAAACCTTTGATTCTGTTCGCTAAGATAGAGGTGAAAATTTTGTAATCGGCATTTAAAAGAGAGATCGGGCGGTAGTTAGCTATATCAGTCTGATCTGTATCTTTTTTTGAAATTAACGCTAGGTTTGCTTCTGTCCATGAATTTGGGATTTTGCCTCTATCTAGAGCATCATTTAACGTCTCTAAAAAGGCTTTTTCCATTTCCTTGGGAAGATCTTTATAAAGTTCTGTGGGGAGTCCATCCGGACCTGGTGCTTTGTTGTTTTTTTGATTTTTTATTGCTTCCTTTAATTCTATTTCAGTGATCGGTTTATTGATTATTTTGACCATTTCTTGCGGTACTTTAGGGAGTTTAGCCTGCTCTAGGATTTCTTGAATTTTTGTATCATGAGTATTATTTTGTATAGTTTCGGAATATTCATAAAGTTTACTAAAGAAATCGCTAGCAATCGTTTTTTTCCTTTCCAAGTCATGGCATGGTTCCCCATTTTTGTTTTTTAGACAGTTTATAAGTTTCTTTTCATTTTGCTTCCTAAGCTTATTGGCTAGCCATTTGCTAGGTTTGTTGGCATTCACAAAATTGTATTGGTTAGTTCTTTTTATTTGTTGTGCCCAGTTTTGTTGGTCAATTAAGTTTAGTTGGTGTTTAATTTGTAGCATACTTTGTTTGATTTCTTTTTTGGTGGGGAAGTTCTGAAGTTCTTCTTCTAAGGCCCTGTACTTTTCTTCTAAATTAGCTAACTTCTGTTTTTTTTGTTTAAATTCTTTAGTCATGAATGAAATAGCTATCCCTCTAATAACAGCTTTGGCTGTGTCCCAAACATTTTGAAGGCTAGTGTCATCTTTTAGATTTTCTTGGAAGAAATAGTTCATTTCAGTTTTAAGTTTTTGCTTAAAATCTTCCTGACTTAAAATAGATTTCTGAAGCGACCATCTACAACTCTGTTTATTTCCTTTCCAACAAACTTTAAGCGCACTATGGTCTGAAATGTAATTAGGTTCTATATCTATCGAATGAATTTTGGTGTTAATTTTTGTTGTTGTCCAGACCATATCCAATCTTGACCACGATTGATGCCTATCAGAATAAAAGGTAAATTTTTTAAGTTTGGGGTTTCTGTCCCTCCAACTGTCTTTCAATTTTAGTTCTTTAATTAGATCAAAAAAGGTTTTAGGTAATACTCTTTTCTTTTGTTTGGTCTTTTTATCATTCTTATAATCCATTTCATTGTTGGTTATACCATTAAAGTCACCTAATAAGCAGATATTATCAGTGGAATGTTCTCTGATGGTGATTAATAGTTTTTTATAAAAATTTTCTTGGCCTACATTTGGGGCATAAATATTTATTAAGGTTATTTTGTCCTTTTCTATAGTAAGTTCTATAATTAAAATTCTACCTTCTCTATCTTTATATTTCAATTCAGCTTGGATATTAGGATTGATATAACATATTACACCTCTCTTTTTTTCCCCGGCAAGTGATGTAAATAGATTCCCAAGTTTATTTCTTTTGAGTAGGTATTCAAATTTATTTTTGATGTGGACTTCTTGCATTGCAATAATGTCGAAGTTTAGTTTAGCAATTTTATTTAAAGTTTGGCTTCTCTTTTTTGGTGCATTTAGACCGTTTATATTAATTGAATATAGTTCAATTCCTTTGTTTAACTTTTCTTGTACCAGATTTAAGTTATCTGTACTTGGGTCTTGTTGCCCTTGTACTTCTAGTTTCTTTTGGATAACCTGTATAGCCATTGTTGCCTAGAGTTAGTTTATCAGTAGCCTGAGTTCTTTCTAAACTTGTAGGGCTCTGTTCTATAAGTTGTACACTAGTGGAAGGGAGGGTCGTTGTTCCGGTATCGTCTTGTGTTTCAGAAGTTCGATCGGTAGAGAAATTTTTGTCGAAAAATTCTTCGGCTTTTTCGACAGAGTCTATTTTTAATTTCCTATCTTGCCAGGTCACAAGCATACCTTCTGGAACCAGCCATCTAAAATTTATATTGTGTCTGGTTAATTTTGCTGACAGAAAGGTGTATGGCCTGCGAAGGTCTCTGACATGTTTTGGGACCTGTTTTAATACTACCAGTTGTCTCCCCTTGTGTTCTATAGGATCTTCCCGGGCTCTATGAAGGATTTCATCCCTGACTGATTTTTTGATAAATTTGATATGAACCTCTTTGGGGAGGTTATGGCGTCTAGCGTAATTAGTGTTTATACGATATGCTTCGTCGATTTCGTTTAGCATTGTATCTTTTTCAATGCCCAGGGCCTTTGAAAGGATATCGGCCATAATATCCGGTAGGTCTTCGCTTTTTTCCTCCCTGAGATTTTGAAATCTGAGATATTGGTTAGCTTTTTCGCTCTCTAATTGGATTACTGTGTTCTCTAAATCTTTGTTGGCATGGATTAATTTATCTGTGAGGTCTTCCATTTGTTTGTGCTCTTGGTCTATTTTGTCTTCTAAGACCTGTATCCTCTGTTCTTGTTTAGTCATTTGTTGTTGAAAAGCCTCGTGCTTTTTGTCCATGTTCTGCATCCACTCTTTTAGTTCGGATGTATCGCTCCTCACCTCACCTAATTCTTTTTTAATATCCTGATGGTTTTTCAACATTAGCTCCTGCATTTGAAGCAGCGTAGCTTGGAGATCTTTATAAGAATTAGACCTCTCTCTAGGTATCATATCGTCGAGGGATCTCTGGGTAGAGGGACTTGGTATGGCTGATGTGGAATGGGTGATTGATTTTTTCCCTGATCCTAGCCTAGACAAATTAGAAAGGCTTGTCATTTTTATAGTCGACCACCAATTTGCCCACTGGTACAGTTGTTTGATGGTCTGATCCAGAGTTTAGTATCGATACAGTAAAACAGAGTATTTTCAATAATGTGTAGTTGGGGTATCAGTTCCTGTTGGACTCAATAGTAAACCTTAAAAGGTAAAAGTTTAGAGATATTTTCCCCTCTAGAGAGTGAAATTACGTAGGGGAGGATAGAAGGAATATGTACAGACAGGATAAATACTGAATAATTATTAAGTAAATATATATAGGTTAAATAAAGTATATAACTGTTACAAAGAGAATATTACCTTATCTTAATTATAATAAGCTTCTAATTAAAGTGTCGTTTACTATTAACCGGTAACAAATTAACAAAGACAGAATAATATATATAGATAAATTCAAAATATTGTTACAGGTATATCTTATCTACTATTTCTATTTCTATTGTTCTATTACTTTTAATTACCCAGTACAAGTTTTATAGTTTAAAGTTAGTACTTACAAAATTAATAGTATATTCAAATATCCTACCGCTAAGTTATTTTTACAGAAAAAACAATAATTGTCAATTAATATATACAGAAAATTAATAATAGCAGTTAATGTCTTGTTATATTAAATATATTATATTAAATTATAAAGTCAATACGTTCATTCATATAAATTCATTAAATTAGAGTTGATTATGATGTTAATTATTTGATATAGATAGTGACAATATATAGTAGAGGGATACAGATTGGTAAAGTATAAAAACCTTATGTAGATCATCCACTAATAATAAAGATTAGGAATTTGCAAGACAGTAGAGTATAGGAATTACTTATTGTGCAGTTAAACAATTAAATGGAATATCAAACCCTTCTAAATCTTCAAACTTTGATCCATGAAGTTCAGGTAGGTTTCAATGCTGTCGCGTGTTGATGTTATTTAGGGTTCGATATTTCGCTGAGCAAGTTAGTCAGTAGGGTCAGTAGGGCCAATCTCTCTGGTGGTCTCTAGAGAGCTTTCCAGCCGCTTTTGATCTCTCCTGCGACCTACCGCTTCCGATATCAAATGAAAAAGGTGCCTCCGATCGCTGTCCCTCATAGACCACAAAACTTGAAACTTGAAAGAGCCGACCACAAGACTTGAAACTTGAAAGAGCCGACGTTCTCTCAGCTCGCTCTACTGTGACGCAGCAACAAAAACAAAGATCGATGAGCCAGAGAGGAACCAGGAACCAGGAAGTGGACGAATCACGCCGTCCCGTTGAGTCCTCTTTAGAAAATTCCAGATTTAACCATTTAAAAGTTCATTCGGAGAATTGCATTTCCTCGCGGGACGTCAGATCTTCTTGGTATTTATTCTACGCTTTGAAGGATGATATTAATAGCTTTCTTGAATAAATAATATGACTTACAAACAAACGCTCGCCGCCAGCCGGAAGGAGGAAGCTGTCAATTCCTCCCTCTTCCTTCCCTTGTCGCTGCTTGTCAAAATTTTAAGCTCAAGTGACGCCAGTCCGTATTTGAGGAAAAAGAAGCTAAGTTCGTAGATCTCAGTCTCAGTCCAGCTCCGGTATGTTAATAGTCAACTCCTCTGCCCCGATCGCCGTTGCTAGCATTAGTTTAGTCACCTCCAGCTGGGAACACTCTAGGCCGCCATGTCGCTCCTAGCTTGCAGGCACTCAGTCGTGGGGGGGAAAATCCGCTCCGCCGATCGGGCTGCCGCCTCAAATCGTGCTAACGGTATCCCCTTAACGCCAGACCCTTTTTCGCAGAGTCTGGGATCCCCGAGAGATCAAAGAGAACCTGAAAAACGGTGGTGTTTGGAGGAGCTCAGCTCCACACCATCCGTTCTGTTCCTCAGTTGGCTCCGCCCCCCCGCAAAATTTCTTTACTATAGTCTGTTAAAAGCATTGTGTTCCGGGCTGACATCTCAACAGCGGAGGAATATAACTTTGTTGCCTTTTTTTTTCTTTCACCCTGTTGTCTCTGCAACATAATAACATCATATAACAACTTGAAAATAAAAGTGAAATAGAAGGAACTGATACCTTTCCTTTGGAATATTCACCCTTTGACTAACCTAACTGGATTACTTGCTGATTGTTTTTGGATTACTTTGGATTACCTGCTGATTGCCTTTTTCTTGGGATTATTTTTTTGAAAACTTTTCCACATCTGTCTGGACATATGAACTTCTGACTTTTAACCTGACTCCATTTTGAGATCTATTTTTTTTGCCTTTGTCTTGGATTTGGAAAAGAACACAGACTCCATTTTAACTACAAGAAAATTATTAATTTGACTTTCTTCTTCAGACCTGCAATCGGGATTAAGTATAATTGTATTTTCTGACATTTGGATTCATATTCTTCATTTATAATTTCTTGATTTATAAGAAGACTATAACTATATACATTGTGTTTTTTCTTTGATTAATTAATCCTTTTTTGATCCCCTTCTGATTCTTTCTTTTTTTATTTCTATCTGTAAAAGAAGTTTGAATTGAAGACTATGCATTGTTAGTAAACCTTGGTTCCCTGCTCTATTCTAATTATTTGAATTGAAATATTCCCCCCCCTTTTTCCTTTTTTTCTCTCTCCTTTTACTGCTTTATTAAGTCTTTTCTCCTTTCCTCCTTTTCCTTACCTCCCTAGAATCTCCCTTTTTAAAATAGTTATTATTCCTTTTTTGCTGTTACTTACTTTGTTTTTTTATTAGACCACTTATTTTTAATCTTTATTTGTTTCTTATTTCTAAAGGTTTTACTTTTGTTCTCTGTGTTATTATATTTTTAAATTTTTTTAATAACAGCAATAGTAATAACAACATATATTGGATTTTGAAATTTGAATTTTTTATTTTTCTTTTGACAACTGAATAGTTATAATTTAAGGTTAATTGTTAATAAAATAGATTGAATAGATTTGGAATTTACAGAAATTTTTTCCCTTTCACCACATACAAATTTAGATTGATTTAAATTAATTCGAATTTTAAACAGTGGATTCAAATTTGATAATGTCAACTTCTTCAACGGTTGTTAAAACGGTTAAAAAACAAACCACAGCAACAATCTCTTCTCCACAAGTGTCCCCGCGTCCTTCCCCGACGCACCAGGCGTCAGCTATGTCTTCCAAGGATAAAGAAAAAGACAAAACAACGCAGCCCAACTTTGCAACATTACAAGAAACTTTAAACAATATGCAGGACCTCATTCTTAAATCTCAAGAGAATGCTACCCAACAAAGAGAGGCTATAAAAGAGGATGCAACACAACAAAGGGAAGCTATAAAAGCAGACCTGGCAGAATTTAAAAAGGAGATGGCCCAATTGAAAGCTGATATGGGCGAGGTGAAAGACCAGATAAAGGTGATCCAACAAACACTACAAGAAAGTGATGATCGAGTGAAAAACGTTGAAGAGAAATCTGACAAAAATGCAAAAAGAATTGATTATCTTGAAGGGAGAGCTGATGCAAGACACAGAAGACATGATGAATCAATTATTCAGCTGGAGATGCAACGTGCTTCGTATGGACTACGATTTCAGAACATGAAAGAGGAAAAAGATGAAGATTTAAAAATGACTATGGCGGAAACGATTGGAGGAATACTCCAGGAGGATCCTGCTGCGCTAGTGAAAGAAATCGATGAAGTTTACAGGACTTCGAATAGTTACATCCGTCGCCACAATCTCCCAAGAGAGATTCATATCAAATTCACCAGGAAAACTTTACGAGATGACATACTTCATTGGGCAAGAAATTCCAAACTCCAACATCAAGGAGTGGAAATAAAAATATTAAAACAAGTTCCAAGAAGTGTCAGAGAGAGCAGAAGAGATTACCAGTTTCTTACCAGAATTTTGATCAAAGAAAATATAACCTATCGTTGGTTAATCCCACAAGGTCTTTCTCTGACATGGCG
Organism: Erythrolamprus reginae; assembly: GCF_031021105.1. Classification (NCBI taxonomy): domain Eukaryota; kingdom Metazoa; phylum Chordata; class Lepidosauria; order Squamata; family Dipsadidae; genus Erythrolamprus; species Erythrolamprus reginae. The sequence goes on along the minus strand of NC_091951.1, from coordinate 196,704,291 downwards.
TTCTACAAGATACAAGCTGGAAAATGTAGAACAAGCTAGGTATTTCTTTGAAAATAGTGGCATCAGCCACATGGACTTTTCAGATAAACAACAAGAGGCTCAACAACAACCAGCACAACAGCAATCAGGGGAGATACTAGCAATCCAACAAGAAGAACTTTTGGGGGCCACTGCTCAAGTAATAGAGCAGGACCAAGGTGCTATAAGAAGAGTTCAGCCTCAGCGAGAAACCAAAAAACCTACTAAATGACAACAACTAAAGATCTAAAGATCTTTTCGGTAAATGTTAATGGACTTAATGAACCAAGGAAAAGGAAACAAATCTTCTCTAAAATCAGAAATCAAAATGCTCAAATTGCAATATTACAAGAAGTACATATCAAAAAAGATAACCAAAAATTATTGTTGAATCCCAAAATTGGAAAAATGTATGCTGCATTAGCAGATCAAAAAAAAAGAGGTGTGGTGATGTATGTAGAGAACTCTATAAATTCCAAACAAATATATAAGGATAATGATGGTAGAATATTGATTGTACAAGTTGATATTGAACCTAGACCTATAGTGGTTGTTTCTATTTATGCTCCCAACGAAGACCAAATGACATTTTATAAAAATTTACATCAAATAATAATAGATTTAGCTATTGAGAATGTATTAATAATAGGTGATTTTAATGCTATTGTGAATAGGCAATTAGACCATTCAGGGGGAGGGAGTCACAATAAAAGGAAAAAAACAAAAAGAAATCTACTACCTAGTACTTTCCAAAAAATGAAAACAGAATTATTGTTAAATGATATATGGAGGGAAAGACACCCCCATAAAAGACAATTTACGTTTTATTCTAATCCTCACAAAATCTGGACAAGAATAGACATGGTATGGACACCAAAAATGCTTGCAGAACAAATAAGGGAAGTAGAGATAGATGTTAACACATGGGCTGACCACAACCCAATAGTGGTCTATATAAGAAGGAACAACAAACAGAATATTTGGCGGATGAATAGAAATATATTAAATGATAAGAAATATAAGGATTGGATCGAAAAGGAATTAAAAATATTTCTTGAAATTAATAAAACCCCAGACACCACTCCACAGAATATATGGGATACACTCAAAGCTTATATAAGAGGGTTAACAATATCTTATACAGCAAAATACAATAAGGAAAATAAATTAAAGTATGTACAATTAATAAATGAATTAAAACAATTGGAATTTGCATCGCAGCAACACACCAAGAACAGAGACTTTAAAACAGAAATAAATGTAATTAAACATAAAATTAGAATTATAGAACAAAATCAAATAACTGAAAAAATTAAAAGAGCAAAACAACATTATTTTGAACATGCAAATAAACCAGGCAGATGGTTAGCATATAAACTTAGAAAGCAGAGTCAATCCAAATTGATAAAAAAATTAGAAGACAAAGATGGTACAATAAAATATGATACAGAAGGAAAGGCAGATATTGTTTATAATTTTTATAAAGATCTTTATGCCAAAGACACTGTTAGTGAAGATGAGGTTTTTAATTACTTACAGGCTTCAAAATTACCACAAATAACAGAAGATCAACAGACTATGTTGGATGGACCAATAACAATGGAAGAACTCCTAACTATAATTAAAAAACAGAAAAACAATAAGGCCACTGGTCCAGATGCTATACCGGCAGAATGGTATAAGATAGACAATGAAATAGTAAGAAATTATATGTTAGAAACTTTTAACTTATGTAGACTTGAGGGTAAAATTCCGAAATCTTGGTCAGAATCGTTGACAACTTTAATACACAAATCCGGCACTGACCCAGTAAAAATCAAAAATTATAGACCCATATCTTTATTAAATGTAGATTATAAAATATTTATTGCCATTTATGCAGATAGACTTAAAAGAATTATAAATGGAATAATACATCAAGACCAAAATGGATTTCTACCAGGGCGACAAATTAAAAATAATCTTAGAACAGTAATAAACACATTAGAATACTATGAACAACACCCAGATAAGACAGCATCCTTAATGTTCCTAGATGCTCAAAAGGCCTTCGACAACGTTAACTGGACATTTATAAAAATGCAATTAAATAAAATGAGATTTGGCTCAAAATTTGTTAATTTAATAGATACTATATATTCAAAACAAACGACTAAGATAATATTAAATAATAATCAACTACAAGCACTTGATATAAATAAGGGAGTTCGTCAAGGATGTCCTATATCACCATTGTTATTTATTATGACACTTGAAACTTTATTAATTAAAATAAGAGCGGATTCCGAAATAAAAGGTTTAACTATAGGAGATGAAACTTACAAACTCCAAGCTTTTGCAGATGACTTAACGTTTATAATTGAAGAACCGATAACAACTGTTCCTTCTTTATTGCAAACTATTGAACAATACGGAAAGGTAGCAGGTTTAAAGATAAATAAAAGCAAAACTTCTTTCTTAACTAAAAATATGAATAAAATACAAGAAACTAAATTAGAAAATATTTCTGGAATAAAAACCGTAAAGAAAGTAAAATATTTAGGAATAAATTTAACAGCGAAAACAATAACATTAAAAAATGATAATTACATAAAATTATTATCAGAAATTAAAAAAGATTTAGAAACATGGAATAACCTGAAAATATCATTTTTAGGAAGAATTGCCACAATTAAGATGAATATTCTGCCCAAGGTTCTATTTCTCTTTCAGGTAATTCCAATAAACCCAGGGGGAACTTTTTTTAAAACTTTGACAAACTTAGTTAAAAAATTTATATGGCAAGGGAAAAAAGCAAGGATAAAAATAAACTGTTTGGAAGACATTAAAGAAAGAGGAGGATTTGGTCTTCCAAACTGGAAATTATATTACCAGGCCGCCGCCTTAACATGGATTAAAGATTGGATAACTTTAGAGAATAAAAGAATATTAAATTTAGAAGGACATGATCTTATGCTGGGTTGGCATGCATTTATATGGTATGACAAGGAAAAAAATCACTCATATTTTAAAAGACACACATTAAGGAAGTATTTACTAGAGGTTTGGAAGGACATAAGGAAAAACCACTTCTTAAATGTTCCAGAATGGATAGCCCCCCTAGAAGCAATAACACATCCAAAATCCATAAAAAACACGAAAATATTTTATAGATATAAAGAATTATTAAATGATCAGATGAAGCTAAAGCCTAGGAATAAACTACAAGAAGAAGGGATAATAATAGATTGGTGGCATTATGCCCAGATCCGATCCAGATATCAGAAGGATATAACTCTTTACACTTTTAATAAAAGTAAGAATCTGCTAAGTCATTTAATTATTAACAATTCAGTAAAAATGATAGGGAAAATATATAAATTTCTTATCGCTCATAAAAATATAGAGTTGACTCTAAAAGATACCATGATAAGATGGTGCAGAAATATAGGTAAGGAAATAGATATAGATACTTGGGAAAAAGTCTGGATTAATAATTGGAAAATGACCAAGTCAGTTTCATTAAAAGAAAACCAAATTAAAATGTTTTATAGATGGCACCTTCCACCAAACAGGATTGCAAAAATGTTTCCTAAAACATCCCCACTGTGTTGGAAATGCAAGAAAGATATAGGAACTTATTACCATCAATGGTGGACATGTGGTAAAGCTAAAATTTATTGGAAGATGATTGAGAAGATATTAAAAGAAGTATTAAAACATGACATAGATAACACCCCGGAATTTTACTTATTAGGAATTACTAATCAGACTTATAAGAAGGAAACTCTTTATTTAATCATACACATATTAACTGCGGCTAGAATAATATATGCGCAAAACTGGAAGGGGGAGGAAATCCCCAAGAAAGAAGAAGTTATAGCTAAAATATTAGATTGCGCTGAAATGGATATGATGACAAGACGGTTAAACGATCAAGAAGATACAAAATTTTATGAAACATGGAACAACATATATAAATGGTTAGATAAGAAAAAATAAGAGATAGATCTGTTTTTATTTAGGTAATAACAATATTAGATGTATTTGTTGATGATTTTGATATAGTAGTTTACCCATAAGCGATATATTAAAAATTTTGTTTTATGTATGTTTAGTAATTGAGATTTGTTTAAATGTTTGATTAGATGAATATATTACACATAAACAACATATTAAGCATTTTTACTTATACCGTACTAATATTATATTTAAGATTTGAAAATTTTTTACTAGACTTTTTAACATTTAACAAATGTTTGATTATGTATTCTTTTTTCTATTTGAATGTATACTTTCAAAAGAAGCGGGGAAATACATCCCCATTTTATGTTTAATGTTTGTATGTCTGTATGTCTGTTTTATGAAAAATAATAAAAAAATTGAAAAAAAAAAAAAAAAGAACAAAAGAAGAACGATGCTGAATCAGACCAAAGCCCATCGAGTCCAGCATTCTGTATCACACAGTGGCCCACCAATTGTCCATGGGGATCTTGAGCAGAAAGAGAAGGCAAAATCCTCCCTTTTCCTTGATCCCCAACAAATGGTACCCAAGGGAATCCTGCCTGCCTCAACCAACATAGAGGCGGCACTTGGACATCCCTTTCAATAACCATCAATACACTTGGCATCCATGAATCTGGAGGTAGGGAAAAGACGGTGTACTAGAGGACATTGCTCTGCTTCCATGCAGTAACTAAAAGTTTAACAAAACAATTTTCTTGAAATGTTGCTAGGCACACAGATTTTCAAAGAAGAACAAAGCTGCGTGGATGCCACCATTCTGTAGGAGCATAGAAAGATACTAAATGCTGATCATATGTCCCAACTATTTTTTCTCTTTATTTTCATTGGCATGGAAAAAATGTTCTGGTTCTTATGGATAAAAACGGGGGTAAGGAAAATTGCACATGATGGAATTTCACTGTGACTAGCAAAGAGGCTCAGTATTTCTTTCCCTACTGGGAGGGGGGGGAGGGAAGAGATTTTTTTTTACTCATCTGGTATATGGTAAGGATAAATCAAAGAATACACAGGGGCCCCCTAAAATGAACAACGGACCAATCACACATCAGACGGCAGAAAGATCAGATCCTGGAGGAATTTAAAACCTGCTGCTATGAATCTAGTAGACTGGAATAAAGACACCCACACCCACATCAGTTCCTGGCAGAGGAAGGGGGAAATGATTCCTGCACTGGGACCAGGGTAAAATCCTTCCTTTCTTAGAAGCCTGCCAACAGGATTCATGATTCCTCCTTTGGAGCTTTCCAACACAGAAGCTCCTGCTCCAAGAGAAACTGGTGATTTGTTTTCCTACAGGTTGGAGCGTTTTGCTGATTTCCTTTCAAAATGCACACAGACCTAAAATACATATCAGGATTTATTTTTATTTTTATTTAAAGAAAATCTTGGAGTGGAGAAAGAGGGGAGGGAGGGAAAGAGAGAGAGAGAGAGAGAGAGAGAGAGAGTCATGATTTTCCTAGAAAAATAGCTTACTGCCTCATTGAAGGGGTGGGGGGCTATGAATAAGACCCATCGACAGGAACAGATTCCGTACTGACAGGAGGAAATATTTCTTCACAGAGCATAGAGTTAAATTGTGGGGGTTTTCTGCCAGCAATTGTTAAACCGGCAGCCAATTTGGATGATTTTCAATGGGTCTGGGCAGATTGATGGTGGATCAGGCTCTCGGTGGCTAATAATATGGATATACCTTCTCTTGAATCATGGGTGGCATGCCTTAAGTACTGGTTGCCAGCTAGCAACAATGGAAGCGTGGAGGCTATCACTCTTCAGGCTTACAAGCTTCCCCCCTGGATCCTATTGGCTGCTGTATAACATCAAACGCTGGAACAGATAAGGCATATATAGCTATAATTTTTTTTTAAAAAAAATCACTGAACATTTTCAGTTGCTGGCGGATTGAGAATTTCTTTTTTTCCCAATTGATTTTCCAATTATTTTCCTTCCCAGTCTTACCGCTTATTGCCATAACTCTCTTCCTTGCTGCTAATGGGTGCTTTGAATGTAACTTTCCCCAGACTTTCTCACAGCCAACCTGTTACCCTTTCAAGAAGTAATCTGCCAGAGCCAGAGAGAGATAACCCAGGTGACCACCCTTCAGCCTCTCCGTGTCAGCATCAGCCTCTCTGTGTCAGCATAAAGCAAAATCCTGACAGTTTTGTTGTTGTTCAGATCCTGATCTGAATGCAGACTTGCTCCTATTGAAACTGAAAGGGTTTGTTGAGAGGGTAAAAGCCACCACTGGATCCAAACAGGTGAGACGAAATTTTTTAGAAATTCTCCAAGAACTACTCAACCACTACCCCCAAGGCTCTATTTTGGAATATCTTTTGATTCTCTCCCTTTCAGTGGGCACATGAAGATATAGCCATATAGCAGAGTGAGCCAATGTACAATATTCATTAGGGACACAGTGGATCAGGAGCTATGACGCTGAGCTTGTCGATCAGAAAGGTCAGCTGTTCAGCGGTTCGAATCCCTAGCGCCGCGTAACAGAGTGAGCTCCCATTACTTGTCCCAGCTTCTGCCAACCTAGCAGTTCAAAAGCATGTAAAAGTGCAAATAGAAAAATAGGGACCACCTTCGGTGGGAAGATAACAGCGTTCCGTGTGCCTTCAGCATTTAGTCATGCCAGCCACATGACCATGGAGATGTCTTCAGACAGCGCTGGCTCTTCATCTTAGAAATGGAGATGATCACCACCTCCTAGAGTTGGGAACCTTTACCTTCACCTATTCATTTCAACGTATCAGGAAAGACTTAATGAACTCAATCTGTATAGTCTGGAGGACAGAAGGAAAAGGGGGGACATGATCGAAACATTTAAATATGTTAAAGGGTTAAATAAGGTCCAGGAGAGAAGTGTTTTTAATAGGAAAGTGAACACAAGAACAAAGGGACACAATCTGAAGTTAGTTGGGGGAAAGATCAAAAGCAACATGAGAAAATATTATTTTACTGAAAGAGTAGTAGACCCTTGGAACAAACTTCCAGCAGACGTGGTTGGTAAATCCACAGTAACTGAATTTAAACATGCCTGCGATAAACATATATCCATCCTAAGATAAAATACAGAAAATAGTATAAGGGCAGACTAGATGGACCATGAGGTCTTTTTCTGCCATCAGTCTTCTATGTTTCTATGTTTCTATGTTTTTGTTTCTATTTACTACAATTCCATTCGGCATTACAGATAGCCCTTGACTTACAATCCCAGTTGAACCCCAAATCTCTGTTGTTAAGTGAGACATTTGCTAAGAGAGTTTTGTCCCATTTTACAACTTCTCTTGCTATGGTCGTTAAGTGAATCACTGCAGTTGCTACATTAGCAACACACTTTTGTGAAGAGAATCTGACTTTCACATTGACTTTGCTTGACAGGAGGTCACAAACGGTGGATCGCATGACCTTGGGACACAGCAACGGTCATAAGTGTGAGACAGTTGCCAAACCTCTGAATTTTGATCACACTTTGCAATGCTGCAAAGATTGTAAGCTGAAAAAGGACAATAAGTCACATTTTTCAGTGCCTGTGTAGCTTTGAATGGTCAATAAATGAAGTGCTATAAATTGAGGTCTATCTGAACCCAGCTTCATAGCGTAACCCTACATTATTCAATGACTGTATGCACACATGCACAAACAAGTTAATGACAAGCTAATGGCTCAATCTACATTAGGTCAAGCCTGATTAGTTTTAACCTCAGTTAAGATCTGGGGACAGGTACTATAACTTATATATGGAGTGTGAACACAGCCTGTTTGATACATTTATGAGTCAAGGTATCACGGAAAGGCAAGAAATGATGGAAGTAATTAGCCAGCCTAAGCCTGCGGTGTGAACACAGATACATGTGGCCAGGTAGCTTTCCACCTGAACCATGAAGGGAAAACTTCTGCATCCCAGCTGTGGTAGCATAATTTTCTTGTTGGCCCAGCTCTGAAAAATAGCTTGCCATCTTGGGTTAGACACATCTGGATTTCATTCCAGCACTCAGGAGGACAAGTATATCACAGTATTTTTTTAAAGTAAAAAAGCAATTTTAATTTTAAAAAGGCTGCTAGGACACAGAAGTAATATTCACTAGAAAATATAATTGTTGGGGACTTAATTTTTAATTTAAGTTAATTTATTAAATTTATAGGTTGCCCAACTGCTTCCAGACTCTGGGCAGTGTACAACAATTTTTAAAAATCTAGGTTTTCAAGGCCTTTCAGAAGGCCAGGAGGATGGAGTGGTAAATCTCCAGGGGCAGCTGGCTCCAGAGAGCCGGAGGTGCCATAGAAAAGGCCCTCCCAGGTAGTCCCACCAATCAGCATTGTTTAGCTGATGGGACCCAGAGAAGGCCAACCCTCTGAGCTCTAATTGGTCGTTGGGAGGTATGCGGCAGAAGACGATCCCATAGGTAGTCTGGCCCTAAGCCATGTAGGGCTTTATAGGTGATAAAAAACACATTGAATTGCTTCTGGAGACCGATTGGAAGCCAGTGCAGCTTGCGGAGTGTTGGTGTTTATTTTTATTTTTATTTATTTTTATTTTTTTATTTATTTATTTATTTATTTATTTATTTATTCATTCATTCATTCATTCATTCATTCATTCATTCATTCATTCAATTTTTATGCTGCCCTTCTCCTTAGACTCAGGGCGGCTTACAACATGTTAACAATAGCACTTTTTAACAAAGCCAGCATATTGCCCCCACAATCTGGGTCCTCACTTTACCCACCTCGAAAGGATGGAAGGCTGAGTCAACCTTGAGCCAGTGATGAGATTTGAACTGCTGACCTTCAGATCTACAGTCAGCTTCAGTGGCCTGCAGTACAGCACTCTACCTGCTGCGCCACCCCGGCTCTCTTCTCCTAGTGGCCTTTATTCAATGCTGTTATGTGGATGCACCTAGGTATACCCACAACAGCCCACACGGCTGCATTCTGGTCTAATTGTAGTCTCCTAATAGCTTTTAAGAATAGCCCCATATAGAGTGCATTGCAATAGTCGAGCCGCAAGAGGATAAAGGCATGGGCAGTAATAGGCAGCCATTTTTTTTACTGCCACACTGTGGGTGTGGCTTATTTTGTGGATGTGGCTTAATGGTCATGTGACTGGGTAGGAGTGGCTTGCCAGCCATGTGATCAGATGGGAGTGGCTTGAACAATCATCATTGTTCAAGTGAACTGTTAATTTCTCGACTTTCAACCTTACCAGTGTCACTCGCTGGGGTGACAATTTGCTTTGTGTTTCCTGCGCTCTCATTCCTGGTGTCCCCCCCCCCTGCCTGGGTAGCTAAGTGAACAGTGCCACTTCCACCCACGCCTTCTGCTTGCACCTCAGGCAGGAAGTGGCCACAGGAGGCTGGAGGGGAACCAGGCAGGAGAGAGGGAAGCTCGTGTGAGACCAGGAAGGAGAAAAGAGGGAAAAAGTAAGGAGTGTAGACACAGCAGCAGCAGGGGGAAAAAGGAGAGCCGAGATGAGATCAGTAATCCAGGAAGTGACTGCTGCCAATCAGCTGGAGCTGTGCATGCATCTTTATTTCTGCCAGTGGAACTCTGTTCCACCCCGTCCTGCCTGCTGCCCACCCCTGGGCAGGGGCGAGGGTGGGAAGAGACTCCTGATCCAAATAGGCCACAACTGGTGCACTAGACAAACCTGTGCAAAGGTCTCCCTTCTTCCTTTTCTATGTTGTTGCTGACTCTCTGAAAAAGAACTTTCCATGTCTTGAGTGTTCCTCCTTCTGCCTATCAGCATTGTTTTCTCTGATTGATTCCCTTTCTCTTGTATTCTTTACATTGTTATGGGTTCCATATTTATTGTTTAGTACAAGGGTGTCAAACTTGATTTCATTGAGGGCCATATCAGAGTTGTGTTTGACCTTGGGGGGTGAAAGTGGACATGGCCAGCTCAATATCTGTCAATGAAAACAGAGCTTGGAGGGGCTGTGTGTGCACCCCACCCTGCCGAGCTCCATTTTTGCTGGCAGAAGCACCGCAGGCTGGCCCTTCGCTTTTCCAGGGTGGCCCCACAGGCCAGATCTAAGCCCCCTGCTGGCCACATCTGCCCCACAGGCCTTGAGTTTGATACCCCTGGTTTAGTAAGACAGAAAAAGGCAGGGCTTCTCCTTCAGCTTCTCTTAGTGGCCTTTATTCAAACAGCCTGGGGCAAAAGAGGAAATAATTGCAGAAAAAGCCAATCTATGCCAGAAGGCCAGATCTGTTCTGTTCTAACAATTCTTGCCTCCACATCTTCAGTGGAATGAGATCAACAGAAAAGTTAATTCAAGCTAACATAGATGTTGAAGATACATCAGAGTCCAATAAAGCCACATCTATTGCTGTTGTCAAGAAGAATTTCATCTCCCTTTTTGGACTTTGTTACTTTCAAAGCTATGTGACAACGGTCAGATTAAAAAACCAGCAGTTCTACTCCTTAGCAGAACCTCTGGCTCAGTGAAAACCTCTGGCTCAGTGAAAACCCAAAAGATTTTTGGGAACTTTAATATCTACACTGAAGCCCTCTTTCAAAACTTACTTAGGGGATAAGTCATGCTTATTTCTAATTTTTTTGTTGTTGTTGTTCTAGAAGAGATTCTGAAAATGTTTGTCTTATCATGAATGAAATACTGGATAGTCTTGCCACAAATAAAGTACTGCAGGCTGTGCCAATCTACCTCACCCTAAAAGGACCTGACTAAATCTAGCTTATTTTCTCCCTGGAAATGGATAAATCAAGTTTGAAATTGGGAGGTTTCCCTATTGCTTGGTAAATATTTTCACCCCATATCAGAGTCCCTCATATTGCACATCCCCATATTCTAGGACTCTATTCGGCCAATGGTTTTTGAGACTAAGATTTACTTTTAGCAGGCAGCTTGAGGGGGATAGTGAGAAGGAAGTTATTTAGGAAGTATTTGACCAGAATAATAGAATACTTATGCACTGTCCAATAATCCATATTTCACCAATCTGGTAGAAAGGCAGAGGAGCTGCAGATCTAGCACTGTTTATTTTATTTGTTCGATTTTTTATGCCGCCCTTCTCCTTAGACTCAGGGCGGCTTACAACATGTTAGGAATAGCACTTTTTAACAGAGCCAGCTTATTGCCCCTACAATCTGGGTCCTCATTTTACCCACCTCGAAAGGATGGAAGGCTGAGTCAACCTTGAGTCTGCTGAGATTTTAATTGCCAAATTGCAATGGATTATATTGGCATTTTTCAACCCAGATTTTGAGTAGTTTTAGCATGATTCAGTACCAATTGTCCTTATAGGTAATTTGCATTAGGACAGATATTTGGGAACTGTGGGTCCATTCCTCTCAGAGATTTTTGATACTACTGATGTAGGTGAAAAAGTGACAGAACCCAAAGGCAGTTTTTTTTTTAAAAAAAAAAGATATCAGCCTAGAATCCCTACATAGCCATAAATGAACTAAGTCGAACTCCCCCACCGTTTGAAATTGATTTACTCTTATCTATCTCCAAGTCGGTGCTAATGCTTAATTGATAAGATTCCCATGCGTAGGTTATGACATAATAAATAATAATTAGACCTTCATGTGAGGATCTGATGTTTAGTGCCTGATATTAGATAATATGTTTCAAAAGGGCTTGAGAGACATGATGTTGGGTTCATTGTTGCCTGGCTGCTATCACTCTGGGCACTATCAGAGTAGGTGGTGCTGGAAAAATTCTGCTTCAGCTCCTTGAGTCCTGCAAGTTTCCATCTGATCACCTGCATTTATCTGCATATAAATAAGGAGATGGATTGTGCACGTACGGAACTAATTACCATTAGTGCACCAATATCACTAAGCCTTAAGTTTCCTTTTCATAAGCTCTACTTTTCTTTCTTTTTTTCCAAATATTTTTATTAATTTTCTTTAAAATGACAAACAAACTTACAAACATTTAACATACATTGTAGGGATGTATCATCCCTGCTCTTCTCAAAAGTATAATTGCAGATACAGAAAAAGGAATACACAGTTGAATATCTAATTCAATGCTACTAATACAAAAAATATCTAGTAAAAAAATTTAATGTCATATAAAAGTTTCTAATTAATGTCAAGTCAAAAAAAAACTTTAGAAAAAACAAATTTCTATTCTATCTATGTAAACTAAATCTAATATAAATCTTAATAAGAAAAAATCATCTAAAATATCTATACTTATTGCTACTCTTCTTTCTTTATTTTTTTATTCTTATCTATCCATTCATAAACATTGTTCCATGTTGCGTAAAATTTGGTTTCTTCCTGTTCATTCAAGCGTCTTGTCATCATGTCCATTTCCGCGCAGTATAATATTTTTGCAATAACTCCCTCTTCTTTGGGGATATCTTCCCCTTTCATAAGCTCTACTTTTCAATAGCCTCCGTGTACTCCTGGGCTGTAAAGAGCTCCCTGTGGAGATTCTCAATCGTCCAGGTGATGTCCCAAAGGTGCCTTTTCAAGAAGCAACTGGACTTTCTTGTTGTTTTATTTTGTTTTTAAGATGTTTCCCTTCTCACTTAAGAAGCTTCTTCAGCTCTGATTGGATGGTGGGAAATGGAAGGATTTGCAGAGGGCTGGTCTTTTGCATTCTTTTTAGAGAGTCATTGAGGACACTTGAAGGATTATCTGTGTCCTCAGGGTAACCCAAGTAGTGCAAATGGGTAGTGGAGCCTTCTTGGAACTGTTGAAAAGACTGTGCTGTAGATTGGAAATAGATGTTCTAACCGTCCCCCTCTGTTGAGAGAGAGATGTTCAATTTTGACACAGATGACCTTTTTGACTCCTCTCTGTCCAAAATGTGGACTTTGCTGTCTTCAAAAGAGTGGTCTTTGTTATTTAAATGCAGATGGACTGCGGAAACTTGTTCTGATGGGTTTGTCCTCCTGTGTTGTGCTATGTTTTTATGAAGTGGTTGTTTTGTTTCCACAATGTACAGATGTCTGCAAGGAGTATAAACCCTTCCACTCCCCACCATCCAATCAGAGTTCGAATGAGAAGCAAAATGTCTTCCAAAAAAATCAACAAGGAAGTCCTGATGCCTCTTGAAAATTGGATGCTGGGGCTAAAAAAGTTGAAGCTAAATTAAAATTTATTTTAAAAAAACATATAAAGTAAGTCTCACAGAATCGGGCAGCATATAAGTCAAATAAATAAATAAAATAAACAAAAATAACACTACAGTATATATAAATAAGGAGCTGTGATGTTCCTTCAATACACCAGGGTGATTCGACACAAAAATATGTAACCCTTCCCTAGTGCAGAGCTGAAGAGATTGGATACTGTAGCCTAGAGGATAATTCTCTGCCTTCCAAGGCAAAGGTTGCAGGTTCAAGTCCCAGTGGGTATGGCTAGCTGATGAGGCCAAAATAGATCTATCCTAGTCTCCCTTAATTTTCAAATTCAGCAAAAAAACATGTGACATGTATGTATGTATGTATGTATGTATTGCATGTTTGTTTGTTTTTTGCTGAATTTTGAAAATTAAGGGAGACTAGGATGGCACCATTTCGGCCTTGTTCTGGCCTCATCAGCTAGCCACACCCTTACTGGGATTTGATCCGGCAGCTTCTGCCTTGTAAGGCAGAGCATTAACCTCTAGGCCATCAGATCTGATCCCTTTCAGCTCTGCACCAGGGAGAAGCTATATGTTTTTTATGTCGGATCACCCTGGTATATTGAAGGAATGTCACAGTTACAAGGCAGAAGATGCAGGATCAAATCCCAGTAAGGGTGTGGCTAGTTGATGAGGCCAGAAAAAGGGCGAAATGGTGCCATCCTAGTCTCCCTTAATTTTAAAAATTCAGCAAAAAAACAACAACATGTGATACATACAAAAATATAGTTTGTCGGCTATGAATAAATTAAATGCCTTAAAATGGCCCTGGGTTGGGCCTAGAGGCAAAAAAGAGCTGTGACGTTCCTTCAATATACCAGGATGATCTGACATAACACACACACACACACACACACATTCCTATTCCTGTTCTAGAACACAGACCTGAGAATGCACAAAATATGTGTGTCCTGGATAAATTTTGCACTTCCCTTAAAGATTAGATTCACAATTTGGGGTTTTTCTGGATGCGGGATTGATAGTGGATAACCACATTACATAAGTGACAAGAAGTCTGATTTATAATCCTTTTTCCTATTCTTGCAGTAGAGGAATCTGACATTATAGAGGCATGCAACAGTTGCCACAAATTAGTCTTGCAATTACTGTAATTGTTTATGGGACGACTCTTGAGGATGGCCTAGGAACTGCAATTGGCTTAGAACATAGCTGCGGGTCTGTCCCATTTATAAGCCAAAGACTAGACAAATAGAAGTGGGCCCCTGAGATATGTTGCGAGATGTCCAATAGCACCTCTGGGCTACCAATAAAGAGGAGGAAAAAATGGCCCTTTGCTTGTATCTAGGTTTTATGGGAGAGAAAGGTTTTAAAGCACAATCCACCCATCTTTCAATGGCAATCTCTCTCTCTTTCTCTCTCTCCCTCATCTCTCTCCCTCTTTCTTTTTCATCTCTTTCTCCTTCTCTTTTTCCCTCCCTCTCCCATCTTTTCCCCTCTTTCTCCCTCATCTTTCTCTCTTTCTCATCTTTTCCCCTCATCTCTCTCTCCAATCTTTTCCCCTCTTCCTCTTTCTCCCTCTTTCTCATCTTTCTCCTTCTCTCTCATCTCTCTCCCTCCTTCCCCCCTCTCTCTTATCTTTATATATGTGTGTGTGTGTGTGTGTGTTTTCTGTTGGATACACACACACACACCAGTCTCTTCTTTTGTTGGTGACTAATCCTGATCTTACTATTTTTAATATGAATAACATCATGGAAAGTAATCGATCGATTCATCAGTTTCATTTCTTCTACTCTATATCAACTGCTGACATGAAAGAGCCTTTCAACAGGATTGGGCACATATAAGGGATGCCTGAAATGACATGACCATCCATCCATCAAATTACCTGATGGACTCCAGGTGATCCATGTCTGTGCCCTCTCAGTTAGACTATTTCTGAAGGGTTTTTTTTTTCTTTTTATTTTTTTTTAAAGCACCATACCTGTTTTAAAATGTGGATTTGATACACATCTGGAAGAATGATAAGTCTGAATAAAAAATAGCTTGGCTGAAAGGTTACAGGTGCAAGGGAGGGATGTCATGAAGTAGAAGGAGGAAGTTGAGAAGCAGTCAGCATCAATCTTGACTAATGCTAAAAGGAAGGGTAAAGGCTGGCAGAGAGTGGCCATTGCTAGCAGCATGTGGGAGCAGGGCTTTGGAGACAGCTGCCCCACAACCAAAGAAATAAAACAATAATAAAAAGCAGCAAAGGATAGCAGCAGCAGAGAATCTGAAATGCGTTCATTGGTATAACAGAACCTATAACACAAAGCTGGCAGAACCCAACATTCATTCTCAGGTTAAATCAACTTCGGTTTTTCAACATAAGTCTAGCACTCTTTCAAAAGGAGCATGAAACCTGAGTATATTCGGGAAGCACTAATGAGACATTATGCTGACAGACAGTGCTGAAGAAGCCAGGTATTTAGTATCTTTGGCAATGCAAGCCAACATGCTCATCAAGAGTAATAGCCCAATGATCAAAAGAGAAGATGCCTCAGCCTAAAGTACCCAATAAAATCAGCACTGTTAACCAAATAATTAATGGCATGTGTTAGAATCCACAACAAAAGCAGTTGCTGTTGTTAGTTGTGAAGTCATGTCTGACCCATCACAACCCCATGGACAACATTCCTCTAGGCCAGAGGTCCCCAAACTTGGCAACTTTTAAGACTTGTGGACTTCAACTCCCAGAATTCTCCAGCCAGCTATACTATGCTGCTATGCTGGCTGGAGAATTCTGGGAGTTGAAGTACACAAGTCTTAAAGTTGCCAAGTTTGGGGACCTCTGCTCTAGGCCTCCCTGTCCTCTACCATCCCCCAGAGCCCATTTAAGCTCACAAGGACTGCTTCAGTGACTCCATCCAGCCACCACATTCTCTGTCGTCCCCTTCTTCTTTTGCCCTCAATCGTTCCCAGCATTAGGCTCTTCTGTAGTGAGTCCTTCCTTCTCATTAGGTGGCCAAAGTATTTGAGTTTCATCTTCAGGATCTGGTCTTCTGAAGAGCAGTCAGGGTTGATCTCCTCTAGGAAAGACCAGTCGGATCACCTTGCAGTCCATAGTTCAAGGGCCTCAAATCTTTGGTGCTCAGTCTTTATTATACCCCAACTTTCAAAGAAAAACAGCAGAGCCCAAAGAAGAAATACTACAGGTTGTCCTCAACATACAACCACAATTGAGCCCAACATTTGTGTTTTATATGAGACATATGTTAAGTGAATTTTGCCCCATTTTATGACCTTTCTCACCCCTGTTGTAAAGTGAATCCCTGCAGTTGATAAGCTCGTGACTCGGTTGTTTATCAGGTCACAAAAGGTGGATCATATGACCTTGGGACCCAGCAATGGTCATCAATGTGAGTCAGTTGCCAAGCCTCTGAATTTTGATCACATGATCATGCAAAGCTTGTAACTGTGAAAAATGGTCATAAATCACTTTTTCCACTGCCATTGTTAACTTTGAGCGTTCACTAAATGAACTGTCACCAGTCGAGGATTATCTATATTTAAAATCAAAACTACCAAAGACAGTTAAGCCATCTCAATAGTGGTCCGGTACTTAAATGAAGGCAACATCTTGATGATCTGTCATTTAAATATGGATAATGGGGCAAATTTGGGCCATGGCAAAGGTGCTTTGGAAACCAGCCCTTAATCAATGAGTAGTCTCCATATAGGCCGTATTTGGCCTGGTTTAATTCTGACTGCATTGATTTTATATACAGTGGTACCTCTACCTACAAATGCCTCTACTTACAAACTTTTCTAGACAAGAAGCGGGTGTTCAAGATTTTTTTGCCTCTTCTCAAGAACCATTTTCCACTTACAAACCCAAGCCTCCAAAACTGTAACCAGAAAAGGCAGGGAAAAGCCTCTGTGGGGCCTCTCTAGGAATCTCCTGGGAGGAAACAGGGCTAGAAAAGACAGGGAGAAGCCTCTATGGGGCCTCTATAGGAATCTTCTGGGAGGAAACAGGGCCAGAAAAGGCAGGGGGAAGCCTCCGTGGGGCATTTCTAGGAATCTCCTGGGAGGAAACAGGGCTGGAAAAGGTGGGGGAGAAGCCTCTGTAGGGCTTCTCTAGGAATCTCCTGGGAGGAAACGGGGCTGGAAAAGGCAGGGGGAAGCCTCTGTGGGGCCTCTCTAGGAATCTCCTGGGAGGAAACAGGGCTGGAAAAGGCAGGGGGAAGCCTCTGTGGGGCTTCTCTAGGAATCTCCTGGAGGAAACAGGGCCTCCACCCTCCCTGTGGTTTCCCCAATCACACATATTATTTGCTTTTACATTGACTCCTATGGGAAAAGTTGCTTCTTCTTACAAACATTTTTACTTAAGAACCTGGTCACGCAACAAATTAAGTTTGTAAGTAGAGGTACCAATATACTTACACCAACCCCAGTGATAAAAGAGCACAAATGCACCTGCTAGATGCTGGGGTAGTGATTTCTGACAGTCTCAAAATGGGTGAGCAGTGTGGTCGGGCGGTAGGAAAGGCAAGTAGGATGCTTGGCTGCATAGCTAGAGGTATAACAAGCAGGAAGAGGGAGATTGTGATCCCCTTATATAGAGCGCTGGTGAGACCACATTTGGAATACTGTGTTCAGTTCTGGAGACCTCACCTACAAAAAGATATTGACAAAATTGAACGGGTCCAAAGACGGGCTACAAGAAAGGTGGAAGGTCTGAAGTATAAAACGTATCAGGAAAGACTTAATGAACTCAATCTGTATAGTCTGGAGGACAGAAGGAAAAGGGGGGACATGATCGAAACATTTAAATATGTTAAAGGGTTGAATAAGGTTCAGGAGGGAAGTGTTTTTGATAGGAAAGTGAACACAAGAACAAGGGGACACAATCTGAAGTTAGTTGGGGGAAAGATCAAAGGCAACATGAGAAAGTATTATTTTACTGAAAGAGTAGTAGATCCTTGGAACAAACTTCCAGCAGACGTGGTTGGTAAATCCACAGTAACCGAATTTAAACATGCCTGGGATAAACATATATCCATTGTAAGATAAAATACAGGAAATAGTAAAAGGGCAGACTAGATGGACCATGGGGTCTTTTTCTGCCGTCAGTCTTCTATGTTTCTATGTTTCTGATGAAGATGCCAATACTTGAAAGTGTATGCAATAATAAATATGCTCATCTTTAGAATGCTATAAACCTATTATTTTGCTGCAGAAAATTAACATGGAACTGCATCCATATTTGGACCTTTTTTTTTTTTTTAAGAGCGCTCATAAGTAAGACCAGGAGAAAGGAGGAATTTGACAGTCTCCATGTGGAGCTAGACCCCAGCTCCCATCCAACAGAGATAGATTAGTTAACGATTGGGTGCACTTGGAGCCTATCAGGTGTCTCAACCTGGAAGGATAAATCAGAACTTGATGCTGCCTTTTAACCCGTGATTTGTTCTTACTCATTTTTCACTTGTCTGCTTTTAATGGATGGACCAAAATTTAATAGATTTCCCACGCGGACTCTTTTCCAAGTCTGGATTCTGTCAAGTTCAAAGCATGCAGAGTAAAGAAAGAGAACGAAAGCACCTTCCCAACCCTGCTGACATGGATGATTTGAGTCAGGGTTCATCGTAGCTGAATCTCTAGATAAAAAAAGTAATAAAATGCGTCTGAACATCTGCAAGGAGGTTCCTTCCACTGTGGTAGAATAATGCACAGACAGCTTCTTTGCAGGTTGAAATACACGGCATGGCAGAAAAGCCACAACGGCATCATCTTAATAGGAATTCCAAGTCCCAAATCAAAATGTAACCGTTTTACTTTAAAACAAACTCTTTCTCATACACATTTGACAGACACATTCTAACGGAAGGCCTTTTTTTGTCCTCGTCACAGCAAATGCTCAAGAAGTAATGCTAGCCTGCACAGTTTTGAGTTCACTGGCAATATTTGGATTCTTTTGGAGATGTGAGTTTGATTTACTGGGACTTTCCACCCCTGAGGAATACTTTCTCAAGTGACTCGTTTGCCAAGAGAAATCTGAAAAAAAAGAGCATCAGCCAACAGAGCAATCCAAAAAAAGAAAAAATAGTCCACAAGCGAGGGTTAGATATTCGGACTGCATTCAAACTTTCACAAAGGGGCCTATCTAGGCCTGTTGGGTCTCCCCATAGGATCACTCTGATGGCATAAGGCACAGGGCATCAAACTCAAGGCCCACGGGCCAAATCCAGGCAGCAGGTTCTTCAATCTGGCCCATATGGTCCACCCTGGAAACAGCCAAGGACAAGCCCACGATGCCTCTGCCAATAAAACAGAGCTCAGGAGAGCCGTGGGTGACCCTCCTGAGCCTCTTTTCACTAGCAGTGGGTTGCAGGAAGCCGTTGCAGCCCAAAATGGAGCTTGGATCCCGTTTTCACTGGCAGAGTGCTCAGGCCACCATAGGCGGCACCCCCACCCCCAACACAAGTGATGTTGAGCCAGCCACACACCCCCTGGCCATGCCCACATGCCCCCCCCCCCTAGTCAAACACAACTTTAATGTGGTCCTCAATGAAATCAAGTTTGACACCACTGGTATAAGGTGTTAAAAGGAAGGGAGAGATCTCAGGTTCTGGAGGTGAAGAAA